>NW_017731740.1:1408871-1479244 GCF_001890085.2 Hipposideros armiger | reverse complement strand
CACTTGAAAAGAATGTATATTCTGCTGCTTTTGGGTGAAATGTTCTGAAAATATCAATTAAATCGATCTGGTCTAATGTGTCATCATTTAAGGCCACTGTTTCCTTGTTGATTTTTCTGTCTGGATGATCTATTCATTGATGTGAATGGGATATTAAAATCCTCCATTGTGACTGTATTATTGTCACTCTCTCCATTTATGTCCGTCAATGTTTGTTTTATATATTTAGGTGCTCCTACATTGGGTTGTAGATGTTTATGGGAGTTATGTCTTCTTGTTGGATTGATCCCTTTATTATTATAAAGTGCCCTTCTTTGACCTTGTTACAGCCTTTGTCTTAAAATTTATTTTGTCTGATATAAGTGTTGCTACCCCATCTCTTTTTCATTTCCATTTGCATGAAATATCTTATTCTAACTTTTTACTTTCAGACTGTGTGTCTTTTGATCTGAAGTGGGTCTCTTGTAGGCAACATATATGTGGGCTTTTGTTGTTTTTATTTTAGTCCATTCAACCACCTTATTCTTTTGATGGGAACATTCAGTCCATTTATATTTAAAGTAATTATTGATAGGTATTTAGTTATTGCCATTTTATTAAATGTTTCCTGATTGTCTTTGTAGTTCTTTTTTGTTCCTGTCTTATTCTCTTGCTCTCTCCTCTTACATGTTGATGACTTTCTATAGTGTTGTGTTTAGATTCCCTTTTCTTTACTTCTTGTGTATCTTATCTCTTGTAGATTTTTGGTTAGTGCTTCATATATACCAAGCTATGTTTACTGCAGTCTTTTAAGTTGATTGTCGCTTAAGTTTGAACACATTCTAAAATCACTACATTATTATTCACCCCTCCACATTTATGTTTTTGTCATTACTTTTTACTTGTGTGTGTTTGTATTTCATAATTTATTATGATTATGCACCATCTTCCTACTTTGCCTTTTAACCTTTGTACTACGTTTATAGTTGGTTTATTCACTGCTCTTACTGTTTGCCTTTGTCAGATAGAATTTTGAAAAACATTTTTCTATTTATGTTTTTGAACTTTTCTACTTAAGTCCTTTTAACATTTCTTGTAATACGGTTTAGTGATGGTGAACTCCTTTAGCTTTTTCTTGTCCTAGGAGCTTTTTCTCTCTCCTTCAATTCTAAAAGATAACTGATGGATAGAGTAATCTTGATTGTAGATCTTTACTTTTCATCAGTTGGAATATTTGGTGCCAAACCCTTCTGACCTGCAAAATTTCTGTGGAGAAATGAACTGGCCAGCCTTATGGGAGCTCTTGTGTACATAACTAACTGTTTTTCTCTTGCTGCTTTTAAGATTCTTTCTTTGTCTTTAACCTTTGGCATTTTAATTATGATGTGTCTTAGTGTGGGCCTCTTTGGGTTCATCTTGTTTGGGACTCTGTGCATTTTCTGGGTGTACATGTCTATTTCCTTCAGCCATATGATGGAACTTTTCTGTCATTATTTCTTCAAATAGTTTTCAATTCCTTGCTGTCTCTCTTCTTCTGGTATCCCTATGATGCAAACGTTGTTAGGCTTGAAGTTGTCCTAGAGGTCCCTTAATCTATCCTTATTTTCTTTGGATTCCTTTTTGGTGTTCTAAGTGAGTATTTTCTGCTACATTGTCTTCCAGAACACTGATTTGATCCTTTGCTTTATCTAATATGCTGTTGATTCCCTGTAATGTAATCTTCATTTCAGTTATTGCATTCTTCATTTCTGACTAGTTCTTTTTTTATGGTTTCTGTCTCTTTGTTGAGGTTCTCACTGATTTCATCTTTTCTTCCCCTAAATTCATTGAGCATCCTTATAATCAGTGTTTTGAACTGTATCTGGTAGATTGCTTGTCTCCATCTCATTTAGTTCTTTTTCTGAAGTTTTGTCCAGTTTTTTCATTTGGGACATGCTTCTTTGTCTCCTTATTTTGGCTGCCTCCCTGTGTTCATTGGTGTGTATTAGGTAGTCTGTTATGTCTCCCAGTCTTAGCAGTGGCCTTATGTAGTAGGTGTCCTGTGAGGCACAGTGGCGCAGTCTCCCTGGTCACTTGAGCCACACATTCCAGTTGTGTCCCTTGTGTGGGTTTTGTGTGACCTCCTGTTGTAGTTGAGCCTTGATTGCTGTTGGCACTTCAGTGGGTGGAATTGACCCTAAGACTGACTGACCTTGCGGGCTTGCCCTGACTGCACCAGCCGAGGTGTTATGTGGGGTATGACCTCACATAGTGGGAGTAATTTTAGCATGGCTCTGGTGCCAACTGAATCAGCCCTTCAGGTGTGTCATATGTAATGCTAGTTGGGTGATACTCTGGTGTGGTCTGAAGTTGGCCATTGTGTGTTTTGGTACTGGAGCCTCCAGTGCAAGTCAAGGTCAGCTGCCCTTTGTGCCCAGCTTGGGGCCTCCTGGTGGGAGCCACAAAGTGATCTACGGTTGGTGATGGGGCTGGAGGTGCTTGGAAGAGGCTGAGAACTGAGGCTGGCTGTCACTCGTGCCAGGCTTGGGACCCTTTGGTGCGCACCACCATGTGAGGGGAGGCCACTGTCAGGCTTAGGGCTAACACCTGATGGGAGTTACAATGTAAGTTGAGAGGCGTTGCTGCTTGTGCAAGGCTTGGGGTTGCTTAGCAAGAGGTACAGGGCACACCAAGGCCAGCTGCTGCTTGTTTTGGGTTTGTGGACCTTTGAGAGATTTTAGGAAGGTTTGCGGCAAGAACCGAGGCAGGCTTCTTCTGTGGAAAAGCTGCTCCCAGCCACTCCATCCGGTGCATGAGTCAGGTGAGTTCTCAGAGAATCACCAGGGAGGGGTGAACAGTGTTAGCCAGGTTAGTGGAGAGCTCAGATTTGGCGTCTGCCAGGACTTCTGTCCCAGGTGAGAGCTGCTCTGATCCCTGCCTCTCCAGCCCTTGTACTGAAGCTAGTCAATTGTATTCTTCCCCATATGTCTCCTGTGCTTTACAAGTTGCTGCCTCTGTGTTGGAGCCTAGAGCGAGAGAGTTGCGAGCATGTGAGATTGTGCTTGTTTCCTTTAAGAGGATGCCTCTGTGTTCAGCAGCCCTCCATCTCACTTGGATGCAATCCCCACTGGTTTTTACAACCAGGTATTATGGGGACTTGTTTTCCCAGCACTGGCATCTCAGTCTTAGGAGCCCAGTGTGGGGCAGGGGCAGGGACCTCTCCTCCTCAGAGGGTACCTGCACAGCTGAGCTATCCATCCTGATTCTAAATTACCACACCATGGGTTCTGCGTCTCCACCCCTCCTACCAGTCTCGTAGTGGCTTCTTTATATTCTTAGTTCTAGGACTTCTGTTCAGTTAGTCTCAGGTGGTCTTCAGTGATGATTGTTCTGTAATTTAATTGTACTTTTGATGTCATGAGAGGAGGCCTTCGCAGCATTTACCTAGTCAGCCATTTTGACCCAAAGTCTATTTTCTCTTTTTTTATATAGAAATGGCAGCATACTAGATCTACTCTTCTACACTTGCTTTTCTCATATATCAAAATATAAAAGCCACTAATTTAGGAAAACCTCCTTGACAAAATCCTGAAATTGAAACAGGACAGGGAAGAACTATAGAAACCAATGAAGATGCTGGAAAATAAGAAATAAAGTAATTAGGGAGAATAATGCATCAATATGTTCTAGTAAATTGGAAAATCTAAGTGAAGTAAATGACTAAAAAAATATAAGAAATAGAAAATCTGAGTGAACCAGTAAGAGAAGAAGACATGAGAAAATTGCCAGATAGCCAAGAGAGAAAGCAATTGAAGAAGAATGGAATTAGCAGTTGAATTGAGACATCCTGAGATGAGTCAGATAAGATGCTTTAGATTTGCACCTGAGATGACCTCAGAGGGCTTTCAGTAGAGCAGTAAGAATGTGCACCCAATTGCTGGGTGGCTGCAAAGAGAGTTGCAGGTGAGGAAATGGAGACAGAGTAGAAGAACATTGTAGTGTAGTTCTGCTGTAAGTGGTACTTAGCATGGTACTCAGCATAGAGGGAAGATTTTTTCCTTTAAGGTTGCAGAGTTTTGAGCATATTTAAGGGATGATTGTCCCACGCCAGTAGAGGGAAAAGGTGAAAGTGCAGAAGAGAAAATAAATAATAGATAATTGAGATGTCCCTGAAAAAGGCAGGAGGAATTGAGATCTGGAATATAGATGGAAGGGGATTGGCCCTAGACAGGAGAAGGATTTCCTCTTCCATTCTGAAATGAAGAAGGGATGGACGCACATCCAGGTAAGGATTGGTGCTGGGAGGAATTTGGAGAATTTCTTGTTTGATGGCTTCCCATTTCTCCGTAGAGTGGCTTAGTCATTTGCTGAAAGTGAAGGGAGAAATGAAGGGCTAAGAGGTTTGAGAGAATGGAGAGTGCGTAATGATCAGTGGAGACAATAGGAGAGAAAACTGAATGGATGGGTACATGGGGTCCATGGGCAGCACTGAGGCCCACGTGGGTTCCAGCATTGCTCAGCCCACAAGGTGCAGGCGTGGAAAATGCCAACAAGGAGATTCTTCTGGGGAAGTGCTCTTCTCACTTACTGGTCTCAGGACCCCTTTACGTACTTTTCATTGCTAGCTCCAGAGAGCTTTCATTTATGTAGAGCATGTTTATTGATAAGGTCTCTATTAGAAATTAAAACTGGGAAACTTAAAAATGTTTATATTTCATGTAGAAATAAAATAAAAATCTATCCTGTTAACATAATACATTTTTATGAAAACTGACTATATTTTCCAAAACAAGAAATTTAGAGAGAAGAATGGTAGGTTTAATGGTTTGGCAGATCTCTTTAATCTCTGACATATTAGAAGATACATTGGGTTGTTGGAAAAGTCATGACGTATTTTTTTATGTTTTTCGTTGCAAAAATGCATCGTGACTTTTCCGACAACCCAATAGTTGGATTCACTTATTTTTCTATTCAGCCTGTTGCAGTATGTTGTTTTTGTCCAATTATATGATGAAAATTCATCCTCATAAGCATAGGTAATTGGAAAAGGGAGTATTTTAATAACCTTTTCAGATAATTGTGGTTCTTCTTTGATACTACACCAAAACTATACAGATGGTAAGTTTCTTAAAGATTAGTTAAGAATTTGGATTCTGACTCTTATCAATGAACTTTTTGTATCTAAAATCTATTGATATATTTTGCTGTGCATCTATTCTGATCTGTTCTGTTCATAGCTCTTTTGCCTATGCATGATTTTGTAACATCTTGCCTTTGTAACATTATGGTTCAAGGAGTTATGTAGATCTTCTAAGTGATATGCTTCATTAGACAATATTTAAAAATCACATTCATTAATATCACCCTTGATATCACTAGAAAAGCCTTTAATTATTGAGAAGCCATCAAATTCACAGTGATGGATACAAGTTTTACACCATTCTAATTTTTGCTTGAAAAATGGAATTTTATCATAAGTGATAAATTCTGTCATTGTTTTCCTTGAAGTAACAGGCTTGCTTTGTTCAGTTTTGAGAAAGTGTTCAGTATGCAAGCCTGAGTAATCAAACAGTTGCACAAGTGCTTTTTCTTTGAGACACCTATCCCACTTCATGATGTAGCAGCAGTGCTTTGTATGTTTTATTTCATTTCATCACACCAGATATTAAAAGGCTATGTACTTAATGGTTGAGATTTAGTAAAATTGTACTTTATTGAGACACAAGAGAAACTGGCCTCTTTGTGTTCCTGCACGTGCATGGTGGTGAAGAGTACAATGCCACTGGTACATAAATAAGGTACTTAGCCTTTATTTATGCTAAAATTCCAGTAGTGTTTCTCACTATTGCTTTAGTACCATAAGTACAAGTGTGCGCACAGTGAAAAAGGGGCACATAACATCTTAATATTATTATGAAAATAAATTTGACCTTGTGAAACCTCTGAAAAGGTCTTAGGGACCCATAGAGATCCATGAACCACGTTTTGAAAATTGATGTTCTAGGCTTCTGATTTTGTAGGTGTGTTAAGTGGAGTTGAGACATGGCAGTAAAAGGTACCATAGTTACAGATTGGACCATGGGTTCTGGCTTGCAGAGTCCTTTCACTTCCTGCATATTTGCTCTTTCTGAAAGGATACCAGATGTGCTTTTCAACTTATTTATTTGAAGTATGACAATTGCATGCTACATAGTCAAAGGAGCAATTTATGATGCTGAAATAACATTTGGGAGTAAAGAACTGTAGCTTGGAATACTAGACAGTACAAAGGATTTAAGAACTAGAGTTCCTAGTCCTGCCTCTGTTCTTCACGAGGCTTACTAAGTCCTGGGAATGTCTTCTTACCTGTCTAATCCTCAGGTTTCTCACCTCTAGGATGGGATTAATACTATTTGCTTCTACTTTCTCAAGATAGTTTTGATATTCAGATGATACCATCAGTTCCTTACCCCAGGTGATACTTTCTTCATCTTTACATCTGTAGCGCTGCGCTTGGTGTGTGATAGATAAGTCAGTAAATGTATATTGAGTTAATGAATGAGCTTTGAAAAAATGGTTTGTTTATGAAAGCTTTAAACATACAAAAGAAATAGAATTGTATAATGAACCCGTCTACCCTTCCCCGAATGCATTTGTAACTCTAGAAAATAAGACATGTTTTCATGTAAACAAAATATGACAGCCAATGAAATTAAAATTAGGTCCTTAATATCATCAGATACTCCTCTCACATTCAAATATCTCCAATTGAAGTAAAATATGTGCATATATATGTTTTCACAGTTGGTTTGTTCAAATCAGACCCACACAAAGTCCACTCATTGCAATTGTTTATGACTCTTGGTTTCTTTTAATCAAGAACAACTTCACTCCTCCAGCTCCTCCCTTTTTTATGTCATTAACTTGTTGGAGAAGTTGGCGCTAGTTTTTAAAAATTTACCAGTGTTTGATTGTTTCCCTGTAGTGTTATTTAGCTTATTCCTCTATTCCCTATATTTCTGGTAAACATAAATGTTTGATTAGATTCATATTTAGCTTTTTGGCAAGAATACTTTTTAGATGGTGCTGTGTTCTTCTTATGTGTATCACAGTAGGCGGTGCGTAATGTTTTCCTGATGCCAAGTGTGAGCAGTGGGTTCAAGTGTTGGCAGCCTGGCCTTTCCATTGTTCACCATCAGTGGAACAGTATCCAAGAGGCAGAGCTGTAGATAGTAACAAGCCTCTAAATTAGGGACTGGAGAGTTAACAGCGAGGATAAAGTTATACACAGTATGGAAAGAACTAATGTTTTTTCCCGCCATAGTAGATTTAGAGCTTATCTCTTAACATCAAATCATATTAAAACAAATGCCTTTAAAACATCTTTATAATAAAAAGACTCTCAAAACCGTTCTATGTCTAGATTATTTTAAGAATTTTATTAATTTAAATAACATTAATTGATACAGTAAGAGTCCAGATGACAATTTAGACACACCCTTGGCACTCTCTTGGTAATGAGATTTAAGGTGTTGGCTACAGGTACCATAATTTTTGTTTGCTTGTTTCTGTTAGAAAATAATTAAAGCACCCCCATCTTATGTGGTTAATAATGAATCCATTTGTAGAAATTACTGTTGAACTCAGACATTGGGAAATTAAAACAGTGCAAATTTGCAAAATATTGTTTAGTTTCTTCTTTTTGCTATTTATGTCTGTTAAAATGATACTGCAAGAAAAGTCTGTACTTCATATTTAGACTGGGGGTGAGGACAGGCAGTCAGAGTAATTTCTATGGAACCAAAAAAAGTTACCAATTTCTTGAAAAACTGGAGTGTTTTCAGGTTGTTGATTATGGAACATGAAATTTTACCCAAGGACATATTATTAACTTATTTCTTTCTTCAACAGGAAAATAGAAAGTATTTCAAGCGTAGTGAACTTGCAAAAAAAGAAGAGGAAGCATATTACGAAAGATGTGGCTACAAGGTATGAATGCCTGCTTTTAGGTTAACTTGTACATTTCTGAGTTTAAATTTATACACCTGTTGTTAAAGTGACAAAATTATTGATCTCTGTTCAATTTATCAATGTTATACATTAGCCTATAAATGAGAAGCCATCTGGAGAGGTATGAGTTTTTGTTTTTCTTTTTTCTTTTTTTTTTAATCTTAAATTCAGGAAAATACATGCATGACTTTTGGCTTGGAATGGTTGGCTTTTTGTGGACAGCATGAAGTGGCTTGACATCAAAGCTTGAATTTTTTTTTTTTTTTATTAAGTCCTGGATCTGATAGTGCCTCATTTTCATCTCCACTACCACTCCTTTCCCACCTCTCCCAATAAAAGTCTATTTTTAAAGGGTTCAAAACATTTTCTTCATTCAATAACAGTGGTATCAGCAGTGATGTTTTCCCTGCTTTCTCCGGAATACTTTAGGCCATTGTTTTTATATTTGCATTGTTAGTAATTCCTTTTGGCCCTATACCTTTTTGTGAAGGTAATGCCATATAACATTTATATGCTTTTGTGTAATAAGGAATCACATTTCAGACATTGCTCAGTCTGTTGGATAGAACATTTAATCTTGAAATATTTGTTAGCAACAAATTAGTTGTCTGGAAGACTTTGTATGTTTTAGAAGCATGACTGAAATTATCTTTGAGATTACCTAGTTGAATAACGGGGTTTTTATTGGGAGGGGTTAAAGGTTATGAGATGAAGTTATGTTTAAATTATTTTTAAAAGACTGTATCTAGTTTAATAATTTTGTAGCCAAAGTTGAGAGGCTGTATGAAATACTTTTGCCAAATCACAAATTTGAAATCAACTTTTTGCTTGTGAAACATCAATATATAAAATAATACCCTTGTGCATGTCATGGGGAAAGTTCTGGAAATTATCTGGCATAGCATTTCTAGAGGGAAGCATGAGGAATGCAAATGGTATGTATATGCATTTGGTTTTGTTTTGTAGTGTTGGGAGAGAGCAAGTTTTAAAAATGCAGTTCTATTTCTGGTAGGTTTATAAAATATGAAAGCTTGTGTTTTGATATTTTCCATAAATTGATTTCATTTGCTTCTAATTCAGGAAATTAAAATATGTTTTGTGTAAATAAGCATTGAATCGATATTCAGAAAGAAGAATTCTCATCTTTTGCTTGCCCAACATTGTCTAACTCACACTTGATTTGGAATAAGACTGACTTACCCTGGGTTTAGTCTGCTGGCTTGTTGCTTTCCCAGATCCCTAAATTTGAACCTTTCAACTTTTTGATAAGGTAGGAAAATAAATAGGAAAAGAAATTAAAACAGTGGCAGTTTGGCTTTGGTTAGATTGCATCAGTGATATGGCAGTGCTTTCTTGCTTGTAGAGAGGAAAGCACTGAGGCAAAGTAATTATTGTAAATGTTTTGCTTGTGATGCTGAGTCCCGCTGACAAAACGTCAAAGTTCTTTTTCTTTCCCTCAGAGCTATTAACTGCCATTCTATAATTAAAAATGCTTCTTATCCTGAGATTTTTTTTTGAGAAATTACCTGTTTTATACTTAAAAAGAAAGCACAGGTTTTTCTTTCTAAAACATTTTTAATATTTCCTTTTTGGTAGTAATGAAAGTACAGCATGAATTACTGTTAAAATTCCATTATAGAAACTAGTTACCATTTTTTAAGACTTAATGGCAATTTGGCTTGTGAAAATATGAAAGTTTAGTTACTACCTCAACTTTCTGTTAGTACTATTAACACTGATAAACATAACCTTTAACCATAAACTATAGAATCATAAATTATACAGTTTTAACCATATAGCATTTCTTACTTGAATTGTGAATTTTTTTCTTAATGTTGATCTTTTATGTTTTTTAAAAAAATTTCTTGGCATTTTAGATTTGTCTTCTGGTCAGTTGAGAAACCATATTTCAATATCTTTTTATAGAACACACAGTGGGGCTTACAAATTGCTGAATTCAGTTTTCCTAAACTGTGACTTGGGCAGCAGACAGAAGAAAACATATAAAGAGATTTTTTTTTTTCCACTGCAGGTTCATATGAATAAGAATGTCCACTCTTTTCTTTGTGTGGTATGAGTAGAGAGGTTTTTCATTACTTTTCCACAAGGTTTGTAGCCTAGTTTGTGGGCAAGTTCTATATAGCATTGGGAATTTTTCTACATGTCCAACAGTGATTTTTGTGCACTTGCAATAATACCTTTCAGAAAGTAGGGTAGGAAAAAACTGGAGCTTGAGACTTCACAGGTTTCTGTTAAAGCAGTTCTTTTCTTTGGCTTTCATTTTAAACCCAGAGCAAGGATCAGATAACTATGTAAGATGAGTTTCTCAAAGAGGAGATGCAAGTTGATTGCTTTTAAGAAAAAAGTAAAATTCTTTGGAGTTTAGAGTTAAGATGAGTCTAAATTTCAGACTTTTTAAGTTTTTGATTTTGGAAACCGTTACACTTATTTTACCCTTCTGTAGCAGAACACAATTTTGGATGTACACGCTTTCTACTTGTGCTGTCCCTGATACGGACATGTTTGATAAGCTCTTAAAAGCGGTACATTTATTATGAGCGCTTTCCTCAGAGAAGCGCTTAGAAGACCTTCAATATTTAAAACATGTTTAACTTCTGTGAATAGCTAATCTAGCAGAATGATAAATATTAACTATATTTTAAAAGCTGAATTTCGTTTCTTTTGGCCATTAATATAGATACAGCCAAAAGAAGAGGACCAGAAACCATTAACTTCATCGAATCCAGTATTAGAACTTGAACTCGCAGAGGAAAAATTACCCATGACCCTTTCTAGGCAAGAGGTAAGTTTATATATATAAAATGCTTCGTGGGGGAAAAAAAGGAAAACTCTCCACAGCATTTTTTATTTCTAGCTCTTTCCAGTAAGTTTTATGTCATTATTTCCAATATAAGATGACTCTTTAAATACTGTGCAGCTAGCCAGTTTTCTTCATAAGGTTCTAAATTAATCTGCTTTTCTTGATGCTATTATCTTAAACTTTTTAAAGAATCCTTCTAAATTTTAAAAACTAAACATGTTTTAAGTGCATATATTCTAAATAATTATACGTAAATTATTTGTCTAAATTATTTTAAATAATGTACTATTTTATAGCTTACTTTTTTCTTAATACATCTTTCTAGGTCAAAATATAAAGATCTGTATAATTTTTTTACTATAATTTCCCTTTTATTTTAAAAAACAATTTTTTATTAATGGTCATTTAGATTGCTTCAGCATTTGCCTATTATGAATCAAACTAAGATGAGCATCCTATACAGACGTTGCACGCATAATTATGATTATTTCCTTTGGAAAATTTTCTAGAAGCTTGATTTCTGGAGCCTATGTACTAAAGACTAAAGACTATGCACATTTCTAAAATTTAATCCATATTACTAGAGGGCTGGCTTTATATCAGTTTCACCAGTTTATATTTTCACCCGTAGTGTTTGCCCATACTGTGGTCAATATCAACTATCATTTCCCTAAACCCGACAAACAACATTTTAGATATCCATGTGATGTAAAGAATTCAAACTGTACAGACGGGTACAAAACAAAAACGGACTTTGAACGAAAAACTTTCAGAGGAAAAGATGGCTGACTCTAGAAGCTGTCATGTGACAATTAGATGAATTGAATACTTCGCCTGAAGAGAGGAATATTAGAGACTTTTAAAAGAATCCATTGACAACAGCTCTAATTTTGGAAAAGAATTGAGCATTCTGTGATTTAATAAAATAGAACTAAGGTAAATGAGTAGGAGTTTTCAGGGAGGTAGATTTTAGTTCATTTTGAGAAGCAAAACATATCTGTCAAAAAACGGGATAGGCTGTTTCATGAAGAGATGTGATTCCTGTCATTGGTCAGACAGGGACCCAACAAAGATGTTTTTTGAGGTCATTTCTACATTAATTAGAGGAAGCAGTCGACAACCTCTTAAGTTTCTTTTTAATACCAAGCTTCAGTTAATCCACTGGGAGCCCTACCAGTGGTTTCTAAGTCTGATTCTATTTATGTTTCCAGGTAAAGTTCTTGGTATTTAAAAAAAAAAGTTTGTATCAACCATTATTAATTATAAGTTTTGTTTCCCCTTTTTATGAACTATAATATGTATATAAAGAGTGTATAAAATACATGTGCAATATAATGGATAACTGCAAAACGAACATCCATATAACCATCACTTAGGTCAATAAATAGAGCATTATCAGCCCCTCAAAAGCCCTGTATGTGCCCCACTCTGATCGTAACTTAGTTTTTCTTCTGAGGGACAAGTATTTGGTTTAAATGTAGCATTGCAATCTGTTCTTAGCTGTGATCATTGAGTTATCAGCTGACTCTAGACTTTATTTTCTTTCTCTATATAAATACCATCACTCCCTCCATTCTTAATGTGTTTTTTAATGTATTCTGCTACACAGATTGATTGCTACTTTCCTGAAACAGTCAGCCAAAGGACCTAAACTGTTAGCATTATTAAAGTGTGACAGTAATAACTCAGTATATCTGTTCATGGAAAATTAAAGAAAAAACAAGCACAACTTTCTGCATCAGCATTTCACAATAAGTATTTGGTCACCTAAAATAGGAATTACTGTTACCAAAACATCAGGAATTACTACTGTCTTTTGATTTTTTTTTATAGGTTATCAGAAGATTGAGAGAAAGAGGGGAACCAATCAGACTATTTGGAGAAACCGATTATGATGCTTTTCAACGTTTAAGAAAAATAGAGATCCTCACACCAGAAGTTAACAAGGTAATAAGACAGAACAAAGCTATTAATAGAAGACTGTCACTGTAGCACAGAAACTACAATAGTATGGAATTTGACGAAGCTTGACTAATTATTATAGGCAAAATGGAAAAATAAAGTTGCCAGATTGTAGCTGAATGTGTTTTCTTTAATTTTCAAAACACATATCTTAAGCATACAGTTTAGTGCATTTTGACAGATACATATAAGCATGTAATTAGTATGCTTATGAAGATATACAACATTTTTATCACCCAAGAAAGTTCCTAAGCACCCCTTTTTAACAATCCCATATTCTTCCTTCTCCACTCCTGGGCAGCCACCTTTTAAAATTCTGTCACTGTAGGTTAATTTTGCTTGTTTTACTATTTCATATAGATCGAGTCACAGAGTATGTGTCTGGCTTCTTTTGCTCAGCACAGTATTTCTTAGATTCATCCATGTTATTGCGGATATCAGTAGTTTGTTCCTTTTCATTGCCGATGATATTCAGTCATATGAATATACCACAATTTGTTTTTCACTTTGGGCTGTAAACTGCTATGAACGTTCTTATACAAATCTTTTTGAACCTTTGTTATTTCTCTTGGGTAAATACGTTGCATCTCTTGGGTAAATACCTAGAAGTAGAATTGCTAAATAGTAAGAGTAAATGTATGCTTAACTTTTTAAGAAATGCCAGATATTTCCAAATGTCATCAGCACTGTTACTGTTAGTCTTAAATTTTAACCATGCTCATGGATGTGTAATAGCATCTCATTGTGCTTCTATTCACACTTCCCTGATAACTAAATATTATGAGCATCTTTTCATGGACTTATTGGCCACATCTTTCTCTGTGCAGTGTGTGTTAGTCTTTTGTTCATGTCTTAATTGGGTTGTTTGTCTTTTTATTTTTGAATAGTAGGAGCTCTTCATATATTCTGGATATTAAGTCCTTTCGCAGATATAGATATACATTTTGTGACTACCTTCTCCTAGTATATGGCTTACCGATACTCTTATTGGTGTCTTTTGAGAGGCAGAGTTTTAAATTTCGATGAAGTTTATCAGTTTTTTCTTTTATAGTATTACCTTTGGTGTTTTGCTTAAGAAATCTTTGCTTGTCTCAATGTCTTGAAAAGATATTCTTCTGCTTTTTTTTCTAAAAGCTTCATAGTTGTAGCTTTTACGTTTAGGGCTCTGATCTTGTTTTATGACTCAGCATATGGCCTGTCTGGATGAATATTCCGTGGGCTCTTGAAAAGAGTATGTTTTATGCTTTGGTAAATGTCTGTTACTATAGTATTGTTCAGATATTCTGTGGCCTTATTAACTCATTACTTGTTTTATCAATTACTGAGAAACAAGTGTGGTTATCTATGGCTATGTAACAGATCACCCCTAAACTTAATAGCTTAACATAATTTATTATTATAAAATCTTTTTTGGCTATCTCTGACTGTAACAAACCACTCTGAAACCTAGTAACTTAAGAGAATTATCTCTCACAGTTCTGTGGTTTAATTGGGCGAAACTGGGCAGTTTTTGGCTTTGGGCTTTTGCATGTGATTGTAGTCGGGTGAGTGAGGGCTGTGGCTGAGGTCATCCATCTAAAGGCTTCCAGAGACTGGCCTTCTAACTTAGCATAATACCTTGAAGATTCATACATGTTGCAGTATGTGTCAGAATTTCCTTTTTAAGGCTGAATAATATTCCATAGTGTGTATGAACCCCATTTTGTTTATCCCTTCATCCTCTGTGGACGTTTGAGTTGTTTCTACCTTTTGGTTCTTGTGAATAATGCTGCTTATGAACAAATATCTGTTTGAGTTCCTGCTTTCATTTCTTTTGTGTGTATACCCAGAAATGGAATTGCTGGATCATATGGTGTTTCTGTGCTTAACTTTTTTTTCCCAAAGCATAAATACATTTAAAAAATTTTTCTTCATTTATATTACTAATGTTAACAGTAATTTGTTTTCCTTTATTTTTAGTCTTTTCTAACACATGCTTAACCTAAATTCTTGGAAAGAGTTAGTGGTGTTTATAACACTTCATTCACCAACATTTATTTCTCTTCTGTATCCTGAGTTATTTTCCTTATCAAAAGTTAGGATAAGAACCCTAACCCTACCTTAACCCTAAACCTGTCCCTAACCCTGACCCTAACCCTAAACCTAACACTAACCCTGTCACTAACCCCAACCCTGTGCCTAACCCATATACCCTGTCTCTAACCCTAGCCCTAACTCTGACATTCCCTAACCCTAACCCTGTCCCTAACCCTAACCCTAAAAAAAAAAAGGATAAAATACTAATGGGAACTACTAAATTTTTGTATCTGATTTAATTTTTTTACTACCCATGTTTCATTACTTGAAAAATCTTCTAGCTTTTAATATTATTTTACTACAATCTGCTCTATTGCTCTGTTACAATCTTGTTTAAGCCTGTATCAAATAATACAGAATTTCCTTTTTGTACAAAAAAACTCAGGTATAGTTGACATTTAACATTATATTAGTTTCAGGTGTATAACAATGATTTGAAATTTGTATATATTGCAAATGATCACCACAGTAAGTCTAGTTAATATTGATCACCATACATAGTTAAAAATTTTTTTTTTCTTGTGATGAGGACTTTTAAGATTTATTCTCTTAGTGACTTTCAAATACGCAAGACAGTCTTATTAACTGTAGTCACATTACATTCCCATGACTTATTTATTTTATAATTGGAACAGTCTATTTTAAGTTATAAGAACTTAAGTTTGAACGCATTGTAAAGCTCTGCATTTTTACTTTACTCCACCCACATTTTGTTTTTGATTTCACATTTTACATCTTTTTATCTTGTGTATTGTAGTTATAAATATTTTTACTACTTTTGTCTTAATCTTCATACTAGCTTTATAAGTGATTAATTCACTACCATTACTATATATTTGCCTTTACCAAAGAGATTTATACTTTCATATGTTTTCTTGTTACTAATTAGTACCCTTTCTTTTCAGCTTAAAAAAAGTCCCTTTAACATTTCTTGTAAGGCTTGTTTAGTGGTGATGAACTCCTTTAGCTTTTGCTTTTCTGGAAAACTCCTTCAATTTTGAATTATAACTTTGCTGGGTAGAGTATTCTTGGTTGGAAGTTTCCTCCCCCCCAGCACTTTGACTATATAAGGCCACTCCCTTGTGGCCTGCAAAGTTCCAGCTGAAAAATCTGCTGATAGTTTTATGCGGGTTCCATTGTACATAACAAGTTGCTTTTCGCTTGCTCCTTTTAAGAATCTCTCCTTGTCTAACTTTTGACATTTTAACTGTAACGTGTCTTGGTGTGGGTATGTTTAACTTTTTGAGGTATTGCCAAAAGTTTTCCAAACAGCTCCACCATTTTACATTTCCAGCAATGCACAAGGGTTCCTTTTCTCTGTGTCCTAGCCACCACTAGTTATTTCCTGTGTGTTTTTCTTTTCTTTTTTTTTTTTTTTATAACAGTCATCCTAATGGGTCTCATTGTGGTTTTGATTTGCATGTCCCTACTAGTGATGTTGAACATCTTTTCATTTGCTTATTGGGCATTTGTATATTTTCTTCTATTCAAGTCCTTTGCCCATTTTTTTTTTTAAGATTTTTATTGGGGAATTGGGGGGATGGGAACAGTGCTGGGGAATTGGGGGAAGGGGAATGGATAAGTTGCTGTCGTTTTGTTCCTCAGTCTAGTTGTGGAGGACGTTGCTTCACTGGCCCAAGTTGGCACCATCATTGCACTCCCCCCGGGCAAAGCAGATCAGTCGCCGGCCTCTGGACGGCCGCTCACTGCGGCTGCTGGCCGCTCACGTCAGCTGCTGGCCACACACGGTAGCCCATGGCAACCCACTGCCACAGGGGCTGCAGCCCACGCCCTTGCCGGCGACTCACGGCAGCCCAGCTCCAGGTTGAGCCGTTGTTCAGCATCTTAGCTGTGGAGGGCAGTGTCACTGGCCCTCATATGTGGGATCCGAACCGGGGCGCTCCGGCATCCCAAGCCAGCTCTCAACCATCGCGCCACTCGGCCGGCCCCCTTTGCCCATTTTTAATCAGGTTGTTTGTTTTTTGTTGTTAAGTTATAGGAGTTCCTTATATTTTCTGGATATCAGTATCAAATATTTGATTTGCAAATATTTTCTCCCTTCTTCATGGGTTATCTTTTCACTCTATTGATAGTGCCTTTGATGCATAAAAGTTAAATTTTGATGAAGTCCAATTTATTTTGTAGTTGTTGTTTCTGCTTTTGGTGTTGTATTGAAGAAATCATTGCCAAATCCAGTGTCATGAAGCTTTCTCCCTGTATTTTCTAATAAGCTTTATAGTTTCAGCTCTTATATTTAGGTCTTTGATACGTTTTGAGTTAACTTTTGTATATGGTGTAAGGTAAGGGTCTAGCTTTAAGGTATCCATTTTTATTGGTCACAAGTGGTCACAAACTGGATGTGAAATAGAATGTGGAATTTGCTGGTGTTAGAAATGTAGTGATAGCCTAGGATATAGATGAGACACTAGCTTTATACTGTTGACATTTCTGAATGTTTTGGGAGTTCAAAGTAGTTGCAGTGAGGCTAGATATTTTAAGTGAATTGGGAAAATGGTTTGGAAACTCTAATGAAGACTGGGTCACTTTCACCAGGCCTCGTTAGAAAATAGCAGCATTTATGCATATTCTTAGATTTGTCACTCACATGTTTTATTCTTTTACCATCAGAATAGATAATGTTTGTACATTCTTTTAAATTTAGTATGTTCATGAGAATTGACTTTGGACAGTGATGATAGCTATATAATACATTAAAATCTTGAGTCTCTAGTTTTACTAAGCTCAACTCCTTGTGGAGAAAAAATGAATTATACTTTAAAAAAATTATTTTTCAATTACAGTTGACGTACAATATTATTATTAGTTTCAGGCATACAGCACGATTAGACATTTATATACCTTACCAAGCGATCACCCTATAAGTCTAGTATGCATCTGAAACCATACATAGTTATTGCAATATTATTGACTATATTCCTACACTATACATTACATCCCTGTGACTGTTTTTGTAACTGGCAATTGTACTTCTTAATCCCTTCACTTTTTTCACCCAGTCCCCTAATCCCCCTCCCATCTGGTGACATTCAGTTTGTTCTGTGTCTATGAGTTTGTCTCTGTTTTGTTTGTTCATTTATTTTGTTTTTAAGATTCTGCATATAAGTGAAATAATATGGTATTTGTCTTTCTTTATCTTACTTCACTTAGCATTATACCCTCTAGGTTCATCCATGTTGTTGCAAATGGCAAGATTTCATTCCTTTTTTATGGCTGAGTAATATTCCATTGTGTGTGGGACTTGCCTTTTCTACATTTCACCTCTTCTACCAGTCTCGACATGGCTTTTCTTAAATCCTTGGTTATGGGACTTATGTTCACGCAGCCTTCAATTGGTTCACAGTGGTGGTTGCTCTATAATTTAGTTGTAATTTTGATGTCGTGGGAGGAGATGAACACAGTGTTTACCTACTCCAGCATCTTGACTGGAAGTCCTAGATGAATTGTACTTATTGGTTGTGGAAAATCAATAGTGAAGCATCAGCGAAATTTCATACTAGGTGTAATTTTTCACCTTTCTCAGGGATTGAGGAATGATCTGAAAGCAGCTTTGGATAAGATCGATCAGCAATACCTCAATGAACTTGTGGGTGGTCAAGAACCTGGAGAGGAGGACACACAGAATGATTTGAAAGTTCATGAAGAAAACACCACAATTGAAGAGTTAGAGGTAATCTCTATACCCACCTTCCCTCATCCCCTGTCATACCTTACATTCCCTGGAGCAGATGGTTGAGTTCATCAGGTTGTTCAGTTCAGAGCACATTATACAGGCCATTCTTTCATTCCATGCCTTTATTTACTCACCCCCTTTTTCTCATTCTCCACTCTCATTCCCCAACTTCCTGCCTTCAAATGTAATCATTCTAATATGTTTGATGTGCATCCTTTTATTTGTTGGTGCTCTTCTTTGTGTGTATTTGTTTTTTATTTACATAAATGATATTGTACTGAGAAATTCTTCATTCTGTTTTTCACTTTTCTTTTTTACACTTTGAACTTTGTTTTTAATATCCATTCTTGGTGTCTTTTGTACATCTAAACCTTTGCTTTTAACTGCTAAATAATAGTTCATATGTTGTGGCATTCACCGCGTTTTATTGTTCCCCCATAATGATGACTAGATTGTTCCCAGTTCCCTATTAACCACCAACAGCTTTGTGGTAAAGAATCTTGTACATCACCGCTATGCACTCAGAAGTGGATTGCTGGATTTGTATATATTTAACTTGCCTAAGTACTGCCAAGTTGCTCTCTGGAATGGCTGTACCAGCCTGCACCACACCAGCAGTGTGTGAGTGTCTTGTATCCCTACATTCCCTGCCAACACTTGGCAATCTTTTGCTTTCTAATGTTTGCCAGTGTGTTGAATGTGGAATGATATATATAATCTTAATTGAAAAACAATGTTGATCATCTAAATATCTAGCTCGAGTGAAAAATATGGCCTAGTTTAAAGCTCTTAATACTTAATAAAATGTAAACTGATAGTTTTCTGTTTTCTTTCATTCCTGGCTCTTGTACATGTTACACTCTTCTGTGAGTGAGACCATAGTTGAGGAGGTTATCCTTTTAATTATACCCCCCTTGCCCCAGCACCTACCTATGGACCCTAAATTTTATTGGAATAATTGGTGTGAGCAACCAGTTCTGGGGTATTTTTTTTCCTTTTTTTCAACAGCTTCATTGAGAAATTCACTTACCGTACAATTTACAAATTTAAAGTGTGTACTTCATTGATTTTTAGTATAATCAGCAGATAGGATGGTGCAGTCATCTTCAGAATCTAATTTTAGAACATTTTTGTTCTCTTGAAAAAAGAAATATATCCATTAGCAGTCGCCCCCTTTACCACCTTTTCTATTTTTTGATTCATAAATGATAACATTCTTGCTAAATTTGAATGGCTGATCAGTGAGTATTTTTAAACTTATGTAGAAATTCTATGAGCTTTTTAAATAGAAATTGGGCAGACTATGTAATAAATAGCCATGTTGAGACTCGTGTTGATGACATCTGTTCAGTTGTTGCTCTTTACTGATGAGCAGGAACATTGTTTTTCTTCAGGCATTGGGAGAATCATTAGGAAAAGGTGATGATCATAAAGACATGGACATCATTACCAAATTCCTGAAGGTACGTACTTTC
Organism: Hipposideros armiger; assembly: GCF_001890085.2. NCBI lineage: Eukaryota > Metazoa > Chordata > Mammalia > Chiroptera > Hipposideridae > Hipposideros > Hipposideros armiger. Next base: position 1,459,272 of record NW_017731740.1, on the reverse strand, counting down.
AGGCTAGGAAAGGAGGACATTTGGGTTGCTTAAGAATTGTTCTTATATTTTTGGATTATGAAGGATTAAAGACTGGGAAGGAAAGCTCAATAAGCATTTCTGGCATGTACACTGTTTATGATATTGCTATGCACTTGGATATAGAGGTTAATCAAAGACAATGTGTATTTATGTTGCTCGTGGCACTTCTCTTTAAAGCTGACTTATTAATGTAAACACGTAGAAAAGAAGCGCAGCAGTGGAATGAACAAGAAGTTTGGGGAGTTAAAAATTTTTTTAAAACACTCTAGGAAGGAGCACAATGAGGGGAGGGTTCCAGAAGCTTTTATGAGAGGTGGTGACAGTAAGGAAAGGAAGGAGGTGGGAAGACATGGTCATTGAAGAAAGCGAACACATCGGTAACCTTTCAGAGACTGTTCATTTTCTCAATTCTACAGATAGCTGCTTTTTCTTGCTACGCTTGGTCATTCTGTCTGTCTTCTCAGCATTTCTCTGTTTCGTGGCTTAGACTGTGTGCAAATCCCAGATTCATTTTATCATTTATTCACATGTTATTTATGTTCAGGCCAAGAGATTTAAATGTAAGAAATGTTTTTACTTGTATTTAGAGTTTAAGTACAACATATGTTTCATCAAGATTCTGAATCTATTGAGGATATGATATGGAACTAGACAGGGCATGGGAACTAGTTATGAACTAGACTTTTCTCTCTGAGTTATATAGGATTACACTGGGGACCGCCACTAGGGGAGTGTGCCCTCCTCAGTCTTCACTGTTTCCCTGCCTCTCGAGAAAAGGGGCTGTTTGTACAGTTAAACCCATGGGGCACTGGGGCGGGATGGGTCATAGTTTTTTTTATTTCTGTTCCTTTTTTTCCTTCTTTCTATGTTAGTTAGGCACTTTAGTGGGATTTTTAAATTGAATTTGTAGTCTCGACTGCAAAAGGAGAAAGTCCAAATACCACAACATACTTGGAAGATTGCTTAAATATCATGGCACATATGGTATTATAATGTAGGTGGGTTGAATTTTATGTAACAGAAATACAAGTAAAAGTTTATTTCCATCAAACAGTTATCCATGTAATGTGATAGTTCTTTTTAGGGGGACTAGATTATCTCTGAGCTAGGAATATATGTAGAATAGGGAAGTTTGTATGTGACTTGCCAAAGGTACTACTTCAAGACATACATGACAAAATAAGCGGAAATAGTTGATTAAAATATCATCCACTAGTAATTAATCAGTCAAGAAATTGACTCTCGGGATGATAGTATACTGTTTTGTGTGTTAGAGAACTTTTAAACTTGTTGAACCACTGGGTGGCATTGTAGTCTAAATTTACCCATTCTTTCAACAGTTCCTTCTTGGCGTTTGGGCTAAAGAACTGAATGCCAGAGAAGATTACGTGAAGCGCAGTGTGCAGGGTAAACTGAACAGTGCCACTCAGAAACAGACCGAGTCCTATCTCAGACCCCTTTTCAGGAAGCTGCGGAAGAGGGTGAGGTGTCTCAAAAATGCTTCTATTAACGGGTTCAACAAACAACGTATAAAATTAGAACAAATGCAGTCTGTAACTACACACAGTAGCTTCCAAAATTAGTTATGCTTTTTTTTTCTTTTCCAGAACCTTCCTGCTGATATTAAAGAATCCATAACAGATATTATTAAGTTCATGTTGCAGAGAGAATATGTGAAGGTACATTACCGTGCTGTGCATTGAAAGTTCGGTTATGAGCTTCTCTAGATTGTGCACATAATATGTTCATTTAGTGTGGGAGTATTTTACATAGGAGATTCAAGAATAGATGTGAAATGAATTCGTAGTAAAATAAACCTTTTATTTTCTCAGCTCTGTATTGTCAGCTTTATTGTTGGGCATTGAATATAAAACTTTTAGACCACACTGTATGTTTAGTCATTTTTAAAGTAGGTATAAAGATTCTTCAGATCATGAACTGGATATAGGCAGTGTTCATTTCATGAATGGGATTGAATGGGATCAAAGTTTGTAAATTGTTTCTGTTGGAAAATTTGTTTCAAGCCATAATCAACAATGTTAAGCAGATTCATTTCGCAGGCCAGCTATAAAATCCCTCTTAATCCATAATATAGCTGAACTGTTGTATTACTGATACAATGGAATTTGACCACCCTTTGTACTTGTTTCTGTGAGAAATTGTTTCAGGTCAGGCTGCCAGAGCTCATCTCTCCCATCTCAGGACTGCAGCAGCAGCAGCCCTTGTAAGGGAAGACCTTCCCCTGGCTCCAGTATCTTTCCTCCCAAGTGGGCTCTGGGAGGAGGTGGCATGGGGAAAGGGCTCTGGTGTCCAGGTGCTGCGGGGGTAGTGTTTTGAAAGGGCAGAGTGGAAGGCTGTCACTTGATGGAGGGGAACAAGAAGAGAAGAACCTAATGCACCAGTCGTGGAGGTTGGAAATGGGACATTGCTTGGTGGGTCACAAGCTGAGTATGAAGAGGAGGGCTTCTGGCGGTGTGCCGCAAATGGGAGTAGGAGTAGAGAATTTCAGTGTTGCAGTCCCAGCGACAGAGCCAGAGCAGTAAATAGGGCACTGACGGAAGAGTGGGAACTGCTTATTTCTGTGCCTGAGTATCTGTACTCATGAAAAGGGACTGCTGGCATTCCTGGATGACTGGCTGGTCTCTTGATCAGAGCCTCATGCTATTGAGGCTCAAGTATTGTTTTCACTCCCTTTATATGAGAACCAGTTAGTTTTATCGAAGAAAATGTTTTTGTTTTATGGCTATCACTTTATTCTTGGATAGTTTCTGTTAGCTGTATGGTACTTACTAAGGACGACTGTATTGGAATGGATGAGTGAGGTCACCATTGCTGCAGAAAGAATTCATATCACTTGCTTTTCCCCCTGTGACTTTTTCTTGTTCTCATATATGAGAATCAGGTGAAAGTTTATTTTGTATAAACTACAGACGGAACCAAGGAACTTCAATAATCTATTTGGACAGTTTTCTTTGGAAATTTAGGGAAACAATATTCGAATTTTTGAGAATCAGTGATAAAAATGTCTTTTTAAAATTAAGTTTTAAAAAAATTGAGTAGAGCAAATTGAAATTTATCTTTAGGATAGAAATGACCTTCTCATTACCCTATTTGTAGTACCTAATTTTTTTTTAATCAACTCTACATATCAATCATATAGGTGTTTGATTTTTGAAATGAAAATCTCTTTGAAGCCTGGCTGTATAGGCATCTCTGAAATCCTCAGGGCCTTTTAGAATTTCCTTGCCTTCTATTTTGTTTTTCTTCTTTTTCTTCCTCATAGGTCGCCAGGCTTGGTTTAGAAAAGAGCCATTTGTCTTCATTGGTTTCTATCCTTATGTTTTGTAGCTTTTATTTTAAGGTTCTTGGCAGGTGGGAAGTTTGGGGTGCCAAAGTGAACCGATCTCATCCTTTAGCTATTTGACTTAAGGGCCAGTATTTAATCTCTGTTTACACATCTGCCGTGGACCCTGTGTAACAGTCCCAGCGCACAGAGCCCCCACTGCTTTCAGAGGTCTGCACTGCTGTGCAGGGAGTGGATATGGTTTCAGGTTGGATTATGAAATAGTAGTGAGCCTCTATCTTCTGTGTGACCACCTATGCAGAAGACTAGGTCGAAAGGGATCCAAACTAGAGTTTCTGTCAGGACGTCAGATTACTTCCCTGGTAATGCCAGATCTGAAATGCATTAATGTCTAGTGCACAAAGGCTGCAAAGGAGTGTTTGTCTCTACTCACATGGTTAGCTTTGGTTTGTTTTACCATGGACATTTATGGTCCTGGGAAGGGCAGTCAGTCATCCCATTTTTTAATTTCTTCTGTTTGAATAAGGGGAATAGTAATATTTTCAACATGCCCAAGAGATGGATGAAAATTACATCATAAAGAGCTGTGAAATACTTGAATTAAAAATTTGGACCAACACAATATTTTTGCTTGCCTGATCCCTCTTCTTAATCTTTCTTTTTAGGCTAATGATGCTTATCTTCAGATGGCCATTGGAAATGCCCCTTGGCCCATTGGTGTGACTATGGTTGGTATCCATGCCAGAACTGGTAGGGAAAAGATTTTCTCCAAGCATGTTGCACATGTTTTGAATGATGAAACACAGCGGAAATATATTCAGGTAAGCAGTTTGGAGGGAAGAAATTTCTCTGGAGGACAACATTGTCCAATTCCCAAACTGTAAATTTTGAGAGCAGAAGAATTATAGCAAATAGGACATAGCATGATAGGATGCAAGTCCGCTCTATATATACTTATATATGAGACATCTTCATTGAATAACATGAAAATCTTTTAAGCTTCATATATGATGCAAGACAGTATGAAGTGTTGTGCTTTAATTAATTGTCTTTGCATTGAAATAAAACTATTGCAGTTTGCTTTGGGAGTTTAGTGATGAGCAACAAATTTAGAGTATTTTGCAGTAAATCCCGTTTTGTCACTTTCAAGGTAGATTTGACAGTTACTAGGATAAAAAGGAATGAAGAGTAAAAATTAGGCTTTAATGAATATGATTTTTAAGTAATGTGTATCAACACTTCTCTACACAAATAGGTCTAAAGTGTTTATAGTTTATTTTCTTAAAGTTATACAGGCCTCACATAAACGTATTTGAGCTGTTATTGGTTAAACTTCTCTTAGTGGGAAAAAAAACAACTGTATTCTTAGGTTTTGCCAAATTGTCAAGAATCCCAGGTTGTGTCTGTCTAATGACTTTTGCTGGATGTTAAGTCTAATGCTTGAAGATGATACTCTGAAAGTTTACTTAAAATTTAAAATTCACTTAAAATGCATGAAGTGATTTCAGATTTTGTGCCAGAGAATAATTGTTACCATATTCATGAGTTATCTTTTTGTTTGTATTTCAATTCCAAGTGATAAATGTTAATTTGTATTATGCTTTATTCACATATATTAGCATTTTGAAAAATGATTTCAACCTGACTCCCTGATACGAACTGTAGAATTTATAGAGTTCAAATATACTTATGGAAATTTGAGGACATTTCCATTTTTTTAAATAATCACTAGGGACTGTATTGAAGGCAAAAAGCTTTTACTTGGGAAAAAAAGTTGATTGGCTTTAACAATAGAAAGCAATTTCCAGTGATTAAATTTGCTAATTGTGTTCAACTGTACCATGGCCAAAGCTATAGTGTGTATACAAGTTCTATAATTAGATAAATTATCTTAAATAGCATTTCTTTTTTAAGTTTCAAGTGTACAATTCTATAACACATCACCTGTATATTGTATTATGTGCTCACCTCCCTCTGTCACCATATATTTGACCCACTTTAACTTCTTCATCCTCCCCTCTGGTAACCACCATACTGTTATCTGTGTCTATGAGTTTGTTTGTTTTGATGTTCATTTTTTGCTTTCTGTTTTATATCCCACATATGAGTGAAATCATATGGCTCTTGTCCTTTTCCATCTGTTTTATTTCACTTAGCATGATACTTTCAAGATCCATCTGTGTTGTTGCAAATGGCAGTATTTCATCCTTTCTTACGGCTGGGTAATATTCCATTATGTATATGTACCACATCTTTTTTTTTTTTTTTTAAATGTGGGGGAATGAAGGCTTTTATTTTACTTTCTATTTTTTATTTTTGTACCACATCGTTATCCAATCATGTGGTTGTTTCCATGTCTTGGCTACTGTGAGTAATGCTGCAAGAAATATAGGAGTACATATATCTTTACAAACAGATGTTTTCAAATTTTTTGGGTAGATACCCAGAACAGGGATTGCTGGGTCGTATGATAATTCTATTCTTAATTTTTTGAGGAACCTCCATACTGTTTTCCATAGTGGCTGTACTAGTTTACATTCTCACCAGCAGTGCATTGAGGGTTTCTATTTCTTCACATCCTCTTCAACACTTATTTCTTGTCTTGTTGATAACAGCCATTCTAATAGGTATGAGTGAGGTGGTATCTCATTGTGGTTTTGATTTGTATTTTCCTAATAGTGAGTGAGGTTGAGCATCTTTTTATATATCTGTTGGCCGTTTGTATGTCTTCTTGGGAAAAGTATCTGTTCAGATACTGTGCCCATTTTGTAATAGGATTCTTTTTTTGTTGTGTTATACGAGTTCTCTATATATGTTGGATATTAACCCCTTGTTGGAGGTATTCTTTGTAAATATCTTCTCCCATTTGGCTGGTTGCCTTTTTGTTTTGTTTATGGTTTGTTTTACTGTGCAGAGGCTTTCTAGTTTAATGTAGTTAGTATTTTTTTTTAAAGCTTTCTGGTTTATATTGGAAGCTATATAATGATATAGCCTACTTCCGTCGTTCATCCTTTTAAAATGTTTCCTTCTCATTTAAAAAAGATTCTCCTTTTTTCCCAACATGAGTAGGGAAAATTGATGAACATACTATATCTGAACTTTAGGAAGATGTCTGACCTAAACCCAGTAACACTCATGTGGACAAATGTAGACATGACAGTCCAGTCAGGACTCATAGCTGGTTGAGTGAGGAACGCCAGGGAGTACCAAACAATGGATCCGTGTCTACTTGGGTGACCTCAGTACTAACCTGTTCAACATTTTAATGACTGATGTGTATGATTATAATTATTCAGAGAGGTCTATTTATCAGATTTATAGACAATAAGAAACTAGAAGGGATAGAGTGTGTGTTAAGAAATCGGCATTCTAGAAGTTCTTGACAGACTGAAGAACAGGGCAGATTCTAAAAATATAATACTTACCAAGGATGACCATAAAGAAATTTGGATCCAATAACCTAGTTGCTTGAGCATATAATCTGAGCAATGTATGAGAGAAAGAATTGTAATTTAGTGGACTGTAAGTGCAATAAAGTTAGTAATATATGGTTACTGGAAAGTTTAATGATAGCTTACGTTATTATGTAAGTAATAATGTTATTTAATATTATGTTACAGTATTAGACATAATAATTTAGTGTTGATTCCACAAGGCAAGAACAGAGTTCACTGTTGTACCCCCAGAGTCTAAAACAGTACCATACTCATGGTGGGTGCTCAATGAATATTTGCTGATTGAGTGAATACTCTATGGGACAAGAAAGTCCTTGAGAAAGGTTATTCTTGGTTGAGATCTGGGCAAGAGTGTTTTATAGATAATGGAAGAGCTTTCTGGTGAAAGAGGGATTAAACCTGTCATATACTGGTAAGGACCGATTTAAGGTTCAAGAAGGAAGACAGATTTCTAATCAGTGTAAGGAAAAGTGTTTTTTTTTAAAGATTTTTATTGGGGAATTGGGGAAAGGGGAACAGACAAGTTGTTGTCTTTTTGTTCTTCAGTCTAGTTGTGGAGGATGTTGCTTCACAGGCCCAAGTTGGCACTTTTTTTTTTTTTTTTTAATGAACAGCCAAAATCTTGATTGTTTTTTCGAAAAAATGGACACTCCTATTTTAAAAACAGCACCAAATTAAAAAAAAACAACAACAACAAAAAACATTGTGTAAAGCCAAATAAAATTCCAGTTAGTGATCTGTGTCATTTAAACCATGGTGCAGCTCAAGGCAAAAGAATGCTGCCACCCCCCATGTTAGAATTTTATGAGATTCTTGGTTACAGTTAACTGAGTAATTTCCTAAGCTATCTTATGAATCTCCTTCTTGTTACTTTGGTATTTAGGTGAGGTTGATTTGAATTATCCTAAAAAAGGAACAATTTAAATATATTATTTGAAATTTAAGTCCAGGATTGGCAAACTTTTTCTTAAAGGGTTAGCTAGTAAGTATTTTAGGCTTTGCACTTCATAGGTCTGTGTCGCTGCTACTCAGCCCTGCAGTTGTGTTCCTGTAAAGCTCCATTTATAAAAGAGGCAGGTGGCTTGTGGGCCCGTTGACCGACCCTGGTAAGTGTGTAAACCCAGACCATTTCTACCTTAAGATATTTGCTGATGAGGTAATGTGACAGTCATTTAATAAGGTAGTTATTTCTTTTGAAATGAGATAGAACATCCCTCCACTAACAATGTAGTGCATGGAGTATACTAATCTTAATTGCAGATCTCAGCCATTCTTGATATATGTAACACATATCACGGCATAAAACAAGATCTGGGTGAAGGACATTTCTAGCAGTACCCCAGAAGGCTCCTTCATGCCTTTTCCCAGCCTAAATCCTCCCTCCCGTCTGAAGTTAGCCACTGATCTGATTTGTGTCATCATTGGTTAATTTTGCCTGTTCTTGGACATCATTTAAATGGAATCTTGTAATGTATGGAGTAATTTTTTAATTTAGAAATACTGGTGAGACAGATCCGTTTTATGAAATATGGTAGAAAACAATTTTAAGGGGCTAGTTTGCTATAACATGATTTCATCTTTGGGTTTTATGTAAACCTCTGTAGAATTTAAATTGGAAGTTGTTTGAAGTGTTCCCTTTCTCACAAAAATTAAACATACCACAGGGAGAGATTTCGTGTCATGCAGATCAAAGAAAAGCTGTATAGCTTATTAGGTAGTCTCAAATCTAAGGGTGAGATTTAAATTGATGGTAGAAACTTGAAGAACTTTGTTCGTTCTGCCAAATACAGATGTAGCCTTTGGCCTAGATTTGGGTAAAGTTTCTTTGACACAGATTATAGGAAGCTCTTTATTATCTAGAGACTTTGTAATTCAGTCATTTCAAGGTGTCTCTTGAAAAGGTTCACATCTTGGGCATCTTGTCGGTAAAGAAGACAAGAAGAAAAGGTGAAATTGACATCAAATGGCTATTTGCCTCTCCAGATCCCCTCTCCATCCTTCCTCACCTTGTCCTGTGCCCCAGAAACCTGACTTCTATGAGCAACCTTGACAGGCTCCCTTGCCCTCTGGCTTCTGATGGGGCAGGCAGTGAGAAGAACTAGCATTTTGTAGGTGGGAGAAGAACGAGTTCGGGTATTTGTTTCCCTGGCTTCCTGCCTGTAGAGGCATCTTGGTGGCTGTCTGCATGCAGTTACCCTCTCTGGGTTTCAGTCATCATTCCCCTCCCCTGCCCCTTCGGAACTCAGACTGGCCACCACTTCCCGGCACTGTCAGCTCTGGGGTACTGTACTATCTCTTATTGGTCCCAAGTTCTGCCTGCTCCTTTGTAAAGTCTTTGGAACTGCTACCATCAGATTATTCAGTTTTAGTGTGCCTTTGTTTCTTGTTAATACTCTCCCTGATATGTATAGATTTATTGATTGTTGTACTGTGTTACCACACAGATTTCTTTAAGGATTAGAAGATTAAAGAATAATATTCATTCCCAGTAATTTTTCTTAAGCTTACACTGTTACAGAAGACAAATATCTTATGTTATTCTTCTCTGGCAAATTACTTTTAGTAACCTTAAGTTTGTAAATTCTGTAGTGAAGACATCATTCCAACATTTTATGTCAATGTATTTCTGTCCATAGTCAGGTTTTGGCGTATGTCATCTATACTAGCATTTACCAAATTTATTTGTTCATGGAACATTTATGAATTTATAGTATATTCATGTATTGCCAAAATGATATAACAGAAACATTCATTACTGCAGTGAGTGGTCACAACTTGATCCATGTGTTGAATACACAATGTCATGTTTAGTGGTAATAGTTCCATGCATCACATTATATACGTCACACAGTTGTGGGTCACATGGGGCTTCATGCTACTTCCTGGTATACTTGCGTATGATAAACCATTTCTTAAAGACAAGGTACTGCATGACAACAAGCTGTCTACCCGTTTAATATTCCCAAGCATATTAAAACAAATATTTAGAGGAAAATACTGCTACTATTTATCTTTCACATATATCAGCTTTTAATGTCACAGAAAACCAGTGTTTGGTAAAAACACATTTTGGGGTTTGTTGATCTGAACTGTGTCATGCTTCTTTTTAGCTGGCAGCTTAACTGATAGCAAATAGACATTTTACATGGGGTATTAAACCTTTAATTCCCAACCACCTGCTTGAAAAAAAGTGAAAGCCTGGTAGTCAAATAAATGAAATCTTCCCCCAAATTGGTTATTTGGCTTAGATTTTTACCTAACTTAGCCAAGTAGGTGAGTGCTATTTTCAAAATGGAATTGTCTCTTGAAATAATAATTTGTTGTTACTTTCTGTGAAATGATGAACCTTTGAACTGGAAATATGTTCTCTTACAGAAAACAAATAGACAAGTGAAAAATGACAGCAGCTCTGTTTCTTATAAACTATAAAAACAGATTAAATTAGTCCCAAGTTATCAGTTTTCCTTAATTTTCCATTAAGTCCTGCAAATACTGAAAAATTGTATACATTTCGTACTTGCAGTGGAACTTTTCATTAGCAGCAGTGTGGAATTTATCTGCCATCATCCCAAGTGGCTAGATCCAGATTAGTTATTTAACAGTCTAGAATAAATTATTTAGATGAATTCAGTTTTAATGGTATCCATGTGTGAAAAGAATTCTTGTAGACAGTTTTTGAAAGATTAGCCTCTTTATGCATAACTATGGACATTAGTTGAAATTATAGAAAGTAACTTTTAATCATTAAGTACACATTTTTGACCATGACAATCCAGGTCAAATGAGTATTACTTTAGTCTGAAGCTAGGATTAATTTTTAACTTAAGTATCTCATGTTAATTCATTCCTTTATTAGAACTTTGCCAGTTCATTGACAGGACTTTTTAAATAGGCTAGATGGAAAATCTCACTCAGCTTACCCCTTATTCTTCAGATTCTTAGGCTGTTCCACCAAATGGATCTATGCTTTCATCTTTAAGACTTTGTTTTTACAGTTTGGACTAGTGACAGGTGCAGAAATAATTGATTTAATAAAATGTTTTCTTTATAGTGCAACAAAAATTACTTAAAAACAAAAATATCCTCAAGTTCTATTGACTAATGATAGCTTATAAAAGAAAAGGAAAATCTAAGTAACGAGTTGTGCTTGTAGTGGGTTTGGTTTTTTTAAAGTTTTTGGTTTCTGCAATGATAAAAATAAATTAGTGGATGCAGGTTATTGTTTTAATGGTTCCTTCATTTATCTGGATATTAACAACTCTCATTATCCAGGATTTGTATCCTGTATCACATGGTATTATACACCAAACTGTATCGGTATTTGATATTTTTATATCTTATCTAGAATATTCTACAATGCTTTCAATTAGATTTTTTTAAAAAGGAAATACATATAAAATTAACCATCTTAACCATTTTTAAGTATACAGTTTATCAGTTAGACTTTTAAATGCAGAATATTTTCCTAGAAGCATACTGATTTTTAAAAAAACTTAATTTACTTAAATATTGTGTGGAGAAGTCATGAAGGAACTATTCATGTAGAATCTGGAAAGGCTCAGGACCTGGGGCTGTTAGGCGTTTCTAAAAGGCCAGACACGGAGTGGGGTTGAAAATGAGGGAGTGGTTGAGAATTAGGGTAAGTAGTTCCGAGGTTCCTTCTGCCCTGCACAAGTGGGCCTTCCTGCCCGTCTCCCCCTCTGACAGAAACCAGGGTAACTTTCTGAGGGCTTTGTACCGCTCAGGAAGAGGTGATGCCATGGCTGAAGAGGAGATTAAAGTGCAGGTATGTGTATTGACAAATGAAGCCTCTGGTTCCTGTTCTCACGGGTTCCTCTGATGCTGGCAGCCAGGTTTTTAACCCCAGTCAGGAAATTGGAGGCTTCTTTTCTGTGAACCGACCCTAGAGTAAAGATCTACATTTAGTATTACTCCTATGAAAAAACTAGCTTGCTGCCATATTATCCTAAAATGAAGTTCCATTGACAAGCCCTGCCTGTTCAGGGAATTTCCTTTAGCTGTTTAGCACCTTACCCATAAATAATGAATATTCACATTATTCATATCCTCAGACATTTAGAGACCAGAACAAACACACAGAAAAGGAAGCGTTTGGAGAAATAGTTACAGTATAGGGCATCGAAAAAACCCCCTTCAATTCAAAACTTAATACCCTTAGATAAGAGAGTAGCCATGAAATAAGAACAGTGTGCTACAAAAAAAGCCAGAGAATCAAAATGAGCTCTTAGAAATTAAACATGATAGTAGAAACTTAAAAATTAAATAAAAGGGTTAGAAGATACAGTTGAGGCAATCTCAAAAGTACTAAAGATAAGAGAATGAGGGAGTCGATCTATAAGGTCTGCAGCCATTCAAATTCCAGGAAAAGGAGAACAGAAATTGGAGGTTAGGAAATAAAGAATTAATGCAGGAAAACTTCCTGGAGCTGAAGGGCATGAGAGTCTAGTATGAAAAGAAGAGTTTACTGAATACATAGCAAGTGAATAGGAAAGATCTCACATCAAGGAAAAATATAATGATATATTGGAGGTTACAGATAGAGAGATTTTAAATGCTTCTGGAGGAAAGAAACAGGATACTTAGAAAGGCTCAGGGATTAAATGCCATCATACTTCTCATTGACAGCACTGGAAACTGGAAGACAGTGGAGCAATATCTTTGCAATAGCAAGGGAAATAATTTCCAACTCAGAATTCTGTTTCATCTGAACTGTCTGTCAATCAAGTATGAATGAATATAGGCTAACTACATTTTCAGTAGGTAAAGTCTCAAAAATGTGCCTTCTCCCATACGCATCCTCTGGAATTATCATCATAGCTAACACTTACATAGTACCATCTATGTGCTTCAGTTCACCACTTTAGAGCAACAATAAGAGGTGGATATTATGATTTCCCTGTTGTACAAGTGGGGAAACCAAAGCATAGAGAATTGAGCTCCCGAGACCACATAGCTAGTAAGTGGTGGAATTGGGGTTTGAACCTGAGTTGTCTGAACTCCACGATGTTACATTGCCTCTACTTGAGGATATGCTCCACCCAAGTGAGGGAAACAAGCAAAATAGCTACAGGAAATGCGATGCAGCCCAGGAGCAGCGAAAAGGGGAAGCGATGCTCTAGGATTGTAGCCGTACAAGTAGGTTCAGAATCCAGTTGCTCTGGACTAGAACAGACAGAGGGCTCCAGGAAACAAGCAGGACGGATCCATTACCAGATGTGTTTGATCATGTTGAGAGTCACCTGCCTGTTGGAGAATGAACTGTGATACCTACATGGAAGAGCAAGAAGATGAGGGGAAATATCTAAAAAGAGCTATCGCCATAATATACTGTGGGCGCTGTTCTGAAGAGTCTTTGTGTAGACCTTAAGGGGTAAATCCTGAATATTGCGTTCACTAAGAATAGTGATTTGGAGAGGGTGGGGAGAGAGAGTGGGTTTAGGTGTGTGCGTGCTTATGTGGGGCCAGTGCACATGGTGTAAGGGAATCACATCCTCAGCTTTTATAGTCAGAAGTCAGTAGATGAAAAAATAAAAACAAATAAATGAAGCACTATTAGCATAGTATTTAGAAATATGGCAGTAATACCAGAAGAAACACTTAAGAGATTTGAAGTGGTTGCCTCTGGGGCGCTGGAATTAGAGATTGGAAAGGGTGAGGCCGAGGACTGCTATTATTTGATATGAGAGTTACATAATTTAGTCAATAGTGTAATAACCATGTCCAGTGCCAGGTGGGTACCAGACTAGTCAGGGGGTCACTTCTTAAATTATACAAATGTCTAACCACTATGCTGTGCACCTGAAACTAAGATAAAATAATATTGAATGTCAACTATAATTGAAAAATTAAAAAAGGGGATAAAAAGGTGAAGGAGATTAAGAGGTTCAAACTTCGAGGTACAAAGCAAATAAGTCATGGGGATGTAATGTACAGCATAGGGAATATAGTCAATAGTATTGTGATAGCATGGTACAGTGTCAGGTGGTTACTGGACTTATCATGGTGTTCACTTCTTTAGGTATATAAATGTTAAACAACTGTGGTATACGTTTGAAGCTAATATTGTATGTTAGCTACATTTTAATAAAAATCTGAAGAAAAAAAAATAATACACACATAACATGGAATTACCCTTGACTTTTCTTTCTGCCCCAGCCCATATCCTGTCATCCTACCTGTCAGCAAACCTTGATGGTTCTATACTCAAAGTGCATCTGGAATCTGACCCCTTCTCACCACCTCCACCGCCACCCTGTGGGTCCAGCCACTCCTCTCATCTGGATCATTGCAGTGTCTCCTCTGGGGTCTCTGAGCTTCTATCCGTGCCCCTTTTCAGCTCGCTATCTGCACAGCACCCAGAGTGATCCAGCTCAATCATAACCTACAATAGATTATGTTGCTGTCTTGCTCAGAGCCCCACAGTGGTTCCCTAGTTCACGTGGAGTAAGAGCCCAAGTCCTTCCAGCTGCCCCTCTGCCCCGCCCACATCCACACGCACCCCCTTTCCTGCTTTACTTGTCTCCATAGCACTTCTCATCATCTGACATAGTAGGTAGTTGACATAGTCATTTTGTTTCTTGTCTGTCTTCCCTTCTTAGAACTTAATCTTACCAAAGGTGGGGGTTTTTTCAGTTTTGTTCTCTGCTGTATTCCCAGAGCCTAGAATAGTGCTTGACACATAGTACGCACTGAATAAAGATTTATTAATTAATGTTTTGCTCTTCTAAAAATAAAAATTATACTTAAAATTAATTACCACCGGTTTTTAAGAAGCTATTTACAGTAAGCTAAGCAGCTCATTGTCTTACTGGTTTTTAGCATCCACAAGCAGTTTGAAAGTGAAAATCCTGAGGGATCTAATTGAAAAGATTTGTTTCCATTTGGAAAATAACCATATGCTGGCCCGAGATTATTCCCCTTTAGAAATCTGTGCTGTGTACTGTCACTCCTTATGCCAAAATTTATTGTAATGTAAACTATTTATAACATGGACTGTTGATTTTCAAACCTTCTGGCAGCTAAGATTTCAAGCAGGATACTAGTATTTATTTTTAAATCATAGACTCTGCTTTGTGAGAGTAAATAAACATCACAGATACCTTCTATAAGGAGCGAACACCTAAGATTCCAGTTCTTACAAGGATAAGTACCTCCAGAGATCTTAGCATCAGTTTGCTTTTTAATTACTCATCATAATTCTTGCCATGTTTTGCTGCTGACTAAAGCTACTTGTATTTCATCGGGGTGTTTTCTTTCTTAGCTTTGCCTGTCTTCTCACCTATTCCTTCAGGAAACTTCAGATGCCAAATTAGTGATATCACATATATTTCCATGGCTACGGATCACAATTCTGCATACACGTGATTAGAATTCACAGCAGGAGAAGCTGGACTGTGAGAAGGAATGACCTTTATCTAAAGTAAATACTTGATTAGTGCAGAGAACGATAAAATGAGGAGCAAAGCAAATGACATGGTCTTTCTTTGCACTGCCTGCAGAAGTCTTTCTCCTTGGAAATCAGCTGGAAGATAACCTCCCCCTACACTCCCAGTTCTTAAGTAATTTATATTTGTGTTGTCTGTTTACTATGGGACCAAAGAGAGTTTGCAGGAACTTGTGTTATTTTGTTTTGTTTTGTTTTTGGTGCTTTCACTGAGCTTAAGCGTTGTTTCAATACTTAGTCGATTACAGAAGAAGAGTTCTGAATGCTTGATGATGTTTCTGGTACCTGTAATATCAGCAAACATTTCAAGATGTTTTTCACCTCTCCTCAGACTTCCAGATGTGCTCTTCTGTTGCAGGGTTGTGCAGTTATAGCCACATACTCACCTTTTCGTCCTAGGTCATCAAGCTCTTTTTCTTTTAAGAGCAGATGATATTTTATGGTATTATTTTGAGGAAAGAAAATGAATTTGGGGGGAGTACTAGTTAAGTACCCGTGTGCTAAATTCACTCATATTTAGTATCTAATATAGGGCTCAACGTAGTCAACCTTTGGCCTCTGATGGTAGTTCATTGTTCTTGTGATTGTGATAGGAACTGGGTGATTTTAATTTTTGTGAACCCAAGCTGAGAAATCTTAAAATAATTTGTGCCAAAATGACTTTGGAGGTCATTAAAATTAAGTGCTGCTGTTATTGGTTGTTATTTTTAATGACTAATCGATATTGCTGTAGATACATAGATTTCTATACAATATTTGACAAAGTGCCTCCTTGTAAACAAGGCCATTTGTAAGCTGGTAGATAAAACAGTTACTAGGACTAACTGCTGGTTGCAGATCCCGCCCCATACGTGTCTGGGGAGATTGCGAGGGGCTGGCGCAGGTTGCTGCCTGTGTCTTGACTTGGGACGATGACTGTGAGGCACGTTTGCTCACTGGTGGATGAGAAAGCTGAGGGGAGTAACAGAAAACAAAATGCCAGCTAAGAGTTTTAAAAGATCACAGACTGAAGGATGTGTTGAAAGAGGCTGAATGAATGTTAAGAGTGATAGTTCTTGTCATCAGGTAAAAGTATCACTATAAAGTTACAGACTGGTAAGAACTGGCCTTAATTACAGAAGAGATAGATTGGTCATTTCCTTTTTCACAAATAATGCTACCATGTTATGTGTATTTCTAAGCAATATATTATTTTTTAACTTGTTTTTGAGTTGTATTAAAATGGTATTATACTGTATACAGTCTTTTGCTACTTGCTTTTGACATTCAGCATTGTTTCCAGGATTAAAATATATCAGTTGTTCTCAGCCAGAGTTCCCCATCTGGACTGTAGAACACAGATGACCTGAGTGCCTGTTTTCTCATTTCTCTCAAGGATGGTATCTATGTAGCACCCTGTAGGTACACAGGAGAGGTGCTGTCTTATTATGTACAGTGGGTGCTTTAGGCTAAGGCAGTGGAGCTGAATTCTCTTCTGGAACCTGGTGGAGAAAGACTGACTTGTTACAGATAGCTCTAGTTGATTCATTTTGACTGCTGTAAAATGTTCCTTTGATGAGCATACGAACACTTACATGTTCTCCTATGAGGAGCATTTGGGTTGTTTCCAGTTCTTTCGATATTGTTATTGTGAACAGTGCTGCTGTGACCATCTTGTATGTATCTGGGTGCACATGAATAAACGTTTCTCTAGGTATACATCCAAGTGCCTAGGGGACTCGGTATGTGTTGGGGGACTGCTGTATTTTAATGGGGACATTGGGAAGCTAGCGTGAGGACAAAGGAGGGCAATTAAGAATAGTTTAACTATATCACAACTAACCTTAATTTTCCTTCTTTTCTTAGGGATTGAAGAGGTTAATGACCATTTGCCAGAAGCACTTTCCTACAGATCCATCGAAGTGCGTGGAGTACAATGCACTATGAGACCTGCGTAGTGTGTGTAAATAACAATAAGAAACTCACGGGAGCGTGATATGGACTTTGGATTTGCAAACAGGAATGAGAGAAGAAACATGGAGTTTCTAGACTCTGAGTTCTACCTAACGCAACTCTTGGTTTTAAGAACTGTGCTGGCTTTCTTATCACATCGGACTGCAAACTGGTTTCTGTGTCTTGCTTTTATTTTAAATAGTCAAACAATTAAGTGCTAAAAGACTTTTCCCCGTAATTTAAATGTGTAGGCAACAGCCACAGAAGGGAGTTTAAAATGACTCTTTCCCTCTAGACCTGAAAGTTGCAGTTAGATGCTTAAAAAGGAACATTTGAGGAGGGACTTAATTGTTTCTGTAAAATATGGTGATTTTTCACTTGTCTTTTATGTTGTATTTTTAGAAGATATTTTTATATATTTCAACAAAAATGTGGAACCACTTAATGAAACTTTATAGCCCTTAAGTGTTGCTGAACTTTTGCCATCTTGCAATAGAATTTGAATGTAAATGTTATTACTCTTAAGTGTTCTTTTTCTTGGGTTTCAAAGCTTGCTTTTATCTTCTAAGGAGTGTAAATTTTTGTATTTGTCATCTCTCGGGACAGATAGAATGAACAGGAAATAGAAGTTTGAAAAACAAAGATGGTATATTACACCAACAGAAGTTCAAATTAAGTAACCCCAGTGCATCAAGGTCAAGGTGGGGAAGTGGACTGTCCAGTCAGCCTTGAATGGGGGCATTTTGCTGCTGCTGGGGCCTCCTAAACTAGGACTGCCTGCAAGTTCCATCTGCACGAGACTGGTGGGCTGCTCTCCCACCTCCTCCCTCCAAGCTGAAGGCGAGGGCGCCAGTACTCTTGTCACTGCCGGAGACAGTAGGTCCTGGCTCCGATTTCCCACAGATGAGGACTTCTGAATCTCGCATTGTCATACGCAGATAATTGTGATGAACCACTGCACTTTGAAGGCTGAGAGGACTCAGGTAATAGAGGAAGGTGGTAAATCGAATGTCACCTGACCAGGTGGAATGTCACCTGATCAGAGAGTGGTAAGAGTGGGGCTCTGAAGCGAGAACTTCTTAGCTGCAAATTTCAGCTCTCCACCTACTGACTGTATAACCATGAGTCACCTCACCTGATCTTTCTGAGCCTCAGTTTCCTTATTGCAAATGGTTGTTAGTAGTACATACCTCATAGTGTCATTGTTGTGTTTAAGTAAAGAAAATACTTAGCACACTGCCTGGCAAATAATAAGAGCTCAGTAAATATTCGTTGTGTCCTTGTTGTTATGTTAGAGTGAAGCCGAAGCAGCTGTCACGAACGCCATGGTCAGGGGCAATGTGTGCTCACATAGCGATAACAGCAGTCACGGTGGTGGAAGCAGCAGCGGCGGTAATAGTGGAAACGTCTCCTATACACGGGCTCTGTGGTGTTCCCACCGTCAGCCAGTTCTGAGTAGTCAGCGGAGTAGGAAGGTGGGTGTAGACTCCCAGTCACTTATTCTGGCCCCTCCTGGGAAGGCTTGACAGCTGGTGTGGCCACCTGTGGTCTGTGGCTGTGCCTGTCTGATCATTTCTGCTGGTTATCTGCATGCTGGTGGCTGAGGCCTGCCGCAGGCTCCTTGCCCCCTCCCCCACCCCACTCCCCATTCTAGAAACGGTGTCTTGTGATTAAATTGGTTAGAAATTAGGGGAGCTACTAGGGCAAATGAGAGACACACTTTCATAAGATAAGACAATCTAGGCTTTCGTTATGTAGTCCTGTTGTATAGGACTTGTTTTTAAATATTGTTGAATGAATACTCCCCAAAGTACTTTTTGTTTATTCACAATCAGGCCACAGCATGGCAGTCAGTTAATTCCACATTGTCTTCCCGTTTGCTGTTAGTTAATATCCCACATAAAGAAGAAATTGCATTATGTGAGAGCAGTACCTTCTAAGATTGATCAGTATGGATAGATGGTTAAAAAAAAACAATGGTAACAATTTCTACAGTGCTGTGAATATTAACCATTTGGGCTTGGGTAGAGGGAGGCAGGTTCAGAGATGTGGATCCCTCACAGACGCTTTCCATTTCCTTGAAACTAAAGATTTCAGATGACTACAAATATGTGGGTAGGTAAGAAAAGACCTCTTGCGTTCTCCAAATCATGACAATTTTAGTTCACCTGATACGCCATTCAGTTTTTAGCTCTTTCTGAAACAAAGGCGTATCTTCTAAAATCAATTTCCATCCTGAAATAAGTATGTTCCTCCCTTTCTTCCTGCCCAGCTCCCCAGACTCCGATCCAAGGGAGCTGTGTCTTCTGGATTCAAATTTAGGGAAACACTGGTTTTCCCTCAGCAGTACACACTGTATTTCCTGGGAGTGTTCCTGCCAACGGTGAAGACTATTCACTATTTTTCAGCACTGCAGCAGAGCCTGCGGCAAGCTGGAAGTCACGGCTGTGATTTCAGCCTGGGTGAAATGAGGAAAATAAAGCTGAGGCCAAAGATAGTTGACACATAGTAGGGGAGAGAAAGAGAAAGGTCCGCACCTTGTAGGAAGGAGGAGGTCCTGAGAGACCAGAGCTCGGAAGGCAGCTGTCACTAATAGCAGACCCTAGGGGTCTGCTGTGGGCCCTGAACGCCAGCATTTGGAAGGACAGGAAACAGGACTGGTAGCAGGACACTTCTGAATGTCCAGTTCTTCCGTCTGCTGACTTGCTGACCTACTCTAGCACTTCAGATCGCCCTGGGATTTGACCTCAGTAAATACTTTAGAAATACAACTGTTCTTATGTGAAAGAAAGCAGTCATTTATTCTGAAAGTAAACAGCTTGGGAAAGACTAAAAAAAAAACATGTTTCAGAGTTTTGGGTAGATTTGAATTTGGGGATTGCTATCACTGGCTCCTTTCAGCCATACAGTAACCCCCATTAATGCTTCTTAATATAGAAGATAGTAGAACTAAGTGGGGCTGTTTCAATGAAAGGGGAGCATGAAGTCGAGATGTGACTCTGTCCTTTGTCTGAATGACTTGAAGAGCAGAACTTAATGGATTATGCCTCCCCCTCCTCCATCCTCCCCCAGTCTACTCCCATGAAGCTGCTGGAAGAATAACTCTATCCCGTAGAAATTCATGGTATGGAGCATATTGGGAGTCTTGAACTGAAAGCACTTTCTCACGGCATATTTATGTAAGAGCTTCCAGCTGTCCAGAGCGAGGAGCCAGCTCCAGTCCCCCGAGGGTCACTATGGGAACACTGTTATGGCAACTGGTTTTCATCACAGACTCTGCAGCTAGATTGGCTGAATTATAACCACACACTAGTACTTTAATGGTTAACAGTAACCTTAAAGTCTTTTGAAATTTAAAAATAAGTTCTGGTGGTATGGAATAACTAGGAGGAATGCAGTGTGGTTAACAGCGGCAGCTGTGGTGTGAGCCCACCCCATTCAAGATTTTGGAACCATGCTCGTTAAAAAAAAAAAAGTATTTTATGTTTACCCAAAGAGTTCAGTTATGAAAGCATTGATTACTTATTTTTTCCTCATTGTAAATTTTGGGGGACTTCACACAACTTGGCTTAAACTGTTATAATCCTTGTGTTGCAGATAATGGTTAGTCTGTTTAACCAGGCCATTTCCTTCTGTTTAGTCTCCCCTCTCTGTCCTTAAGCACCAGTTTTGAGATAATTGTCAGCTTTCTCCACACTTTCTCACAGCAGTCAAACCTAACACATACTTTAACTGTGGAGAAGTTTTGAGCTTTTTTTCTTTGAGTGTCACTGGTGAGCCCGGGCCCATTCACTGAGCGTCCTGCCACAGCAGGCAGGACTCCGTTTGCACAGTCTGTTCTCCTTCCCTTTCTGGAGTCCAGGTTTTACAACTTGCCAAAACTGAATTGCCCTTGCTCTCAAACTGCTCTTCTTTTAAGACTTCGGAGAGACGTTATGAACCATTCGTGTTGTAGTCCGAGCCTGGCTTTGAGTTTCTGCCATCCTGTGAAAGGAGAGTGAAAGCTTTTGAAACTTTCTAACTACAACCCAACAGTAAACAATGACAAATGAAGGAGACCCAGTATTACATACATATATGCATGTAATTCTGAAACAAAAGCCCTTACGATATGTGTAATGCATTCTTATATTTTTTTCTGTTGTGTGTCTTTAAAAGATATGCTGGTTGTGACTCTCTAAATTGGCTTGCAACCCATTAATGCGTTGTGACCACCAATTTGAAAACCACCAATTAAAAGGAATTATCAGAGTTAAGGAAAGATATGATCTGGTAGATGAATTCAGGGCAAAAGGACTCCCTAATTTAAAAAAAAAAATACAGACATATAGAGATAACACTTAGCTCTCAAGGTTAGGGTGCAATTTAGCAGATTATAAAACCTTAAGTACTTCAGATGCTCAATACTTTTGATGAGTAATTCTTAGATTTCAAATGAGGAGACTTGTCCATAGAGGGAGAAAGGAAGAACCAAGACAAGCAGCATATAAGCCATCTGTAAGAAAATGGTCAGTCGCGATAGGTGATTTACCGTAGGCTGGCTGTAAATTGTGTAAAGCAAGATTAAACTCAGTGTTATAAAATAAATGGGAGGTCATTTAAAGCATGAGATGGGGTTAAGGCAGAGACACATGGAGTCCAGTATTATGTATCCAGTATCTCCTGAGGGTTTGTTCAGCTCTCTGAAGATTACTTCCCAAGATTCGAGTAGGGCTAGATTACATTTCTTTTCGTGTACATTTTTTTATTGAAGTAAAACAAACATCTGTAGAGAAAAGTGTACAAATCAGAAGAGCACCACATCATGATACATTTTTCAAAATAAACGTCTCCCAAAGCAACTCACACCCAAGTCAGCACAATCAAAGTTTAGAACATTTCATCACTCCCAAAAGAAACCTCCATACCCATTAGTAGTCATTCCCAGCATGGTTTAGGTCGCCTATTTTTCAATTTGCCCATTTATAAATGGAGTCAAAGAGTAAGCTTGTCTTCTTTTATCTTTGATTCCTGTGTCTTAATTTATGGTTTCTGATATTCATCCTTGTTGTGTGTAGTTGTGGCTCATTCACTGCTGTATCCCACATATTATCCATTCTACTGTAGATGAACATTTGAGTTGTTTGCAGTTTGTGTATGACATATGCACTTTTTTGGTGAATATAAATTTCTGTAGGGTATATACCAAGATGTGAAATTTCAGGGTCATAGCACATGCATTTACTCAGCTGTAGAAGATTCTGTCAGAGAGTTTTCCAAGGGGCTTATTTATACCAGCTTACACTGCCACAAGCAGGATTTGAGAGTTCCAGCTACTTCATACCCTGGCCACACTCCATCCATCCTCTGTCATTTTCACGTTAGCCCCTCTGGAGGGTTAAAATATCATATTTGTGGCTTTCATTTGCATGTCCTTGATGACAAATCAAGTTGTACCTTTTTTATATGATTAATTGCCATTTGGATATTATCTTTTTTGAAGTTCCTGGTCAAGATTTTATTTTTGTCCATCTTTCTCAGTTGAGTTGCCTGCCTTTTTCTTACTGGTTTATAGTTCTTTGTATAGTCTGGCTATGAGTCCTTTGTTAGATAAGTATTACAAATATTCCTCACACCCTATGGCTTGCCTTTGTGCTAGATTGCGTTTTTTTTTTTTTAAGATTTTTATTGGGGAATTGGGGAGATGGGAACAGTGCTGGGGAATTGGGGGAAGGGGAACGACAAGTTGCTGTCGTTTTGTTCTTCAGTCTAGTTGTGGAGGACGCTGCTTCACTGGCCCAAGTTGGCACCATCATTGCGCTCTTCCTGGGCGAGGCAGATCAGTCGCCAGTTTCTGGACGGCCGCTCACTGCGGCTGCTGGCCGCTCACGCTGGCTGCTGGCTCGGTAGCCCATGGCAACCCCCTGCCACAGTAGGTTGCGTTTTATGCAAAGGGGAAATAATTTCATAACTAGTTCAGATATTGTCATAGCCTTTGTCAGTTATCTTTGCTAGACAGAGTTAAAAAGAAATCTGATCATGTCAATCTTAACGTCATTTTTGTCTCTTGTTTAATGATATCATTATAGTGGCATGCCTGAGTATAGGATTTGAGAGAAGAGGAAATCATGTAAGCGTTTGTATTTTTGTTTATGAGACTATTATTTAAGACTTGGCTATTTTTATTTCCTTTTGGTGTGCAAGTTTATATGCCATATCTGTATGGTGTAGACAGTGCTAGTTGCTTACCCTGTTTTATTTTTCTCTTTGCTAACAGAGCCCTAATTTGTTTAGAGCTGCAGTGTGCACAGCTAAAACTACTTGTTCTCCTAGGACCCTCTGAGGTTTGGGTTGGTCATATGATATGGTTCTGCCAATAACTTGGAAAGAAATCTTTTGGGTGGGACTTCCAGGAAAGCTGTTGCTTTTCTAAGAGAAGAGACAGACTTAGCTGACAGGCATATTTTGTCTTTTCTCTATTCTTTCCTGGAAGATGGTCATGATACTTAGCTGCTTTGCAGCCATCCGTCAGTCTTGTTGATGAGAGGCACATGCTAAAGAGATGGCAGAGGCATTTTGTGTTAGTTTTTTTGTTTGTTTGTTTAACTTTGAATGACTGAAACAAAAGATCTAAAGCCGCAGCTTTTGGAAGAATCATTTGTTCTTGCCGGTCGGGCCTTGTGTTTTAGAGTAGGGTCTCTGAAGCTATCTTTGTTGACTACAGTTTTGTCCAAGGGGATATTCACAGAGAACCTTGTGGGCATGAGGTGATTATAGTTATAATCTTACACAAAATACTTGATTTTTGACCTCTGAGCAGTTTTCTTCTTGTCCATGGCAGCTGTCACTTTTCAGGGATAGCTGTCAATTCCAGCCACCAGAGCATGGCTGTCGGGGTGGTCTGAGGTGCCATCACCCGTGTTCTTCATGATGACCGCTTTGAGTCAGAGCAGGACCAGCACCACCTGCCCGGGTTTCATAAACTTGCCCATTTTGACAGTAGCCACTTGGACCTACAGCAGAAAGGGCTAGAGGCAGTTTTTTGATGGCATCATGGAGTCATTGTACAGACCTTGAACTGTTTTATTAGGGTACTCTGAAGAAACAGAACCAATAGGACACTGAAAAATACACATATGTGTAATTTTAAGGAATTGGCTGGTGTGATTATGGAGACTGAGAAGTCCCGTGATCTGTTGTCTGCAAGCTGGAGACACAGGAAAGCCAGTGGTATAAAGTATAGTCTGAATCCAAAGGCTTGAGACCTAGGAGAGCCAACGGTGTAAGTCCCCGTCTGAGGGCAGGAGAAGACCCATGTCCCAGCTCAGTCAGGCAGAGCGCGCACCTTCTCCTTTTCCACGCCTTTTGTTCTTTTCAGTCTTTTCAGGCCTTCAGTAGATTGGATGAGGCCCACCCACAGTGGGGAGAGCAGTCTGCTTTGCCCAGTCCACTGATTCAACTGTTAATCTCATCCAGAAATACCCTCACAAGACATACCCAGAGTCATGTTAACCAGACATCTGGGCACCCCATGTCCCAATTAAGTTGTCACATAAAAGTAATCATCATAGCTGCCTTCCTCTGGGCCTCCCGTTCTGAGGACAATACTGGGCAAGGTCCCCGCAGTGTGTTCCCATATATTCTGCTGAATTTAGCCCCTAAACAAAGCATATACATTACTCAAGTTCCTTGGCTTTCAAAATCCTTGAGGCTCATGACAAGTGTGTCATGGTGCATCCTACTAAGATATAAATAAGCATACCTGCATTCGCGCAAATGTGTTCTGTGGATATTGGTACAGGTCATCGCACCCACAGACAAGCCACTGATCCAACTAACGTTAAAGGCACTTCAGGGACAGCCTGGTATTAGGGCACAGCCTCAAAGGAGTGCTGCTGGCCTGCCATTGAGGTTCTCGTCATCCAATTCACTGGGCAGAAGCATTTAGCTCTTGTTCCTCTCTTGTGTTATTTTCAGATTTCCATTAGAGTCAGGAATGACTTTGAGAGGAACACACTGTCTTCTGAATACCTGTGGTGGATGTAAAAGACAGTTGAGAAAATACATGATTGATTTCATCATTTTGGGAAAAGGATCTTGATATGTTTTGACTTGTTATCACTCCACTTCCTTTAAGACAGTGACTCACGGTACACTGACCTGGACAAGAAGGTGTGCTTTTTGTCCATTATAAACATTGTTTTTAAATCTAAAATTTGGAAACTGGCTTGCCCTCCATATTCTAGCAGTAGATTTTAGAGGTCTGATTTTTGATCGTTTAGTTTGTCCTTTGCCTCGGGACTTGGGGACCATGAGTGAGCTGACTAGCCACAGCTCAGAAAGGTTGAAAGGCCAGGCTGCTGGTCAGCAGATGCCGGCTGTGACTGTTCTCTCTCAGCTCTCACGTACTTTCCACGCTCTGCATGGTGATGAGACTGCAGGCCACATTTCTCCTTTGCCGGCTGGCTTTTGGTTAGGTCCCACTGCTAGCGGGCACATGAGGGACTGGAACCCAGAGGAGGGAAGAAAAGATCTGCTCCTCCTAGTTTGCTCCCTGTCCCTAACAGCGATGGCACAGCCACAGATGTCTAGCCCAGTGGTGACACTTAATTCCTAAAGGGGGAGTTGGTTCCAGTTTGCAGTTTTTCCACACTTGTAGCACCAGCTTCATCATGCCACACAAAGATCACAGCACCGTTAGTCAGCGCCCCCGGTTTGGAAGTTTGAACCTGGCTCTCCTGCCAAGGTCCTGAGGCACCAGGGCCAGCTGAGCTGCGTCCACTCCTCAGGTCTGACTTCCAGCTCCACAGGGCGCCTCCTTCCGGCTTGTATGTTCTAATGATCCTCTGTCTTTGTTTCCCATCCCTAAGAACAGTAGTTGCTTCCTGTGCTTGTCTCTGTGACATCTCAGTGTCCCCTTTTTGCTGTCACCTCTTTACCATCTGGTTTAACAATTGTTTTTATCAGATCATCTCTGTTAAAATAACTGGTTCAGTTTTGGTCCCCTGATACACCAGGCACCCAGATTTGTAGCTCCTGCACAAAGGGAACAAGACCCAGATCCTTTCCCCAGCAACCCCAAGCTCAGATCAATGTCCCACTAGCCCACTCAGCGTCACGGACTTTCCCATGTTCTGATTATGAGATCGATTCACCAACCCCCCCCACACACACACACACACACCGGGTATTATGGGCAAATGAGTATTTACCTACTGCCGGGTTATGGAGTCCTAACCTTGCCCCCTCCTTTATTCCCACTGCTGTTTCTCGGCCTCTTCAGGGCATCCTGTTCTTTCCTGTTTTCTGCTGCGTCAGCTCCTCCTTGGCTTCATTCTTCTCTTCCATCGTCAGCAGGACCGGCTCCTGTCTCACCCTGTTATCCTTCTGCCACGTCACACTACAAAACCTAAGCCTGGGCCGTGCCTCAGTCTGCACCCGTGCCCTGGCTGGTAAATGCCCGGAGGGACTTCTCAGCCACCAGGTGTCCAGTGTCATTTGGGCCCTAAGTGATGCCTGGAGGACATTCTCCGTTTCCCTTTCCTCTTGGGCTATTCTGTATTCTTATTTTTTTTTTAAAGAAGTAAAACTTTTTATTTGCAGAAAATATGTATGCAGAAAATTCAAAGACCTATACAAGAAAAGCAACCAAACTAGTGAGGTCAGTATAAGAAAACTAAATTTTTTTATATAGTAGCAACAAAAATTTGGAAATTTAAATGAAAAATACCCTTTATAATAACATAAACACATGATATACAGTCTCATTTTGCATGGTGTCATCTTCCCTGAAACTCATGCTAGGAATAAACTATTTAGGAAGCATATCCTTGCTTTGCACACTTCATGGTAACTGAGATTGTAATTAGGGATACGATTTAACAAAAGCTGTGCACTGAAAACTATAATTTATTACTGAAATAAATGTAAAAATATCTAATAAATATATTGATAAACCATCTTCATTGAGCAGAAGACTCTATACTGTTAAGTTGGCACTTCTCCCCAAATCGGTCTATAAAGCCAACACAACTTCTTTAAAAATCCTGACATGCTAGTTTTGCTGATGTTTTCATAAAATTTACAAGTTGATTCTAAAATTTTATGGAAATGTAAGGGAACCAAAAAAATTAAGCAATTTTGCAAAGAAGTTGGAGTTATACCACCAGATTTTAAAACTTACTGTAAAGTCACAGTAATCAAAACAATGTGGTATTAGAGTAAATATATAGTTCAGTGCATCACACAAAAAGCTCACGAATACATGGCCAACTGATGTTTGAAATATTTGCTAAGATAATTGAATGGGGAAGAAAATGTTTTCAGTATTCCTGAAACAATTCATATCCATGGAAAAATTATTCTTGATCTTCATCCCACACCAAATACAAACATTAACTCAATATATCACGTACATGAACAAAGGAGCTAAAACTATAGAACTTCTAGATGAAAATATAGGAAAACATAGCTTTGCCACTTTTGATTAATTGAAAATTTTTTAGAGAAGACACTTAAAAGCATGAATTATAGGAGGAAAAATTTGATAAAATTAATTGTAATTAAAATCCTCACTTTTTTGAAAGCTACAGTTAAACTGAAAAGGCAAGCCATAAGCTGGGAGAAATACTTTTCAAAGCATATAAAGGACTTGTATCTAGAACATATGAATAACTCCTACAACTTGAATAACATAAAAATTAACAGCTCAATTGAAAAAAACCAATGATTTCCTAAACAATACAGTATGACTACTATTTACATAGCATTTACACTGTATTAGGTGTTGTAAGTAATCTAGAGATGATTTAAAGTAATATATAGGAGGATTGTGTAGGGTATGAACAACTACTATGCCATTTTACATTAGGCCGCAGCGGTTCTCAACCTGTGAGTTGCGACCCCTTTGGGGGTCGAACGACCCTTTCACAGGGGTCGCCGAAGACCATCGGAAAACAAAAAGATATTTACATTCTGATTCACAACAGTAGCAAAATTACAGTTATAGAGTAGCAACGAAAATAATTTTATGGTTGGGGGTCACCACAACATGAGGAACTGTATTAAGGGGTCATGGCATTAGGAAGGTTGAGAACCGCTGCATTGGGGGCTAGTGCATGTGCGGATTTTGGTGTCTCGGTGGGGGGGGGGTCCTGGAACCAATTCCCTGCAGATACCGAGGGACAACTGTATATTGATTTTTGTGTTGGTAATATAACATATTTGTCAAATCACATTGAAATATGTACTTAAAAATCAATGGACCAAAATCTAGTAGTTTCTGACAATCTATTGCTTGCTTATCTTTTTTATTCTACCTTTTATAGCTATAAACATTCCAAACCACACTGTCCAACAGAATTTTCTACCTTAATAAAAATGCTGTATATCTGTGCTATGCCAATATGATAGTCACTAGCTACCTGTGGCTATTGAGCACTTTATTTTTTATTTTTTATAAGATTTTTGTTAAAATATAGCTAACATAGAATATTATATTAGTTTCAGGGGTATACCATAGTTGTTCACCATTTACATACCTAAAGAAGTGATCACCATGATAAGTCCAGCAACCATCTGACACTGTACCACACTATCACAATATTATTGACTATGTTCCCTATGCTGTACGTTATATCCGCATGACTTATTTGTTTTATACCTGGATATTTGAACCTCATATTCCCCATCACCTTTTTCCCCTTTTAAAATTTTTCAATTAAGAGTTGACATTCGATATTATTTTATATTTCAGGTGAACAGCATAGTGGTTAGACATTTATGTAATTTAAGAAGTGATCCCCCTGACTCATCTAGTGCCCACCTGGCACCATCCATAGTTATTACCGTATTATTGACGATATTCCCTATGCTTTACTTTACATCCCATGACTGTTTTGATAACTGCCAATTTGTACCTTAACCCCTTCACCTTTTTCACCTCCAATCTAATTCTGTATTCTAACCCTTGTGACCATGCTCCATCTTGACTCACTGAGAGACTGGCCGCACTTTTCTCACACCAGGCTGAATGTGGAGCAAACTTAAGGTCTGTTTCTAACTCCATACCTGCCAGCAGCTTTTCTTATCTGACTTGGAGAAAAAGGCGTTCTTCCTTCTTGTCAGAGGCTATATCTTCCACCATCCCTGCTTTCGTACTACTTTCTACTATCTTATATATATATTTTTCTCCTTCCCTCCACCCCAAATATAAATCTCTTGAGCAGGGAATTGACAGCCATCTGTTTTGCTGCAGACGTGAGGAGTGAGAGAACGAGAACAATCATAGATGAGTCCAAGATTCTTGGCCTGAGCCCTGGAAGGCTGCAGTTGCCTGTAACTGGGCTGAGGAGGGTCATTAATGGAGCAGGCCTGGTGGGGAAGGTCAGAAGTCCAGCTCTGGACACGTCAGATATCCACATGGAGAGGCTGAGCAGGCAGTAGAATGCACATGATTCAGAGAGGAGGTCCAGGATGTAGGGGTAGGTACAGATGGCGTTGGTATAGAGATGACCTTTCAAACCTTGAGAGGAGATGAAGAAAAACTGGCATGGGGATTGGAAGGAAGAGCCCTGTACTTCAATGAGGAGGAAAACCTGGGATTCAAGTGAAGCAAATGTTACAATGAAGGAAGCAGGTGGGATCAACTGTGTCCAGTGTTGCTGGTAAGTAACAGAATTAATCATTGGGTTTGGCATTGCGGGGAGTCATCCTTGACCTTGACGAGAGTTTTTAGGTAGAATGGGGGGATTGAAAGCATGATTGGAGTGAGTTTGACAGAAAATGGGTGAATGAATGAAAAATAAAAGGAAATTTCTAGTACTGGTGGATAAATATTCATGGAGAAAGGGTTTCTGATAAAAAGAATCATGATACAATTATAAATGTATGGGCCTTATCAATTCATCTGCTGTGTATACTCCTGAGCTGCAACCCCGGGCCCTTCAGCTATTACCTGAGTAGACACTGACTATGCTGACGGCATGGCTTTGTACAAGGCAGAGGCGTCACACCTCTGCAGGTCCTTTTGTCTTTTCTCTGCCATGTCTTTGACTAGTCACCTCCTCGATCGAGTTGTCAGTGAGAGCTCCTGTTTATACACTTGTTGATCTCTTATCAGTGGGACTCATTTTAATCTCTTCTGTTTAATGTGGGAGACCTGATTTCTCCTTATGTTGTGGTCGTGCGCCTGTTTGTCTAACCCAGGAGAGTGGAAGCTTTTTCAGCACAGAACATGCAATGAATGACTTCAGTGGTGGCCTATCGCCTGCTCGCTAGTCCTCATCAGTGGTTTAATGACACCCCTTTTTTTAGAGAGAATTTTACGTGTGGGGTTTTTTGAACTGGTATTTTGGGAGAAAGGAAGGAATGGCCTGGCTATTTCTAATGCTTTCTTCTGGGTGTTTACTTCGTGTTTTGTAGTATTTTGTGTTCTCTAATAACCAAACTAATAACTTCGGAATTGCCTTGTTGGTACTGTGTGAGCAGGGTGGTGGGGGGAGAAGAGACAGGTGGGAAGTGTGTGTGTGTGTGTGTGTGTGTGAGAGAGAGAGAGAGAGAGAGAGAGAGAGAGAGAGAGAGAGAGAGAGAGAGATAGGGGTGAAAGGTAGGAAGAAGGGGGAAAGAAATGGAGAAGTCCCACCTTCATGGGTGCCAGTTGCTTTCATGTGATAGAGCTTAATGAGGCGATACTAAATTTCCTGAGCTAGGACATATTTACATGTAAAAAACTTTTAGAAGATCCCTGTTTGTTTGTTGGAAATTAGTGTAGATTATGTTGATACAGAGCCCCTAGTCGCTTTCCCAAGGAGAGGCTTAGGAAGTGCATAACATTCTCTCTTAATAGGCTCACTTCCAGACATACTTTGCATTCTCAGCGGATTATTCTCATTTTTGGCAGGGGTTAGGCCACTCCAGTGGCAAATGCTTCAGCAAGGGTTTTCCATCCGGGGAGGGCTTTCCATCCCGGGATGTTCTTGGCCACCAGACTTCTAGCTCCCTGATAGTGAAGAGATGCGTGTTGGGTTAGGTTAGGGGTCAGGGATTCACTTGCGGCAAAGTCTCTACTAAAGTCAGCTGGTTACTACCATTTTGCCCATAAATATAGGACTTTTTTTTTTTTGTTTTTAAAGATTTTATTGGGGAATTGGGGGAGGGGAACAGACAAGTTGCTGTCCTTTTGTTCTTCAGTCTAGTTGTGGAGGACGTTGCTTCACTGGCCCATGTTGGTATTGTGATCATTGCGCTCTTCCCAGGTGAGGCAGATTGGTCATCGGCCACTGGACGGCCACTAACGGCGGCTCTTGGCAGCTTATGCTGGCTGCCAGTGACTCATGGCAGCCCAGCTCCAGATGGAGCTGTTGTTCACCATCTTAGTTGTAGAGGGCGCAGCATCACTGACCCCCTTGTGAGATCCAAACCGGGGCCCTGCTGCTCAGAGCTGGCATCCCAAGCCAGCTCTTAACCAACGTACCACTTGGCCGGCCCAAACGTAGGAATTTTTATGCCTGCAAGCCAGCGGGCTGTTGCTTTGGTGATAGGATGTGGACAGCGGGTGACACTTGGAGCTGCGGTGTGAGCAGAGGTGAACAGTGGCGGTAGAGCCCGAGCATCCTGCCTGTCTCCCTGGTTGGCCCTCTGCATCTTTCTCAGAACCACGCGCCACACGCAGACTACCGTGACCCCGAGCCCAGATCCCTGTGTCTTCCACTGGGGACTGTTCTGGGGGAATAGTGCCCATGGCTGGCATATGCTGCCCGTGGGGACTATTTGTAATGAACAGCAGTAAAGATACTGAAATAGCATCCTGACCAAGACTGACCTCTAATCTCAAATCCTTTCTTGGAGTAGGAGGAATACGCAATTGAGAATGCTATTTGTATAGGTAATGAAAGGAAACTAGAATAAGAGGAATTAGCCTCTGCTCCATGAGCCAAGCTCGTCTACATCATCTAGCAAGCCGGTAAGAATACCTAAACTGACCTTATAAACGAGGCCAGTGAGGACACAGACACCCAAATGACAGATTTCCAGGGCATGCTTAAGCATTTATCACTTAGAAACAAAATCTCCAGGAGGCAGCTGAGATCTTTTCATTTTGAAAATGCTTTAATAAGTGTTGACAACACTGTTTTGCAAAATGTAAAGGTACTATACAAATTCTTAATACAAAAAGAATAAATTAAAAGCAGATTTCTTTTTAATTCTGCAACTTTGTCTACAACATACATCTTTTTCATTGATTACAGTTGAACAGAATCCAGTAAAATCATTTTACATGCTCTACAGTTTCAGGAGCAACCTAATCCTTTTTCCCCCATTATTAAACTAGAGTCCATTTTACACAACTTGTAATAAACTATTGACATTAATGTGTATGAAAAACTTTACACCTAGTTAACTAAGCAGTAACTGGTCATCTGATAGCACCTGGATGGGGTTTGCTATATTTAGAACTAAACTAATACTGAATAAAAACAAATTAGAATTTTAACAGTTCCAACACTCACCTCCACATAATAAAATAAATCCACCTGTCTCACAACAAAGTCTGATATAGGTGTTTTCACCAGTCTTCTGGCTCAACAGGCAATTTCTTACACGTTTCCACAGAATCCAGTAGGGGCTTTCTATCAGACTAGGGGCTTCATGGTTCATCTTGCTTTATCTTAAAGAAATAGGGCTCTATAGAGAGCTTGCAAGTGCTTGTAGACAATAACTATCCCATTTCCCACCACACTGATCGCTCATCAATCATGTCAGTCTCAAAGGACTAATACTTTATGTACACTTTGTAGTAACTGAGTGCAGCTAAACAGTAAAACCTGTTTTACTTAATCTCCGTCTTTACTACCAGACTATCATGATGTCTGTCTGAACTGTAATTCCCCCTCTCCATTCCTTTCTGCCCCCCGAATCTAGAACCCAAGTGTTTAGAAAGTTTTCAGCTCTCATTCCTTGAACTGGGCTAAAAGCTTCATCTGACTGACTTCAGACTTGATCTCAATCTACTGTACGTGTTGTGTAACCATGTCACCTTCTCTATTTCCCTTTTGACTTTTCCTGTTGCACATAGTTCAGTTTGATTATCCACGTATCTTCTTTTGCGAGAAAGAAAAATGGCCCAATGTATGATGTCTCCGAGTAGGGAAGGAAAAAACCCTGTTTGTAGCTCTGACCATCAAAATAAGAGCAACAAAATACCCCCCCCCCCAATCAATCCCCAGGATCATTTAGGAACATTACAACCAGTTTTATTTATCCTGCAGGGTTTACCCTTAAAGTGTTCTGGAGTATTAATCCCTTCTGCAAGCTGGTATCACCAGCCCAGCCGCACACAGAGCTGGGAGACCACACCCCGAATCGCCCAGATGGGTCCCCACCTGC
This sequence comes from Hipposideros armiger, assembly GCF_001890085.2. Taxonomy (NCBI): domain Eukaryota; kingdom Metazoa; phylum Chordata; class Mammalia; order Chiroptera; family Hipposideridae; genus Hipposideros; species Hipposideros armiger. The sequence continues at coordinate 1,425,731 of NW_017731740.1, read as the reverse complement.
TGAGTCCACGGCGCTTTTCCAGCTGCAGCACACAGCGCACCACGGTGAGTCACTCGTTAATGTCCATTCTTACCCTCCTGGTCTGGTGGTCCATTGTTACTCTTAGGTCACACATATATAAAGAACAAAGGTTTTTGTTTTTACACTAAAGCTAACTTCAGTTCTGCTTTCCCACAAAACCACCCCCACCCCGGCTCCTGTCTCTGGCTGTCAAATGCCTTTCCAATAGGAAGTTATTACAAGTGAGAAAAAAATACCCCCCGCCCCCTACTTGCGCCAATAAGCACAGCATACCACGTCGGTGGAGACCGTGTTTGTGCCATTTTGAATGACCCAACTAAGAGTTTGCACTTGTTATTATTATAAAAGTAGTTTTGAGGCCTTTGAAGATTGATGGCTTTCCAGTTGTGTATTAAGCATAGCTCAAAACACATGTAAACGTGCAGCTCCCATGCCCTTTTTGCTTCTTTCTTCCTTTGGTACCTGCACACAAATGTGGTATGTCAGGGTAGCTGATGATGTAGGCATACGGGCCCCCTGGGAGCTGATACTGTTTCAGCCCTGCTCTGCCTAGTAGACGCATGAGTAAAATCTTTCTACCTAAGGGCACAGTTGGGTTTTTTGAGTAAGTGACACATTGGAAACCAAAGTTGGATCTGAGCTCTTTGTCACACAAGTGCTAACAAACATAAAATGAGCCACAACAGTTAAACACGTGAATGGATCGCAGTGTGCTTTTCCCTTGGTTTCCCAGCGAAAATAAAATGAAACACCTTGTGCAAAAATAATAGGACACACTTTTACAGGTTGTTTTAATGAGAGAGAACCACTTTTGGCAATCATCACCTTACGTTTCCTACAAATCCCAAGAGGAAAGCTGCTCTGTGTCTTAGACTTGGGCTGAACCCCCTGTCTGGACCAGGGCTAACAGTGCACCCTGCTGCTCCCACAGGTCTGCCCTCCTTCACGTCCAGGCGCGCAGACGTCCGAGCCAGCCAGGCCAGCCAAGACTCGCCGACTTGACCGTCACGTCATGTTAGTTTCTCAGGCTCTCCACTGAGAGAGAAGGTGGAACGTTAAGGGAGCAGGATAGAGAGGGGAAACAATTTACAAATGGTTGACTTTCACTTGTGTGTTGTAGCAGTTTAGAATTTAAAAGAGATTTCACTGCAGAAAGAATGTCTTCCTCTTGGCCCCTCTTATGTTTTTGTTTTTATTTTTAAATTTTTAAAATCTTTGGCAGCATAGAACTGATTGTGATCCTCTGATGCATCTGATGAGTTATAAGCTTCCTTTTGCATTCTCCCCTCCCCCAACAGCCACGTACTATTGCAGGTGTCATTGGAACATCCCCACCAGGCATCCTCTTCTCCAAGTGCTCGATTGGCCTCCAGGTGGCAGGCTGGCCACAGCTTAACAGTCTTTCTGGATCACCCTGTACTTGCGTCTCCTTTCCTGTTCTTTACCTATGCCACTTGTCCACAGGAATTTGGTGCCAGCCAGCTTCCCTGACGGTTCCTGGCCTGGGGGCTAGCTCGGCAGGGGAGGACACCACCAAGGTGCCATTGAGGATTGGTGCCTGGCTCTCTCCAGGCAGGAGAGCCAGGGGACACACAGTGGGACCGGAACCTTCCAGAATGTCTCCTCAGTCAGGTTTTGGAGGGTGAGGGGATGCGGAGACAGGAGAAAAAAAGTGCTGAGGGCCGAAGCTGGTGCAGGGTGACAGTGCGTCTGGGTAAGGCAAATGAGAGTCAGTGAGGTGATCTCAGAATGGCGCTGAGGCGGTCAGATTGAGGCCGGCTGGCTCACACAAGGGTCCCGGGCTTGGCCTTTTCCTGCCCGTACCACTGGACGTCAGCTAGTTCTGGATAGAGGGAGGAGGAATCCAGGAAACAGCTATCACTGTAGCTCCTGCAGAGAATCCGAGGAGATGAGACGGTTAGTGGGGCATGGCATTTACCTGCCTGTGCTCACAAGTGCGTGCTTCCTTATCTAGGGCCTGATACTGGTCAGCAGTCTGCCCATCCACAGAGAACTAGGCCTGATGCAGCCCGAGGACACAGAAGGCTCTGGTGGACTGAAACACCTCCCTGTGAAGGGGGCCTGAGCCTTGAACATCTGTGAAGGAGGGAGCTGGAGCTAACACTTCCTTACGCGGTGGCTCTCAAGCTTGGCTGTGCTGGAAGGACGTGGGGAATCTCGCAAGCACTCATGTCTGGGCCCGGCCCCAGAGATGCTGGTTTCATTGGCCTGGGGTGTGCCTGAGCATCCGAGCTTTCCAAGTCCCCACCGATTCTCCCGGGCAGCCAAGGCTGAGAACCCCTCGGGCTGGATTCCGCAGGTTTCTTTCACCACAGAACAGCTGCTTTGGGTTTTCCTCCATGAGACCCTGGGGGTAACCAGACTGCAGTAGTAGATTTTTATGCTGTCCTAGAAGCACATTTGAAATGTCAAGTTTGCCCTATAGTGAATCTGAGGTGATATTTTTGAGTTTTAAAAAATTTTGAATCAATGCTGACTGTTGAAATAACATGTTTTGTGATTATAAAAAAAGATTTATTGAAAGTACAAAGGAAAGTATATAGAAAATAAGACTTTTTGAAAAGGTCTTTCAGGTAGGCATCCCTGTGTAGGTTGAGTAGAAGTAATTTTTACACATCAAGAAACAATCACATTGATACGTACGTTGAAGCAAATACTCATCACTAGGGATATCATTTTTTAGGAAAAAACAGCCCCTGTCTAGTAATCCTAAACTAGTTCTTTCAGGGCAAGGTAAAGGCTGAAGTTCATCTCGGTGAGTGTGAGAATGGTTGGAATTTGCCCAATAGGTGCCCAGAGGCTGGCTGCTCCGCCTGGAGCAGCCCATGTGGCCTGCCTGAGCAGATGGTGTCCGGTGCTGTTCCTCCCCCAGTCCTGCTGGCCGCAGCCCCGGATGCTGGCACAGCTAACCTGGCGCTCTGTTCAGGAACAGCTGCAAACTGGCCTGGAGTGTCCTGTGTGCTCATTCTTGTGTGTCTAGCTTTCACTCGTGTAATTTCATTCGTGCTGCTCGTTTGTGCTGATTCCTAAAGGGATGAAACCTCTAGACCTTAGCCTTCCGTTTTTGAAGTAACGTTCCTGTGAATGACATTGGTCTGTGGCTTTGGGTCTGTGTGTTGTTAATGCTGGATTTTCGAGTTTGACCTCCCCAGAGCATCTGCCTGTTAGGGGGTAAGAAAGCTCTATTTGGAAATAGCATAAGAACGTTCCATAAATGTCAGAAGATTTTTCTCCCTGCCTCTGGTCTCCCCATACCTAGTGCTAGGGTTATAGTTGGGGGTGGGTGACAGGAAGAGACCCTAATTCAATCTGGTTCAAAGAAAACCAAGTTTAAGAGCCTCTTAAACACAGCCTCACGAACTAGTTTATGATTAGAATGGTCACCCCTTTTCTGTTGCATTTGCTGACACCTCCAGCAACAAATGGATGAAAGCCTTCTGCGTTTTGTAACTGTTTCTCATCTGGCTTTAAAAAATCCCAAGAAAGCTGGAAAATCCCAAGGTATCTGTGAGCATACTGTGGGCTTTATTGAGTCCTGTGCCCAGAACCCCTGAAATATACCAGGGTTACTGCTGTATAGATGTGGCTTCAGAAGCAAAGTAACAGAAAGTCCCTTAATTATGTATGGCCATGGCTGTACATTATTGCATTTAGGTGGTGAATGGCCGACTCCATTACACCCACCCTGCAGCCTCCCTCTCGGCCCCGAGAAAACTGACTTTTGCCAATTGTACCTGACGGATTGAGAAAAGTTTTCATGGCAAAAGGTGGTTGGGCCTCACAGTGGACATATGCTTTTCCTTGGGGGTGAGGATGGGGATGGGGGTGACACCCTGATGTCACTCCCCACCCTTGCACCAAGGGTGGCCAAGTGACCCAGGTGGGCCAATTAAGAGTCCTCCAGCCACAGTCACTGGTTCAAAGATAGGCATATGCCCAGGGAGGCCAGGTGGCTAGCACAGCCTGAGGATGTCAGTTTCCTGAGAATGCAGTTCCCAGGAGCAGGAAGTGGAGGTGAAAGGATTAGCAAGCCCTGGTCCACATTTGCTCTTAACCAGAGACAGGTACGATAATGCACAACTCACCAGTTTATAAAAGAACAGTTGGATCCAAACCGTGTTTCTGGAAGTTGGAATAAGTTAAGGTTACCTGCTCAGGTGGCTAAAACGTTTTATTAATATTTGGGGAGAAGACACTTAAGATTTGTCATTCGCCTAAGTTCCAAATAGCTTTCCCCCTCTTTTCTTCCTTCTGATAAGAATTACCTCCCTGAAGTTTGCATTTCAAGGTAAGAGCTCCTGCAGAAGGCAGGTAGAACATTTATGAGTGAATACAAGTTCCTCCGAGAAGGACTTTTGTTTTCTAAAGTAGATCTTTTACAGTATCTGCAAGCCTTTTGAGATGACTCGGGGAGGTTTTGGGATTGGCAAAAAGGATAGGTAGGCTTTGAATGCTGCGTTTCTGTTCTTGTAAAGGCTAGATTTGTAAGACAAGTACAGTTTTTAATTCCTCATGGAATTAGGTTGCAACTTAAATGAATAAAGCCCAAAATATCTTGAAAATTGAGTCAGTTGAATTTTTTTTTTTTTTAACAGCTTCGTGGCAGTGATGGAACCCAAAGGAGGTAGCTCACAGCTTCACAGACAAGAAACACAGGCGCTGGTACTTAGGAACCCTGTGAGTTCCCTTTCTCGCCATTTCTGAGGGCCATGGTAAGTTCCCCTAGGTTCCCAGCTCTGTTCTCTTTGCATTGAGCTATCAATCGAACTGGCTTTCCGGTCAGTCCAGGTTAATGGGTGAGTCTAGACTGACGGAAATGCTAACAGAGTCCTGGGCCCTTGGTCAGCCTGCAGTCCAGGGCCTAGCAGGTCAGCTTGGGCTGGCAGACTGTTCCACCTGTAACCCGAGTCACCAGCCCTTGGTTAGCCCACAGTCCCCATTTGCTGGGGTCTCCTGGTTCAGTCCGCAGTTTCATCTCTGTGGTTACTGCTGGTTTCTGTTAATGTGCACATGACGTAAAGGAATAATAGTTCTATTGTTAATGGGAACCTCAGAAGCCAAGACTGCAAAATTGATGGGCACTTAAAAGTTCTGCACATGCACGCCCCCTAATTCTAAGGCTCCCATGCTAGGATAAGAGGGTCACGCAACAGGCTAGATCGACACTAGGTCACCTGCCAACCTCATGAAAATTTTCGTGTAATTAATTTGCCTCTGAAAGCCCTAAGGCATACATAAAAAAATAGAATCCTCAAGTTTCTGGCAGAAATGTGATTTGGATCCAATTATTCTTTTATAAACTAGTGAGTTGTGCATTATCATTACCTATCTCAAGGTTAAAATTTTAAAATGAAAACTTAAGATCTCTGTTTGCATCTGTTTGTATGTTTATGTATGTTGTAAATGTCCATTTTTCTACTTCGGAATGGTGTTGCCAAAAATAATTTGTAAAAGAGCTCTATTTAAATGGCTTCAAGAAAAATAAGCACTTATCAAATTAAGTATTCTAAAACTCTCAGAAATACAGAAACTTAATCCAATGCTTTTCAAGTTCGTATGATCTAGGATAAATCTTTAGTAAATAAAAGCTAGTTTAAGTTTGTTGGTTTAATTAAAATAGGTATGTCTTCAGAGTTATCAGCATTAAATATAATGTAGACATACAACTTTGATTCTACCTGGGTTTACTAGTCAAATAAATTCACGTTATCTCTCTTATAAAATTTGTCAGCTAGGAAGATTGGTTGTTCACTGTTTAATATCTTGAGAAATTTCCATGATTAATCTAAACATAATTGCTAAGAACAAGGGAACAAATATGTATTAGTCATGGTCTGTATGTTTCTCACTGGGTAGAAGCTTTTTCCTGTTGAGCAATTGCCTTTTTGTAAAGAAATGACCATCCCTACAAGGGGTGACCCCACTGTTTGCTTTGTGACCTCTGAACTCATTTTACTGGCCAGGCAACCCAAGAGCTCTGCAGAGTCCTTCCTATGCCTTGGAGGCTGCATTGCCCACACCAATCTTCATGACTAGTGTGGCATCATTAAAACCCAATTAGGAAAATTTTGTGAGGCTTCAGAACCTCCCTGGACTGAGGTGCTGTCACTGGTCCAGAGACTCTAAGGTCCTGACCTTTTGAAGAACATCAGCTCACTCTCTACGAAACAGTAACTGGCAGACCCATGCACCTGCCTAACTCCCCATCGTCTGACCATAAACTGCCCAATGGGACTTATTAAAATATTGCTAGTTACCTTTTTTCTGTTTCCAGAAACATCTTTCACAAGCTAAAGAAGAATATAAGCTGCTGTCTGACTCCTCATGTCCTATGTTTAGAGAGTACACCTACTGGAAAGACATCACCCAGAGGGGTCCCTCTTCTCTCGCTGGAAAGGACCCTTGCTGGTACCGCTCGCCAGTTCCTGCACAGCTAAACTTGAAGGCACCTGACCCCGGCTTCATACATCCCTACTTAAAGGAGTCACAGGACCTGACCAGCAAAGCCACTGATGACCTCAAATTCAGGATCTCCCAGCAGCCAGAAGCAGACAACATCGGATGTAGACAGCTATCCCAAACACCGGACCAGGCTTATAGAACTTAAAGCTGGATTTCCATCCCTTTACTATGAAAAGCACAGTCTTCTACTTACCTGTTTTCCCTTGTTCCTTGATCTCATCTGTTTATGTAATGCCCTCGTCTGTATTGCCCATGATTGCCAAGGGAGAGAACCTTTCAGGCTGCTGCGTTTGCTATCTCAAGCTCTATTTCTCCCATGATGTTGGAGACCCCAGTCCTTCCTGTAACCAGTTTTTCTTCTATCCCTAATGCCACTGTAAACAATTCCCTAATTCCCTTCGATGTCAGCTATAGAGTTAAATTTTCACAGCCAGGCTTCCCACTACCTTTTTTTTTCTTTCTCTGACTGTAACTGTACTGGTCCAATCAGATACAAATACCTATGCAAACCCTACCTTGCTTGCATCCCCACGTTCTGATGATTACCTAAACTGGCTGCCCCTATCATGAGAAAAAATCTTACCAGCAGCTACCTTTGCAAGGAATTTAAAACAACTTTCTATTTCAGGCTAGGAGATTTACTTGCGAGCTCTACCGAAAAGCTCAGGTACCCCTGGTTTGAATGGGCAAGTGTAACAATCCATGCAAATGAGCCCATGAAGAATTGGTTTACCCGACATGATCTGTCTTTGTCTGCGGTGCTTACCAAGCTCCTTGGGGCTATGGCTGCCTAGAAGGCTGGTGCTTATAACCAGGCAGTGCCGTCAGGTTATATACTATACTGCTAACTGTCCACCACCAAACTCAGTCAACTCCCCAGAATTTACATCATCGAGTTAGGACTTACCAGGAGGCATTCAGGATTCGCTTCCTTTGGCAAATCCCTACTTCTCTGGTTAGGAGCGAGTACGAATGAGGCTGTGATCAGAAACTTCTTTAATCCTTGGAAACATCACTGACTCTACTGGTAAGGCCACAGGTGCCCAACAAAATCCTAGACTCTCGAGGTAAAGCTGTCCTTCACAGTAGCACGGGCCTTGATTATCCCTTAGCTGAACAAGAAGGTATCTGTAGTGACACCACTTGTACTAACACTTCCGGGAAAGTCGCGGTTCAATTACATAAACTCCTAGAACAAGCCCATTGGTTACAAGTCCAATCTGACTCATCTTGAAATTTTGATTTATTCAGCTGGTTACCAATAGGATTGGGCTCGTGGGTTAGATCTGTACTAATTTGCTCTTTGTCATTTGGTTTCAGGTTGTGCTTTTTAAAGTCCTCGGTTGTTGTCAATCCTGTCTTTGTGAAAATACCAAACCTGACAGACTGATGCTTGCCCAATGTTTTGAAATGATATCTAATGCCTGTACCCTTGACAACACCTGCCTTGACCCTCCATGTTCACCCATTATAAGAAGTTGCTCAAATGTGGCCTTTTAGCTGCTACTAATTACAAAAGCTTCTCTCACCCTGAAGGAAGCTGTCCAATCGTGGCATGAAGACAAAATGGACGAAGTCCATGCAGAAGAAACCCCTGGCAATATATTGAGTCATCAGCACCCCAACAGGGACTTGATCAAAATGTAGAACCAAATTAAAAGGGAGTCAGTCAACAGTCTCATACAGGAAACTTAACCTGACCTTACAGGGCTCTACAGCTCTTCTCAAAGCAGCAGCAAGACACCAGCCAATCCCCATCCACCAAGTCTGTTCATGCCACGTCTGGACTCTTTGTCGCCTGATCCAGTTCCCCAATCCAAATATCAATTTTGGTGTTGACACTTGTTCAAATAAAACCAATGAAAGCCACCTGCCATTTCCTTCCTCCAAGGGACTAAACCCGAGGATGGTCCTTCTCAGCTCCAAGGGACATGTACTCCATCTAACAACGTCTTTGATCAAGAAACAAACAAAAGGAAGAAGGAAAACAACATGCCTGGTCAGTGAGGCTTTCTGCAAAAGATCTTGATCAAGAGGGGAAACGCAAAAGGATTTCGATCTAAAATGGAGCTGGAGGATATGAAATAGGGAACCTCACACATGCGCCCTCAGGAGAACAGAACTTAAGAACTGAGATCAATTTCCCGGAAATGCCTGATTAACAGAAGACCAAGACTTATCTCCTGACAAGTGAACATCCTCAAGCTAATGAACCGACTGCTTGGACTCTGCCCGGCCTTGCCCCACTTTACATTCCTTATCCATAAACAGCCTGCCCCAAACCCTCAATAGACTGACCTGTCTCTGGCCATAGCATGCATTTCCATAAGTGCAATCCCTCTGCTATTCCCGAATAAACCCAATTTCTGTTCATTCAAGCTTGCCTCAGTTTACCTCCTTATATATATTGGGTTGTTGGAAAAGTCATGCCGTATTCTTTCTATGTTTTTCGTTGCAAAAATGCGTCATGACTTTTCCGACAACCCAGTAGGTTGACAGCCATTATGGGGAATGTTCTGATTAGACAAGAGGGCTCGTTTAAGACATGCACTTGAAAGCAAGGCCTTCCAAATCAGACAGAATGGGATACCTATTTTAATTGGCATGCAGAAACCTCCAAAGGCTTCACGATTCCAAAATAGCTTCACTGATGAAAGAGTCATTGTAAACGGGTAATGAAAAATTAAAGACAAAAGAGGCAGAGGTAGCTAAAACGGACTGGAGGACTCCACCTGCTCCCCTTCATCCTCCTTTACCTGAGTACTACTCACAGTCTAATCCTCTCTGAATTGCCTTTCCACTCTGAAGAAACTGTAAGACTGTAAACAAAGGTCTGCCAAGTCAGTGGCCTTACAGACACCCCCCTATCTTCCCCGGAAGGAGGGCCCCCAGATGGGCCCCTCCCAGGGGTTGATGGGACTCCAAGGGATTCTCCTGGACCTGCTACCAGCTATTCCCTTACACAGCCAAGGGAAACTAGAATTCAATCCGTGGAAAACCCTGCCAAATTCTGGTAGATAAACAGAGCTGCACGCTCTACTTTAAACCCCACTCACTCCGGAGCCTGCAGACAGGATCCTGGGAAAACTGGCAGAAGCTGGCGAAGGATGAGAATTCTTACCAGAGTCGGCTCTCCCCGATCTCTGTCAGTAGTGTGTGGTCAGGAGACACAGATAATATTTCATGTTGTCCCTTCCTCTCCAAACCCAGACCCACTGGTTATCGCTTTCTCTCCCAGGGACAGCTATCTTTCTTTGGGAGTGACTCTGGATTTTGGGAGGGTAGTATCTTTTGTCAGCAGGAAAGAGAACTTAAGATGACCGGCTGTTTAATGTCTCATGTCATTTTCATGAGTAATCTAAATTGTTAAGAACAACTAAATAGCTGTAGGTAATAAAAGTTTAAGTGAACTTTTCAACAATAATTATGCTTATGGGATGTCTACTTAAAAAATCGTTTCCAAAAGCTTTTTGGTAACTTGAAACCTTGAAGTTATACTGAGGTAAGTTAAATGATGGATAGTCATTGAATATCTAGATCATTTTCAAATCAGATAAAATACTAAGACACTAATTACTGAACAGAGTTTTATCAACTTTTGGCTTCCTTTTTTACAGAGGAACTAAAGATATTTGGGTCTATCAGTCAACACGTTTCGTGTCACACTGAAAAATTTACTGTGAGGAAGAATATTCTAGAAATGATGAAACGTAATTATAAGTTTGCCCATCCATAGAATGCTAGTGTAACAAACAGTTCACAATTGCTTACATTTTAGTTCTCACTAGGAATTAAGGATCCTAAGGGTTAATAATTTTAATCAGTGTGTTCTAGAAATTATGAAATTCCTAGAAATCTGGTATGTCCTGGTATCATTAGTCATAATTCCAGTTACCTTAAAATGCTGTATATCACAGACATAACCAAATTTTCCTGTCAGTTCCATTGCAATGAAGTCTTGTCAGAACTGGAGCAATGGGCATACCAAGAACTCGTAACCACTGCCAAATCATGGGGTGTGGACCCTTGGGTACAGACTTGTGGTCCTGTACAAAAGCTGGGGACCCCACAACCACCTGACTACAACCACCCTGGCGGGGAAGAGAAGCAGCCAACATCAGGGCAGCCTGCTTCTTCCCAAGAGGTCAGACCAGGAACGTAGCTTGGCGTTCCACCTTCCCTCTCTGACCACTGCTCATATACCTCAGGCCATTGAAAAGGTGTTAATCCCATCTCCACAGGACTGCTGGGTTCGCCATGATACTGCTGAGTCTGTCCCAAACTTCTGCAAATTCCAGTGCCTCTGCTTCTCTACACTAAACTCAGCGTCTCTAACCCTGGGGGTCCATCTCCCTGTGTCAGCTTAACCACCCCAGACCCGGGAACTTTGCGTCCTGGCTCTGTACAAAGACAGGGACACAAGGCAAGGGTGACCAGAATAAAACAAACTGTGCAGGCTACAGACCCTTGAGCTTTATTGGCCTGCGTGGTCGTTCCCTTTTGAGTCCTGACCCACAGACTGTGCTGTGACCACCACCACTGGCTGTACCTGGATTGACACTGGGGAAGTTGAGACTCAGCTACATAAGGTTACTGAACAAGCCAGTTGGCTTAAGCAACTCCTTCAATAAGGCCTTTTTTTGACTTATTTGATTCTTGTTGTTTGGGGTTTTGGGGACCATGGCTCCAAAGTACACCCCAGACACTGGGAATTATCCTGCTTATAATAATCATAGTACCTTGGTGCACTGTCTTCTCTTGATAGCGTTAAATGCATGTTTGTAGCCACTAGCCATCAAGCAAACGATCCCCCTAAGAACCAAAGGTCAGAGAATGACCCACTTACAGGATGTGAACCTGACGTCACCACACCAATTCAGCAAAAAATTCAGAGGACTCAAGAGCGGAAGCTGAGAGTAACACTAATGCCTTGAATTTTGGTCACATCTCTCAGGCTGAGAGTCTGATCAAAGGGGAGAAATTGTTAAGAACAAGACCACAGGCCCAAAAATAGTCACTTATAACCACACTGAGACTTACAGTTTCAGCTATCTCCCAGACATGGAATCTTAAACCAGTCAGCCAGGAATCGCCCGATCAGCACTAGTGAGGTCACCTGCCTGATCTGAAAGGAAAGTGACCTGGCAATAACCGACCGCCGTTTCACCTAGTTTCGCCTCCTTGACCCAGCTGCTTTCTGACTACAAAAGTCTTCCAACTGGTACAGCTCCTCAGAGCTCCTTCCAGCCTGCGAGGTGGGATGCAGCCTGACGCATGAATCACTGAACAAAGCCAGTAAGATCTTTCAGATTTACTCAGCTGAATTTTAACACCCTTTTCCTCTCAAAGACTCACCCCATTTTCCTAATCCCCTATCTGCCAACTTGGGATTTGTAGTAAAAACTTCAGTGTCTCCCAATTTGTTCAGGATCTTGTCTTACCCTACTACTCAGGGTGATGTCCAGCTCTTTCTCAACAACACGAGGCTCTCTGCTGTTCCCCAGACACCCCGCTCGTTTCTGCGCCTGTGTTTTTGCCCTTTGGAATGGCCCTCTCCTGTCTAACCCCCACTTCCCACCACAAGCCTCTGAAGCCAAGCTCATGCAGTGTCTCCACAAAGCCAGAAGTCCTGTTCCCTTGGATTCCTTTTAGCACTTTGTTTCAAGTCTCAGAACACTTCATCTAGAAGTGCTGCAAGTTTCTTACTCCCTTGTATACCTCCCCTTGTATGTCTGATACATTTTCAAATTGCTGATGTGAACTTGAACTCTTGGAACTCTGGTCTCTAGCATGGTTCCTAGAATATAGTCAGGGTTTCCACTTTTTGATTGAATACACTTTTAACTCTTTATCCACTTCTGAATGGCATCCTTATCATTTCAGTTAATCCCTGAAATGCTCCTGAATATCAGTCTTACCTCCCAGTTGCCTTCTGGTCCCAGAGGACAGAACCCAGGCCAGGCAGTACTGTTTTCACGCCCACCATCGCAGTGCATTTCATTCACTAGGGATCTTGTTAAAATGCAGATTCAACTTCAGTAGGCCCAGGAGTCTAGCTTTCTAACTATCTCCCAAATGATGCCACTTGTCTATGGACCACATTTTGGAAAGCAGGATCCCATAGCATCTGGTAGAGTGACACAACTGCCACTCAAGAATGCTGGGATGAAATTGTGACTGATTTCCAGGTGCTTCTGGATCAACTTGGTGCTTTGAAACGAACTGCATGATGCTGTTCTTCTCATGGACATCAATTCCTAAACCAGTAAAATCACCTATAAGCATCTGCCTGAACGAGGAGCCTGGGAAGGTCAAAAACATACGCTGAGGTCTTTTCTGGGAAGTAGCATAAGAATATCTAACGTCTGATGTAAAAACATACATATAAACATCGAATGCCACATGTATCTAGAAATCAGACATAAAAATAATGGCTTCCACACCACACAGATGTTTCCTTCTGGGAATTATGATATGGGCAAGGGCAACACATATGCAACACATCTGCGATCACAGACTCCTAAGTGGCGAAGGGGGAAGGGCTGTAAGAACAAAACGTTCCCTTACGATACCTCTATTCATCGGGACTTTGGTGAGTTGGAGACTCAGACCCGTCCATAATGGGCGAGTGTTCTGTTGCTTCTCTGAACAAAGGAAAGCAGAGGAAGGAAGAGAAGAGATGTCATGTTAAAGCGAGGAACTGACACAGACATGATTAGTAGCTCATTAACACACTGGCGCGACCAGTTGACTATACACCCAAGTGTTAAGAGACAAGTAAGGCATGAGAGCTTTCCACCCCCATGAGTGAGCCCAAAGACCGCTCTAGTTTTGTTAGGGAGGCAGGCTTTGGCGCCTTTTACCCATTTCTCATGTTTTTTAACCACATCACAAGGAGTCATTGTTAATGACAACTCAACTTAATCTGATAAAAGAATTTACTTCAAGGACCAAGATATCTTTTTGTTTCAAATTTGTGTTGGGTGCTCACTAGCTCTATGTGGTGAAACACAGGCAGGTTTCAAGACCAGCTCAGGTGTGCAGGCATGGGAGGGGTGCCTTGTCAATTTCAGAGCCTGCTGACAGTCAAATCAAAATATTTACTTGGATCAGGTGAGACTGGGCAGGATCCAGAAAATCTGGAGGATCCAGAGAGAGAGTTTGGAATCTGAAAGTTCCTTATTTGGGTGAGATGGTGTAACGACTGGAGGTACCACAGAGAAGAGCTGTCATTCTCTTATGAATGAATCTTGTGCCCTAGGCCTTACAGTGGCTATCTGACCACACCGGTTAGAGCTGGAGTGTGCATGGTGTGTAAGGGAGTGTTTTCATTGTCTGTAATAAGGGCAGAGGGGCAGCTGCTGCCCGAAAGACAGACCAAGAAGCGGAAGTGGACACAAGAGCACTGACTGTTAAACGTGATGGGCATCAGAATCCCCTGGAGAGTTTGCTAAAACACAGGCTGCCAGGCTCCAGCCCCAGCTTCTGACTCAGCAGGTCATGGGTGGGCCCGAGAGCCTCCATTTGGAACAAGATCCCAGGTGGTGCTCATGCTGCTGCTCTGGGGACTAAACGTTATGAATGACTGGCCAGAGGAGAGTGACAGGGCTGACATTCCAGCTCCATCCACCCATGTGACTTTGGGCAAGTCACTTACGTTCTCTCGGCCTCATCTATAATACCAAAACATCTGCCCAGTCCCGTGCAAGGTTACAGTGAGGATTATCGGAGCTCATCTGTGTTAGAAGCGTCTCTCAGCTTTTGCAAACACAGCTCCCCTACCTTATGTCAAATCCTAAGGCCCCAGCAAGCCGGGTTTGAAATCACTACAGATCAATTTGCAAGGGGAAAAAAAAAATGTCTGCCAAGCATGGAAGCCAGCAATGTATTCAGTGGAGTCAATTCTGGTCCTGCTGTATTCTGATAATTCAACTCCCAGACAGCTGTCAGATTTTTCCAGACCCCCACTGTTGCTCCCACAAACTAGAAACAATAAAGCTGGATAAAGGTGCCCCTCACTCCTTTAACCAGCAGGCACTGATAGAACATAACATCCACTTAGAGGCGATGGCTAAGGAGCAACAGGAGAGGCAGGAACTGTGAGGAAGGCAGGCTACGTGCGTCTGCCAGACACTTCAGCAGATCAGAACACCCCAAATGTGCATGAGATTCTGCTGTCTGCCTACACTGAACGCTGTACAAGGAGCTGAATGTTGGTTTCATTATTTTGCTGTGGGCCACTTGTTAAGGGTCTCAAGGTCCCTGGTCCCCTTGGCGTGCTGATTAAAGACAGGCGCTTGGCCAGGACAGACGAGATCTGAGCCTCCTGCCTTCTTCAGGTGCATCCCGACACGAAGACAGTGGGCACCCCAAGAAGCAGGTGAAACATGGGGGCCCAGCATGGGTCTCTTCCACCTCTCTCTCCTCTTCCTCGCCTGGCATTTTAACGTCCGCCTGGTATAACTGAAGCCCAAATCAAATGCTGTCTGGAATTCTGACCAAAGCAGCACACTTGGACTTCCGGCACCCACCTCCCCCACATTCCTGGGGCAGCCACCAACTTTAAAATAGAGCAGACAGAATTCCCTCCCCATCTACAGGGTCAGCGATGGAAAGGACAAGGGTAGAAGGAAGTGCAATTCATGGGGCTTCTGGGAAAGGAAGGCGTTTCACTCGTCCTTCTCCTGCCGAACCCTCTGTCTCTAGGCTCTCAGACTCATTACCCTCTCCCTCACTGACCAGGAAGGCTGAGCATCGTTCTCCACCTGTGAGGAGGGTGTAAGGTCTGAGAGAACTCACCCAGTCTGCCAGGTTAGGATGTGGTGGGGACTGCTTGGGGGGGTCGCTCCGATTTCACTCGATGGCGTTGAGCTTCTCTGGCTTTGAGGTAAGGCAGCTGTATGCAGGTGGCACAGAAAAGACAGCGGTCAGACATGGGTCAAGTGAAGGCGCTTCTTTCTAGAGATGCTGGCTCTGACCCCATGGCAGGGTCATGCTGTGGAGACACCCACCCCATCCCCCACAGGCAGCGCCCTACTCGGTCAAGCTGACCTGGGATCCTAGGTCCCCACTCTGCTGGTGGGACATGGCCACAGGGATGGCGACAGCCCCACAGGAGCAAAGAACCTAACGCCCCACAATCCTTTGAGGGAGTCCTGGGCAGGGCTAATGCGGAGGGCCTGTTTCTCTGGACACTGGGGAAGCACATCTCAGGACATTTTCAGATGTGGTCCCAGTGTCAAAACTGCCTTTCTTGTGAACAGAGAACCTCCAGAAAGGTTCTCAGAGCTGGCTCTCTGCCGTTTTCGGGTGTATAATTTACCCCTTTGGACACTTCAAAGGGTGCAGGGCTTGTCAGAGCTCATTCAAATTTGACTACGAGGAGTTTATTGATGTGGGCAGGGATGTTCTAGTTGGGAAAACTTAGTAAGAAGTCAATCCTTCAGTGCATCCTTTGCTTTCTTGGGAATGCAATCCTTTTCATCAGGAAACCTCAGATACAGCCTCGGAGATGTTGTAGTCTAAAATCTGTTCCAAAGATTTACCTAATCTCTTTAAGTAAAACAAATCTACTAGACAAGTGCTGCGATTTCCAGGGGACATGCACACTTCTGGCCCTCTGTCAGGTGCTGCAGCTGCTAACAGGATCACAGAGTACGGATAACGTACCCCCCTCATTCGATCACTCAAAATCCCCCCAAAGTCAACGGCAGATGTCACTGGACTTGTTTTACAGATGAAGGAGGATTATGGAGAAGGTTCTAGGACCTTGAAGTCCATGGTTCTCTCATGAACGCCTCAATCATTTTCATTATTGTCTCTGGAACGTGTCATTTGGCCAGTGTGCCCTAATAAATGAGCCAACGGGGGGGATACGGGGACAGAAGGCAGGAGCTGTGTCGCCTGGCACACCTGGGCAGCCGACCAAGCGGCCATTCCTCTTGGCTCTGCTCTCCCGAGGCCCCCAGCATCTCCTTCAGTTCCCCAAAGATGAGCCCCCGTTTTCTCGTTTTAGGATCACTCCTTCCCCTAGATCTACTTAACCCTCCTTCCAGGCACAAGTCGATCCTGACTTGCAGTCCTTTCCATCTGCTGCTCTCATTCTTTTACTTTCAAAATCGTTTTTATTATGTCTCAAAACCCTTCTCCCTTCTTTTGTTATAGTCGGTATGAGGCAGAGTCTTGTCACCGCATGAGTACCCCTCTCCTTCTGGGTGCTGTATGTAAATGAGTGACTACAGGCTGCTGCCCAGAGCCCTGCGGCACCTGGCGGCAGCGGCTGAACAAGTGTCACCATGATTCTCTCAGCGAGGGAGTGAGAAGGGACTGTAACTTCTTAAGGAAGAGCATGGTTTC
>NW_017731740.1:1375598-1408620 GCF_001890085.2 Hipposideros armiger | reverse complement strand
TCAAGTGCAGCGCTCCGCACTCTGGTCCTGAGCTAGCCGTCCCCACCTGGGCACATACTGGCCAAGTCTCGGAAATTCAAGACCAAGCTGAGGCGGGAAGCAAGCCTTCCTCTACAAGGTGCCACCCAGGCCTCTATCTTACTAGTGTCTCACTCTATGCCAGGGTCAGGTGCGCCTTTGCTTGCTAGATAAAACCCTTAGACACAACTTCACCTAACTTCTTTGATTTCTGTTCTTTCCAGGAAAAGTGGTTGCAGGAACGGTTTACACCCCTTCTGAGGACGCTGAAATGGGAGCCAGCTGGCCCAGCACACTCGGGAGAGTCAGACGCGCTGTCCCGACCCCTCCGAGGTCTTTGTCACTCGGCAAAACCAGAGCCAGAATGGGAGAGGGTGGAAGAGGGGGACGAAAGCCTCAAGTTGCACACATCTGACAGCTACGTTTCTAGAATTCATGGACTCTTGTTCTAGGAACAAGGCTCTAGGAAAATCTGGAAGCACTTGAAATGAGTCAACGCGCGTCCCCCACGTCCCCATCTCACCTGACGTGGCTTTGCACATCTGGGGCATCCGGGTAACCCTGCTGTGCGCCACGAAGGTGCTCTGGGAGGAGGTGCTGTACTGGGAACTGCTGTCGGAGGAGGTGGAACTGGTGTGCGACAGGCGGCTGTGCTCCTTGTGCGAGGCGGTGGAGCGCTGGTACCACTGGCGCAGCTCGTCCGACACGGTGGCGCGCCCCGCGCCCTTGTCGTGGGCGCCCTCGCGGCCCAGCGACGGAGTCCGCAGGATCTGCGAGCGCGACGGCGTCAGGCGGCCCGCGTCGCCCTCGTCGCCGGCGCGCCAGCTCTCCCGGAACAGGCCGCCGGCAGTGTAGGAGTTGGAGGTCTTGAATTGCGCCTTGACACTGTAGTGGCCCTCCTGGTCGCTCTCTAGGCTGCGCACGACCACGGGCGTGGCGCCGCCCTCGATGTACAGCGGGTACTCCTTGATGCGGTACTGCGAGCTGGGCTGGCTCTGGCTGTGCAGGTAGACGCCGGGCGCGCCCCCGCCGCCCCCGCGCGCCGCCAGGTTGGGCATGCTGCCCGAGTTCGCCGCGCCCAGCGCGCCCGCCGCCCGCTGTCTCTGCCGCTGCCGCGCGCGCGCCTTCGACGGCGAGTCCTCCGCCAGCGTGGAGTAGTTGGCGTTCATCTGCGCCGGGTAGTAGTGCTCCGAGCTCGAGTGGCTGGTGCAGGACGAGCAGTCGTCCATGGGGTCTGAGCCGTTGCTGCTGCGAGTCCGTGGGGTGTAGAAGTCGGGGCTCCCTGTGTCGTTCTCCGAGCCCAGGAGCTTGCCCTGGGACTCCAGGCTGGAGCTCCGGTGCCGAAAGTGCAGGGCGAGGCTGTGCAGGCGCGTCGGGCTGAGGTCCACCGACCTGCGGGGAGACGGCCGGTGGGTCTGGGGGACCAAGGGAGGGGCGCCTGGGGGCGGGATTGGGTAGGGACTCTGCAGTCAGACTTAGGAAAGAGCAGAATGCCACCCGCCCAGAGCCTCCTGCAAACGCGAGGTTAGGAAACAGCCAAAGCGGGGTTGCCCTGGGAATCCAGGGGCTTCCCACTGTTCCCAGGTGAAGCTGGGGGCGGGAGGGCGCGGCTGATCCCTGGAGGCCAGCTGGCCTCTGCTGTGGTTATTCATTCCCAGTGGGAGGTGGGATTGAAGACGCGCCCACATAAGGGTTTCCTCTGAAAAGTCTATGCCAATAGCCAGAGCTTTTCTTTTTTTTTGAAAAGTGGGAAGAGATTCTTTAGATACAATGAGAGCCAAGAGAATGCCTATTCTAGTTAAAGCAGATGAAATGCCCATTTTTGTAGGTCAAAATCAGTCCAGCAGGGGCACTTCATATAGTTCAACCAAATACAATTATGAAACCCACATAAACATTTCCATTTCCTGTTTAAGACTAAAATGGAAGTTTAGTGGAACACTTAAAAAAATGACTGATGCAAATACTTACCAGGCTGCTTACTTTGTTTATAATCCATACTGCTTATCTGAGTCCACAATGTAAGTATCCAGCAATATTGCAGGGACAGACAATGCTAGGGCCACATGTGCAATTCAGGGTGGCCAAGTACAGGAAGAGGAGGGCTCCAGCTCTGACTGTCACCCAGGGGAGAATGCGAGGTCCTGCCCAGGTAGACCTCCACGCCTGGATTCCTGGTTATCTCGCTGGTCCCACTCCCCTCCATCCCTCTGTCCTGGCCATTCTGGCCCCCTGGGAACATGCCAAGTGCAGGCCTAAGTCCAGGGCTTTGACCTTGCTGTTCCCTGAGCTATCCTCAGAGCTGGCTCCTCATCCATCAGTTCTCTGCTCTACGTTCACCTTACTACACAGGCCTTCTCCAAGGCTTCTACTTAAAAGAGGGCTGGCCCCGTCACTCTCTAGTCCCTGGCCCTGTCCAGTTTTCTTCTTAGTGCCTATCACCACTTGACATAGATTTCTTTATTAGGACTCTCTCCCAACTACACCGCAAATCTGATGAGAGCAGGGGTGTGGTCTGTTTTCTGTTTCACTGCTCTGTCCCCTAGAACAGTACCAAGTACATATAGGCACTTCATAAATATTTTTTGCGTGAATGCATGTATGAATGAGTGAGGGAATCATGCGTGAAAAGCTCCATCTTATCCCACATAAAACGGTTCACTATTTACGGACTATCACACCATCTGTCCTTGGAGGTATCATCCCTGTGAATTCATTTTTGATAAAATGGAATGATGGCTTTGGTTTTGCCTCTGTAGAAAATGAAGGTGTGATTCACTGGAGCCCACATTTTGCTCATTTCTTTTGCTCTTTATTGAATTTACACCTTGAGGCATTAAGTCGAGGATAAATGTTGGCCCCTGTAGAGAGCTACATGAGGACTATCCAGTAAAGATCGCCCTATCGGCGCAAGGTTATTCTGGCCAGATGTGGCCCCCGCTAGTCCAGCTAGCCCTTCCTGTCTGCATTTCTGTTAGGAAAGCCCCTCCCAGCCCACTGTCCGCAGGGGACTCCGGCCGACTCCTAGTGCCCACTGGGTATGGACAGTGGGTAGATTGGGTCTCTTGGCTAATCTGGGCTCACCATTGCCAGCTTAGTTTTTCACGCTGCTTCATTTTAAGGACAATCTACCTCACTGGCTCAGGCCTGACTCTAGTTCACCTATTGTCTGGGCCAGTTGGGGGTCAGCGATGCCCAAGTTCACAAAGAAAGGTCTGGTCCAGGGAGGGAGTGGCCCAAGGACCGGGTGGACTCACCTTGTGGAATGAATGTAGTGGGGACTCCGGACGCGCAGGTCTGGGGTGGACGGCATGCTGGACTGTGAGTTCCAGTGAGGGAGGCTGCGGATGGGGCTGTTCTGCAGGGAGCTGCTTCCCCCTCCTGCTTCAGCACAGCTCCCCGTGCTGGGGAAACGCTTGTGGCTGCTGCAAATCAGAGAGGCCATGCTGGTTACCGCCAGGCAGAAGCGCACCTGCTCCGGGGAGGCTGACTAACCCTGGGACATCAGTCTTGGTGTTGGGAAAGCTTGCCTGCGACTCCCATCCACACTCCCTCAGATCTCTCCTCTGGCTCTCAGCCTTTCCCACAGAACAAGGTGGGGATGGGGGCTTGGGGTGGGGGAGGTCCTTGTCTCTGACCCCAAGGGTAATATGAGATGAAGACCCTTGTCAGCCTTTGCTGGAACCAGCAGCGTGACTATTCCATGAAGCCCTCAGCCACAGATTCTGTTTTCCAAGAGACAATATTTACCTGTCTGGGCACCCACTTGGAACTTTATAGGGTATAATTAAAGGAAATGAGAAAAGCAGAGAAGCAGACCAAAAATGCCTTCCAAAACCTTCTCTCCACAATCAGCCGAGTAATGAGCTGATAACGCACAGCTAAGATTACAGCTGTTTGGCTCCAGAATTCTGTTGGCTGGTAAGTTAGGGTTCTGAACCATTTTGGGATTCCTACGAGTAGATGCTCACTTGCCATTTTGGAATAGTGCTGCCCAAAACTTCCTAATTAATTCCTGTGGAATTTGACATTAAAGCCATCTGCCAACACGTTGATTATGTGAGCCAAAACCCCAATTTCCCTTTGGATGACAAATCTGCACCTCGGCAGGGTCAGCAGCAGAGGGCGCTGTGAGCACAGCCCTGTTGATCGGCAAGCCCAGGAAGGAGGAGATAGGTTGATTTGGATTTTGTCATTTGTGGATGCTATTTGGGACAGCCTGATGCTTTCAAAAGCACTGACCCTGGCCTCCTGTGGTCTTCCTGACCCAGCTCACCTGGAATGACTGTGGGAGGAACGTTTCTTGACCTTCTCGTAAGGCTCATCTAACGACGACTCACTCCACATTTTGGGCTTTATGGGTGACTTGTCATAGTCGTTGCGGTGATAGTGCATCTGCCTGAGTCCCTCCAGGGACTGGGGAGGAGGTGGCCTGTTGTGCGACGGTGGCCGAGGAGGGAGTCCCTTGTGAGGAGACTGTAAGGGGGACAGTGTGCTGGTGACCTGAGAGTCTTCTGCACAAAGATGGAAAGAGAGGAACTGAGCAAGGGTCATCCTTCCCACCGACCCCAGAGAGACCCCCCACCCCACCTCTGTCCCGACACCAACATTAGGAGCCAGATCCGCAGCCACTCATGAAGGTGCCCCATGACACTTCCCCAGTTGCCAAGACAAGTCAATCCAGGACAAACAAAACCTAAACTTTGAGCAGCATTAAATGGGAAGAGAAGTTTCGATGCTGATTAGCTACAAATGGAGTAAAGTCTGAATTTCATTAAATACCATCGACATGATTGCTTCACACCAAACAGCAAAATGTCATCATTATTCTAAGTTTTCTTTCAATAGACAGGACATGTCTAATCTGCTTTGGGGCGTTTCAGCTCCATGAGAATTTTGTCTGATTTGTCCCTTGCTATATCCTCAATGTCTAAAATGACTGTTGACACATAGTAGGTGCCCAATAAACATCTGTCAGGAAAAAAATGAATGAAAGCCTATCTGTTGAGTGTAACCATCTGCTGGTGGCTCTAGGTATGTCCTCTGCTTTTTTCAGCACTATCTACATAATTGTCTTTGAATATGTTCGCATATAGTTTTCTTTTGGGATGGCTTTAGGTTCTTTGGGAAGGAGATGGGGGCGACAAAGATTACAGATGAACAGAAGGTCTGTGGCCGCCCTCAGAGGAGTAGCACTCTAACACATAGATGTGCTGTAGCACTTTCGGAGAAGGCGAACTTAGTCAAGGAAGGAGCTGTGGGCGAGCCTGGTCCGGAAGGGACCTCAGCTGTGGACAGAGAGGAGGAAGGAAGAGCCCAGGGCCATCCATGTGCAGCTGGGACAGCAGCTGGGGAGGAGGGGCTCTGCTCAAATGCAAGTTCAGCAAACCTACTATGCGCACCAAGATAAGGCGCCCCTGCTAATGGGGCTACTTCCAGGCTAAGGAGTCAAGATTCAGTCTGAAAGCCACAAGAAACCTTTGCAACTCCTTAAGCACGGATGTGTCGAGATGAAAACCCTGTTTAAGAACTAGTCATCTGGCACGGTTCAAAAGTTGGCAAAGCCAGGAGAGGGCTAGGAGCAGGTGAAGGAAGAAATCCAGTACTGAGAGCCCAGGGGAGGGCGGCACCGAGCAGAGACAGGCAGGAGAAATTCAGTGTCCCTTGTGAAGCAGAGGGGGCAGTTTGAGGGGGAAAATACCCAGAAGCAAACCTCAATTCTCAACAACAATTCACCCAAATCTATTTCCAACTAGTATTCTTTTCACAGTCTTCTACTCAACCCCCCATCCTTGAAACATGGGCATGCCTTCTACTTCCACTCATCTTGAACCCCTCAAATCAGTCAAGAGCCCCTAGAAGGAGCGAGTCTGCAAAGGGAGTATGTCTGTGGAGGGGTTCAAGTGAGGCAGTAATGCCCCTAGGTAGTCTGGGGGCCTGGGACACCAGGAAAGAAACTAATCATAAATAATGCATCGAAATTAGCCAATGACAATATACAACTTCCCTAACTCCTCTGTTTCAAAGGAATCGCAGTCAATCGTTCTTGTTCCCTCCCCTGGAGAGACTGAAGTCCAAAGAGGCCAAAACGAGGGCTGGATCTCTGATATTGAAAACACAGCCCCCCAGCTCCCCTGAAGCCCCACTTCCTCTCCACCCATGTAACGAAGCTGACAATAAAAATATTAGGATCTGATTGCTAATAGCAGGGCCGAGACAACTGGGTAAATAACCTGCCAGCCTTCCCCACATCAACAGCAATTATTATTATTCTTGCAATTATCCTCATTACTCTGACTTGGCTGGACCTGTGATGTTTTCCATCTGAATAGCCACTTATCACTGCCCGCCTGAGGTTTCCCTACGGGGCAAAAAAATTAACTGCCATTTAATATATTTCCATGTCATTAATGCCCTGGCTTCGTGAGCCAGGGGTTAAATCTGCAGGAACACTCTTGGAGATGGTCCTGTGTTTGGAAGCGTTTCTTCCTCTTTGTGTGGCGGTGGGCTGGGCAGTCCAGGTGGGGGAGTCACTTCTGTTTTTCCTGCTGCCCTCCGGCTCTCCTAGCAGGTTTCAATCTTTGATTTGTGGTCCAAACCAATGTCTGCCTCTTTCCTCCAGAAATTATGAAAACTCAAAAGGAAACTATGTATGGTGTTCAGATTCTCTGTTGAGTTAAAAATGTGATTTTGGCAAAGAAAAATGCAAAGTACCACTCACTGAAGAGCACCTTACATCTTACCTTTCAGCCACAGGAAATACTAAAACTCCAATAGACATGGTTTAGGTGGTGCCACCCACTCCCCCCAACTCGGTGACTACTGAGAAATGAGAGAATTGCAGGGAACCCGGCTGCCATCTTGGCCCGGCTCTTGCCTTCAGAGTGACCTGTCCCAGACCACACACAGCCTAATCCCAGGTGAATCTGTGCCCCCTTCTCACGCAGGAAACGGACAACTTACCATCCTCTAGAACAAGGGCATCTGAGAGGGAACTGTCTTCACTGGCAATATTTCCATCTGAGAAGACAAAAGGTAGAAGTCTGAGAGTCTAGCACATCCCTTAGATAGGCCTTATCTGTCAAAATCATTTGTTTCGCACCATCCCGTATCCTTCTCTTTCTCATCAGAAAGAACCCATGAAATAACAATAAAAATGCTGTCGGGCATTTCTTTTGACAGACCCCGTGGTGGGTCACTGGCTCACGCCCCTACCCGATACCGCAGTGTGCCCAGTCTTTGTTCTCTTGTTTCACAGGACACCACAATGCTGAGTAGCTTAACAACCAGTATAAAGGTTGCCGGGCCTGGTTAGGCCACGCCTGCCCCAGCCCAATCCCACGGCATGTTCTGCTGACTGAACCAAAGAAAGTGAACTGCTATTTGTTCTATGAAAGTGAAACCAGGGTAAGGAGCATGGCTTTGCTCACAGGGCAATAAATGGCTTCTCAATAAACTTCTTAAGTCTTTGGTAGAGAAAACAAGCTGCTAAATACAGCTTCTCTCTCTCCAAAGCTTATTTTCGTAGACAACAATCAATTAACCATGAGCATATGCCCAAGAGGGAAACAGTAAGATAATCCTCCCATTTTAACAGTTGGAGAAACTGAGGTACGTCTAGGGAGCAGGTTTGTCCGGGGTTCTCTGCTCTCCTGGCCACATGGTCCCAGTTCTTCAGATGCTAAGTTCAGTGTTTTACCTCTTGAAATAAAAAACCATGCTAAGGAACTAAGAAGAATCTTAACTGCTCCTCTAATTCAAATGGGTTCGTGTGATGAAAACATTATTTCAGTGAGGCAGCAAAATAGAGACGATGTATTCTTGAGTGGCTAAAACAAATGGCTGCAGTCTTCGATGGGACCAGTCAGTCACCAGTTAGCACAGATAATGATTTAAAAACAGAGTGTTGGCAGCTCTAACAGGATAGCCCTCACTGGGCTGGCTGGAGAGCCAGGCTCTTCTGTGGCCAACCAGCGAGACGCCTATCCCTGCAGCGCCCTCCAGACTTGGCTCTGTTGGCCACACTGGATGTTTTCTTCGAGCCAGGACCCCCGAGTGCCTTCAGGAAAACAGAAGGACGTCTCAGAAGAGGCATCAGACAGAGAAGGGCTGGGGACTGCAGCTCTGTTAGGAAGTGCGGGGAAGGGGACAACGTCTCAGCCAAGGATAACAGGGCGAGATGGAGAAAGTTGGTTATTCCAAATTTCCTAGAGCAAAAGGATTTTTTATTCTCTCTCTCTCTCTCTCTCTCTCTCTCTCTCTCTCATTTTTTAAACCAGAAATTCACTTTATTCATATTGCTCGATGGACTGTAAACGCCTAGGAGATAGAGAGCCTTGACTTTGGAATCTAGGAGACTCTGGTGCAGCGCTGTTTCCCCAGGAGGCCCACATTTTTAGGTTCGTGTGTGTGTGTGTGTGTGTGTGTGTATAAAATTGCAGTGATACACACACACACATATAAAATTGCAGTAAAATATATATAAAATTTACCACTTTAACCATTTTTTTTTCTGTACAGTTCAGTGGCACTAAGTACATTCACATTGTTGTATAACCATCACCACCATCCATCCACAGAACTTTTCAGCATCCCAAACTGAAACTCTGCACCCATTAAGCACTAACTCCCCCCCATCCCCTCACCTCTGCCCCTGGTAACCTCCATTGTACTTTCTGTTTTCCTGGAGCGAAAGTGTTTTAAATGTGTATAAATGATGAAAATACGTGGTATGCATTTCAAAGAATTGGCTGACTTAGGAAAAAAAGCGTGTAACAACTTGGGGGGACTTGATGGCTGTTGGTAGATTTGGGGGTCCTTCTTCTAGTGTTTACCAAATATAATCACCCAAACTCCTAACCCCTCTGAACCATGTTCAGGGCTCTAGACAATCAGAGTGGGCGGCCCAGTGTCCCCAGCTTCAGCCCTGGGACAGGAGTCCCTGAGACAGACAGGACAGAGGCTTGGGAGGGGTGTTGGCCTGCAGTGTAGCCCAGTCCCCCACCTTTCCTTCCAGACTGGGGTAGGCTGACCAGGTCCCTGAGAATGTCAGAGCCGGGCACGGCTGGGGCTGCACATTTAACTGGGCTCAGCTCACGGGGAGGGGGGTTTCGCTTATGGCTGCAGGCTCTCTCAGGGAGGCAATAAATAGTGATAATGATAGTTTGATTGGCATAACCCTTTCATGTCTGCACCTGAGTGCACTTCAGTACTCTCATCTGGCCTCAAGCCTTAGTAGCTTCATTTTATGGATGGAAAAACGAAGGCACAGGGTGGTTATGCGTAGGTCACGTGGTGAGCTGGGCTCTCGGCTCACTCACAGGACTGGTGCCCACTCCCTGGGGCAGGAGGGCAGTGTGCCTGCTATGGGGAGGGGACTCAGCACTGACCGTCGATGATGAGCGAGGCCCTCTGGGTGGGCTTCTTCCCAGACTTGATTCGGTTCTCGTTGATTGCATTCTCAATCTCCTGCAGCTTCTTCAGTGCATTCAGATAAGAGGTTTTCCTTTGTTTCTTCAGTTTTTTGCTGACGTTGGGGTCACTGGCGAGGCGGCGGGCAGCCTCTGTAATCTGGGACTGAATGGCAAATTCTCGTTCCAGGCGTTCCAGCTCAGCTTCCTGTGGGCGGGAGGGCCATGGCTTATACTTAGAGGATGCTGGGCAGGAGGACCTGTCCCCCTCACCCCCGCCCCTGACCCACGGCCAGCCAGCCTTCCTTACTCCTGGGGAGCACGTGCACTAGGAACCCAGCAGTCCCAGTGCCTAACCCCTACCTTGCCTGACCTGCCAGTGGTGCCGCTACTAAAATCTCTGGCAGCTGGTGCCCTGGGCACACTCACTTTCGGATCCTTGGCCCCTGTTCCAGTCTAGAGACAAGTGATGGTCCCTGCACTGGCACCATCACTGAGAAGCAAAGAATCCCTGTGCCACAAGCTTGGGGTGGCCTGACTTCCTTTCTACCGTCTCCAGCAGGGTTCCTGAAGACAGAGCCTTCGTGGAAATTCAGACCCCTCTGGGTGGCATTTGCTTTCCATGCTGGACACTGCCCTGCTTGTCTGTGGGTCTGCAAACGGGGACGTCCCATGTGTGCATCTCCCTCCCTCCTGCTCACCCGTCCCACATTTTTGAGCCCTTCATGTTGGGTTATCCCCCCTCACCCATGTCCCTTTGGGAGCCCTCTCTGTGAGCCCCAGTGTCCTTCTCACTAGCTACTCATAACAGCTCTGCTTGGGCTGTGAGGCGCGGGTGGCGGGTGGCGAGGGGGGCCAGTGTCCCCTACCCCTAAGGTTGCACAGGACAGTCTCCTTCCTCTCCCTGGGCACTTCCCTCCACCTCTACCCCTTACTTTGGCCAGAACAGCAGATGCATGAATTTTTCCTCAAACAGACTTTTGGTCCCAAGAAAAATGAAGCGGTGTCAGAAAAAGCCTGGTGGACCCACAGGACAAAACCCAGGGCAGCGCATTTGCTGCTGGCCTTTCTGCAACTCGTGGCTTCTTTAAGTCTGACCCATGAGGCTGACAGAGCACACCATAGCCTGCCCTAGGTGACCCATGGTCACGCCAAAGTCTGACAGGAACTCATCCAGCCTTGGAGGAGCACGTGGCCAAGTTTGCCGAGTCAACAGGTGTTCCTAGTTAGTGGCCGGGTAAAACTGGCCACTGGGCACCACAAACCAGGCCAGGGCCTCTGTCCAGCACAGAACTCTTAGCTTGATCTCCTTTTGAGCCTGAAGGGAACAGGGACCAGGAGTGAGAGGGAAAGGTGAAGATCAAACGGAACTATTTAGGTCATAATGAACTCCTTCCAGGTCCTTCCAATGCTGGCTGCATTCGTTCTCTGGGCGGGAGAAGAATATCAGGGTGGACTCCTGCTCACAGCCTGGAAACAAACAAGTCTCCAGGGACACAGA
Source organism: Hipposideros armiger (assembly GCF_001890085.2). Lineage (NCBI taxonomy): Eukaryota > Metazoa > Chordata > Mammalia > Chiroptera > Hipposideridae > Hipposideros > Hipposideros armiger. The sequence goes on along the minus strand of NW_017731740.1, from coordinate 1,397,691 downwards.
CTGACCTGTGAGTGTGACTGTTCCTTGGTTCAAGGCATTGCCCCAAAGTTTTGTGGGCGCCGAGGACAAATTCTCACTACTTCAACTGAGACAAGCACAGGCTGGTGGCCCTGTCTGCACAAATGGCCGCCTGCTGTGTGAACAGGCCGCCAAGCGTGTTTCTGGGAGAAATGGGGAGCTCTTCCTCCCCAGGGGAACTCTGCAGTGCACCAGCCAATTCTGTGGTCCTTCCTTTGAGGGGTTTCGGAATGACACGTGCAAGGACAGGTAAAGAAGATGGATGCACATGGAGTTATCGGGAACCCAATGGCATCTTTCACTGATAAGTATGGAGGAGGAGCTAGTGAGAAGATGCAGAGTGTGTGTGTGTGTGAGTGTGTGTGTGTGTGTGTGTGTGTGTGTGTGTGTGTGTGTGTGTGTGTGTACCCGCGCGCGCACGTTACGGTGGGAAAGACAATGGGGACATTACTAAAGTGGGGTCTCCTCGTAAACACTGGGTGCCTGGTGTCTGCCCAGCACAAGGAGAGAAAGTTCCTCAGGCAATTCCAATGAAAGCAGATTTGAAGAAGATATACCCACACGGTCTCCTAAATCTCACCCATCCTCACACCTCAAGGAGCCGTCAAGACCTGAGCTACATTTCCTCCATTTGCTGGCTCATTTAATCCTTGGCACAAAGGAATAAGGACCTTGAACTTCATTTTACAGAAGAGGAAACTGCCTGATGAAGCTTTAGATTTGGGTGCAGCATTCTGGTGTGGCCACCAGCCCCTAGGGACCTGCTAGTGCAGATCTCGGGGGACTGGTCCACCCCTTCTACTGGCTCCAGGGCGCCTGTGTTCCTGTGGATTCACCTTCACGCTCTCCCCCCGGGGGTGTTATGTGAGAGCGTCGGCTTCTCCCAGTCACTTTTTTAAAAGACTAGACACGCACAGTATTCCCTTCTCCATTGGCTTTGACTGCTGCCCTTTCAAGCCCTCTGTTCAAAAGCACTTTAATGAGTAACTTTATTCAGAATAAATTTGGAAAGACATTTCCTGGATACGACCCCCGGAGGCCTAAAGGTATACCTGGCCTTGAATTTCTCTTGGGCTGAGGCTGGATAAGTTATTAACCAGCTGGAGACCCAACCAAGTCTCCCCCTCCCCCACCCCAAATCTGAACCCTCCAAGTCTCGGTCCCACCGCTGTTTCATCCAGAGAGGAGAAATGAAAGATGCTTCAATGGCTCCTCCGAACAGACAAGTGGGGCCAGGAGGAGCCGGCATCCTGCTCACACCCGGGCATGATTTTAGCAGCAGGTGGAAGTTGGGACCACCAAGGGAAGACCCAGCCAGTGGCATCCTTGCCCCTTGTTGGCATGGCTTACGTTTTCCTTCCTCTTTGGTTTTCTTCCATAGCTCAGACATTACGCTTGGCTCTGTGTTAATAAAGGGCTGGGAGGCCACTGAAAGGACATGTGGTGGTATTAGAATGTTCTCCCAGGATTAACTCAGCAGCTTGCAAAAGGCCTATCGCGTCAGACAGACAACGTCCACTAAAATGAAGATGCTTATGAACGCAAGCAAACCATTCCTACCAAGGGAGCCACATACTGACCAACCCGCAACCGCAACGAGAGGCAAGAGGAAAGAACCTTGGGAGGAAGTGGGAAAGGGCGTTCAGCTCTGGGCAGAAGAAAGAAACTGTTACAGAAAACCGGGAAGCCCCACCAAATGAGAAAACAGGAGATAACGCGAGAGAATCCAGCCACAGAAAGAAGGACGCACCTCTCCCTTGGGCAGGATTTTCTGTTCATCCAGTTTGAAGGCTGTCCCGATTCTCCTTCGAACAATGGGTGGTTCCTCCCCGGGATCCAGGGGATATTCCACGGGCAGTTTGCCTGTCAGCTCCTAAATGTGCAGCAGCAGGAGGAGAGGATGGATCAGAGCGGGGCACTGCTTGAAGACACACACTTCAATGCACAGATCCAAAACAGTATTCTTAAGCAAAATGCCTAAATAAGCTTCTGCAACATGGTTTCGTTGTTCTAAACCTGGACGCGAGCAGTCCTTTACAGAACAGACGCACTTCAGGAGTTCTTCCCAAAGTAAATCTGTCAGACAAATAAAATCGCCCTTGGTGTTCATCGTAAAACCTGCATTTCATTCATTTGCTAGTTTCCCCAGAGTCTCCTGTGTGCCCACTGTGTGCGAGGCGGGGCTGCACAGCCAGTCAGGGGCAGAGCCAACACGTGATCTCCAGGCTTTCCAGCTCCTGCACTCTTTCCTGTGTGTCAAATATTCCGTCACAATTATCTCAGATCAAAACGGCTTTCAAACAGGCTTTCTTAGGAAGAGTGGTATCTAGATGGCAAATCCCAGAAAAATGCATATGATGGAAATTAGAAACCAAAAATGATAATTCCACTCAGGCCAGATGCTCAGGGAACAGGCTGGTATTAAATGTATACAAATAAGAGTTTCAGTAGACACTGGAAACACAACTCATATTATTGATAAGTTTGTTAAAACAGATCTGTTGTGTATTTTGGGCTCTGGAAATCTAATTGCCGTGAGGATATTGATGGTGAACTTAGTTGACAGACCGCCATAGTGACACTGATCCTGCAAACAATGAGGTCCATGGAATGAGTCTGAAGTGGCACTGAGCCACTGGGCTCTGTGAGAGGGGCTGTGCCTGGGCAGAGTAAAGATCAAACCTGAGTCAGCAGCTAATCCACGTGGTGAAGCCAAGGCATCAGCTGCAAGAAGTCACTTCCAGGGGACCAGGAAACCCTGGGGGAGCCACTGTGCGCCTCCAATGGCACAGCTGGTACCTCCAGGCAAAAAGTCCAGCCCTGGTTTCTAGTCCCAAACCAACGCCTGTGCTGCACGGACTCAAGAAGAACTCGCAGTCCCTCATTCACACAAAAAGCTTTTGTGCTGGGCGGCCCACTGTCAGTATCCCCAACCAACAGATTCCAGGCGCTGGCCCAAATGCTGAGACGAGGGGTGACCTGGGCCTTCTTGCCCACCACTCTGTGCGTGTGCACGCTCACACTGGGGGGGGGTGTGCACGCCCTGGAGAAATTGTGTACGTGTGTGCACAGGGTTGTGTGTGCACTGGTGTGTGTGTGCTCTGGAGTGTGTGTACACAAACGCACTGGGGTGTATGGGTACGTGCAATGGCATGCACAAGCACCCCACTCCCTGTTCCCCTGCGCCCCTTCCCTCCTGTGTTCAGGCCTCGGGGAAGCGAACTCATGGCCTTTTCATTCCTCACTGTAAGCATTTCAGAGCACAATGACCAACTATCTGAGTATGAAGTGTTCTGTAACTAACTAACTTCCTTCCTTCCTTCCTTCCTTCCTTCCTTCCTCCCTCCCTCCCTCTCCCCTTCCTTCTCTCGCTCTCATGGTTCAAATGTAACCAAAGTCTTTATATGTTTATTCTGCAATGTTTTCATCTCCTTCCCTAAAAGTCAGCCTATAAATAACACACATACTGAGGATTTTATAATGTTAGGACTTTCTTTTTCTCCCTGAAACTTATAAAAAAAAAAGTAGGGGCAAGTTGTTAACATGGCCACTGATTTGTAAGTCTAAAATACCTGTGGCTTTAAAAACAAAATATGTTAAAAAAATGGGGCTACTTGATTTTTCACCATCTGCTTGAAGGTATCTGAGTCAAGGCCTCGATTCTCCACATTTAATCTGATTTCACTTGTAACCAGAGCCACGTGGGGAAGGAGGAATTTCATGCACTGGTGTGGGGGCTTGGCTCGGTTCCTCTTCTATTGTTATTTCTGCCAAATGCTCCCACTCCACCTGGTTCTGGCTGCCCCGCTGGCTCCCCAAGGGACAAAGAGTGCTTCTCCATATTCTGAGCTGAGGGGTGCGGTGTGTGTGATATGGAACCCAGAGCTAGAAGGCTCTCCCCTCACTGATCACAGATGAGGAGATGAGTGGGGACGCAGTGGTGGGAGCCAGCCCAGGAGCAGTCTGCCTGCGGTCAGTGAGGTTATTTCTTCCGCTCAAGTCCTGTTTTCTGCTGTCAGCATTGTAAGAAGCTGGAGCTTTGTTTTCCTTAGTTTGTTTTTATTTTTAAGGCAGACAGTGAGGCCTTTCTTAACGCATGCTAACCTTGCCCTGCCATGTTTCTCCAGTTCTCTTAGGCTGGCTCCCTGCTGGGCTTAGGGACACTGCCTCCATTAAAAACAAAATAAGGCTTTACAAATTATTAAACGCAGACACCCAAACCTGTATTTTTCCAACCCTTCCAGCACGTTCTTTATGCAAAGGTTGCTAATATTAACGGCACCACAGAGCCCATCCCCTCCAGCCAGGCCACTTGATTTCCTAAGGCTTGCAATGGGTTTGTGTGAATGGGGGTCTGCTTTGAGCTGGCTCCGGTTTAAATCAATCCAGAGCGTAATTAAGCCAAGTTGAAATGTAATGTGATCTCACTCTACGGCCCCTTGTTCATTCTGTCTGCAGCAAGGCACTAGGATTTGGGGGAGGGGACTACAGTTTGGGAACCTCTTTACATTTCCCACTCTCAACTGTTTACACCACAGCTCTGTGTAATGTTACGTGGACTATAATCTCCGTGTGCAAGCACATGCACACACGCGTGCATGCACAAACGCGTGCACGCACACACGCAGGCACAGTAATGTGTGTTGCATTGAAAATTCAGTTCTTCAAGCATACTAACAGAGAGCTGTGGAATAAACAGAGGAAGGTGGAAATGAACATTTAAATAAATACAATGGTGGCCTGTCGCAGCCTCTGAATCCCAATGAAACTGGAGACCAGTGTGTACCGGGCTTGCATAAAACTTAAAAATATCACCAGGCGAAGGTTTCATTTTTTTCAAAAAAGAGTGTCATTCTAGATGATGAGTTTTAAAGGGGATTATATAGCAAGTGAAATCCTGGTTTCCTTGTTGATCCCCAGTGATGCTTCTCAGTATAATTTCCAAAGATAAATCTTAAACAGCCTTAAGAGAAACGAAAGTCATCACAACAGTAAACTCAGACAGAAAATCTTCAGAAGAGGGTGGCAAGCCATTATATTCCAGGAGGTAAGATCGTAGGAGGAGATGCTTCATGAACTAAGAGGCACCATGCAAACACCGTTATTATTTACAGGGGCTACCATGACAGTTATTATTACTTGTCATTTGGCCTCTAGTGGGGCCCCACTTGGGACTTTGAGAGAACCCGCTTTAACTGGTCTCCTAGTGTCGCACGAATGTCCACTACTGTTTCTGATGGGGGACATGCCAGGGGTTGGGCGTTTCCCATATTTGTGTATCAGGAGAGGTTGTGCTTCCCTCTTACGCTTTCTGTATAATCCCCACCATTGCCGTTTATAAATATGGGAAGACAGATGAGGGCACAGACAACACAGATTTCCCCGGGATGAAATGGTAACTGCTTACAGCTTCTCGGAGGCAGAGTTTCTTGAGCTCCTCCAGCCGCTGGCGTAGCGTTTCCTCCAGAGCTTCCTGCCGGGACTTCAAGGCAGCCAACATGTCTTTCTTGGCAGACTGAGAGCTATCTGATTCCTGAGAACCTGTCAATAAACAGTGGGGTTACTAGGCCAGCTGACGGGGGGGACACACATCTGGACCACTGAGGAACTGAACTCGAGCCCACACGGTGGATCTGGGATTTACCCAGGAATCAAGAGAGTGTGAAATGAAACAGGTGTTGCCGGGTTCCAAGTGCAAGGAGCGAATTCTCAGCACTTAGCGGAACGTATAGCTAGTCAGAAGCACTGGCAGGGGAATCAACACACCTGAAAAGGAAGTTTCTCTTTTTTGATTATCTTAAGATATGTCGCCTACCTGTTTTAATGGCACCAGCAAATTTTAATAGACTTCACACAATGAAAGGGGAAAGTGAAGTTCAAGCCAGCAATTTTAATATGTAGCTCTAATTGTTTTTCCATTTTAAAATGCTAGGGTTTTTTTTACTTAGTACAAAGGCAGTGCATGATTATCATAAACATTTTGAAAATGTAGACATGTACAAAAAATAGTCCACAAGCTAGGCACCCAGAGATAACCACTGTCATGCATTTTCTTTTGACCTTTTTATCGAAGCACGTACATTTAAAAAATGTTAGATTTTTATTGTATTTTTTAACATAATACTGTATCATGAGTAAATGTCCTCCTAATAAAGGTTACACATATTTTTAAAACATGGCAGAAATATCTGCATGATGATTCAAATAGTGGACTGCTAGATATGAAACCTTTGTGGAAGGCAAACTGTGAATCAAACTAAAAGAAAATAAGCTGAAATGCCAACTGGATAGGTTTAGGTTAGACCAAAAGAATAATTTCTGGGCTGCAATGTTTAGATTCTGAATTAGGCTTCCTGCAGTGAAACTATTACACCTTTTCTACCTTGATGGGTTTGACAAGATGCACTGACTCCCTGGAGAAGGAAAAGCTGATTATTACTTTGTTTCTCAGGCCCATGGAGAGCAGAAGTGTTAGAAATGGACGGGTGATACTGGGTGTGCATTCAAAGGGCTCACATGATGCCATTTGCAACAGAAACAAACAACATTGAATACCTAGGGAGAAATCTAATGAAAGATGTGCAAGATCTTTACAATGAAAATTGTAATACTAGCTGAGAAAAACTGAAGACCCAAAACAATAGAGAGATGAGACTTCAGGCCAAGATGGCGGAGCAGGTAAACACTGCGCTCACCTTCTCCCATGAACACATCAAAACTACAACCTTCATTTAGAACGACTTGAAGTCTAGCTGAATAGAAGTCCTAATATTAAGGACATACAGAAGAAGCCATCTTGAGATGGGTAGGAGGGGAGGAGTTGCAGAATGGGCTGGTCCCACACCTTCATGTAGAGGTTAAGAACTGGAAGGGATAGCTTGGCCATGGAGGTACCCCTGAGGAATGAGGAGTCCCAGCCCCACATCAGGCTTCCCAGCCTGGGGCACCAGTACTGGGGAGAGGAGTGCCCACAACATCTGGCTGTGGAAAATAGTGGCGATTCCATCCGGGTGAGATGGAGGGCTGTTGGGAACTCAGGCATCTTCTTAAATGGCCCGCACACAGACTCACTCGCTCACAAACACTTGTTCCTAAGTTCCACCAAATCAAAAAGCACAAGAAACACACAGGGAGGACCTGAATTGATTGGCTTCAGAGCTAGGGCTGGAGGGGCATTAGTGGGTGGGGGATCTCCCCTGGGATGGAAGCCCTAGCAGGTGCCAAATTTGACCTTTCCACTAACCTGGCTAACACCATTTGCCCCACCCTGGTGATTCCGAGACCCCACACTACACAACTCGCACGCCAGGCTCAAGCTGCTTGTAGTGGCTTTTCCACAGGAGCCTCCTGCCTTGGTTCTTGCTGCAGACTTTCCTAAAAATCTCTCAAAGGTTCACAAACCCCAAACAAGCATCGGCTGGCCTTGCTCTTCAGCCCCAAGCCTAATAGGAAAGGTGACAGGTCTCAACTTGTATTGTAACTTCCATCAGGTGGCCCTAAGCCTGGCATAGGCTGCGGCCAGTGTTGGCTTGCAATATAGCTTCAACTAACTGGCCACAAACTCAGCTGAAGAGGTGACTGGCCTCGGCTCATATAATGGTGCCACAAAAGGGTCCCAAGCTCAGTACTAGTGGCAGCCTGCCTCTAGTTCTCAGCATAGACTCTCCCAAGCACCTCCAAGCCCAGCACAAGCGGCAACCAAAGAACACACTGTAGCTCCCAGAGGTGACCCTAAGCTGGGCCAAATGGCAGCTAACTTTGGCCTGCACTGCAGCCCCTCCCAAAAGGCTGCACAACCAACACACCTGGTGGCCAGCTTCAGAACACACCAGAGCACCACCCAACCAGCTCCACAAATGACACACCTGAAGGGTAGACTTGGATGGCACCAGAGCCCTGCTAAAGCTACTCCTGCTCTGTGGGGACAGTTCTTGCACAAAAGCTTGTGTGCTGCAGTCATGACCAGCCCTCACAGCCAGTCAGCCTGAGGGTCAATCTCACCCACTGATGTGCCAACAGTAATCAAAGTGCAACTAGAACACACGTAACACTATTGGAGCATCCAGTTCAGGTGAACAGAGAGATTGTGCCCTGGGCCTCATAGGACACCTATTACATAAGGCCACTCTGCCAAGACTAGGAGACATAGTAGATCTACCTAATACATAGAAACAAACATAGGGAGTCGGCCAATATAAAGAGACAAAGAAACATACCCCAAATGAAAAAATAGGACTAAACTTCAGAAAAAGAACTAAATGAAATGGAGGCAAGCAATCTTCCAGATACAGTTCAAAACACTGGTTATAAAGATGCTCAATTAACACAGGGGAAGAATTGATAAACTCATTGAGAACCTGAACAAAGAGATAGAAACCATAAAAAAGAACCAGTCATAAATAAGGAACACAGTAATGGAAATGAAAAACACATTAGTGGTAATCAAAAGCAGCTTAGATGAAGGAGGATCAAATTAGCAATCTGGAAGACAAGGTAGCAGAAAACCCCACACCGAACAGCAAGAAGAAAAAAGAATTAAACAAAACGAGAATAGTTCACAGGATCTCTGGGACAACATTAAATGTACCAATATTTGCATCACTGAGGTACCAAAAGAAGAGAGACAGCAAGGGATCAAAAACCTACTTGAAGAAATCATGACTGAAAACTTCCCTAATCTGGCAAAGGAAATAGACATACAAGTCCAGGAAGCACAGAGAGTCCCAAACAAGAAGAATCCAAAGAGGCTCACACCAAGACACATCATAATTAAAGTGCCAAAGGTTAAAGACAAAGAGAGAATCTTAAAAGTAGCAAGAGAAAAGCAGTTAGTTACCTACAAGGGAGCTCCCATAAGACTGTCAGCTGATTTCTCAACAGAAACTTTGCAGGCAAGAAGGGAGTGGCAGGATATATTCCAAGTGGTGAAAAGTAAGGACCTACAACCAAGATTACTCTACCCAGCAAGGCTATCATTTAGACTTGAAGGAGAAATAAATACTTTCCCATGCAAGAAAAAGCCAAAGGAATTCATCGCCATCAAATGTTAAAGGGATTTCTTTAAGTAAAAAAGAAAAGATAAAAAATATGAATAAGAAAATATAGGAAAGGAAAAAATTCTCACTGACAAAGGCAAACACTTAGTAAAAGCAGTGGATCAACCAACTATAAAGTACAAAGGTTAAAAGCATAAGTAGGAAGACCAGGTATAATTACATTAACAAATAAAGGGATACACACAAACACATGCACCAAAGAAGTAAAAAATAAGGACAAAACCATAAACAAAGGGGAGAGTAAAAATTGTAGTGATTTTAGAATGTGTGAAACTTAAGTGACCATCACCTTAAAAAAGACTGCTATAAACATAGCTTGATATGTATGAAGCACATGGTAACCACAAACCGAACATCTACAAGAGATACACAAAATACAAAGAGAAAGGAATCGAAAAACAACACTATAGAAAGTTAACAACATACAAGAGAAGAGAGCAAGAGCATAAGAAAGGAACAGAGAATACAAAAACAATCAGAAAACAATCAAATGGGAATAACTACATACCTATGAATAATTACTTTAAATGTTAATGAGCTAAATGCTCCAACCAAAAGACAGGGTGGCTGAATGGATTTAAAAAACTAAGACTTGTACATATGCTGCCTACAAGAGACCCACTTCAGATCGAAAGACATACACAGACTGAAAGTAAAAAGATAAAAAAAGGTATTTCATGCAAATGGCAATGAAAAAAAAACCAGGAGGTAGAAAGACTTTAAAAACAAGGGCTATAACAAGAGACAAAGAAGGGCATTTCATAATGATAAAGGCATCAATCCAACAAGAGGATATAACTCTCGTTAACATTTACACACACAATATAGGAGCACCTAAATCCATAAAGTAATTCCTAACATACATAAAGGGACAGATCAACAGTAATACAGTCATAGTAGGGGACTTTAACACCACATTGTCACCAATGGACAGATCATCCAGACAGAAAAATCAACAAGTAAGCAGTAGCCTTAAATGACACATTAGACCAGATGGACTTAATTGATAATTTTAGAGCTTCTCACCCAAAAGAAGAATAATATACATTCTTTTCAAGCGCACATGGAACATTTTCCAGGATAACCACATGTTAGACCACAAAACAAGGCTCAATAAATTTAAGAAGATTGAAATCATATGAAGCATCTTCTCCAATCACAATGGTATGAGACTAGAAATCAGTTACAAGAAGAAAACTGAAACACACACACACACACACACACAAAGGCTAAATAACATGCTAGGAAACAATGAACGGTTTAACAATGAGATCAAGGAAGAAATGAAAAGATACCTTGAGACAAATGAAAACACAATGATCCCAAATCCCATGGGACATAGTCAAAGTAGTTCTAAGAAGAAAATTTTTAGCAATACAGGCTGACCTCAAAAAAATAAGAAAAATCTAAAATAAACAATCTAACGTTCCACCTACAGGAACTAGAAAAAGGACAAAGGACAAAGTGAGTAGAAGGAAGGAAATAATAAAGATCAGAGTGGTAATAAACAAAATAGAGTCTAAAAACACAATAGAAAAGATTGATGAAACCAAGAGGCTGGTTCTTTGAAAAGATAAAGTAAAACTGACAAAACTTTAGCCAGCATCATCAGAAAGAAAGAGAGGGCCCAAATAAATAAAATCAGAAGTGAAAGATAGTGACTACATTGGACAACATGGAAGAAATGGATACATTTCTAGAATCATACAATCTTCCAAGGCTGAATCGGGATGAAAGAGAAAATTTGATCAATAACTACTAATAAAATCAAATCAGTAGCCAAAAATCTCCCAACACAGAAAAGTCCTGGACCAGATGGCTTCACAGGTGCATTTTCCCAGACATTCAAAGAATTAACATCTATCCTTCTCAAACTATTCAAAAAAATTTAAGAGGATGGAAGGCTCCCAAACTAATTTTATGAAACCAGCATACCCTGATACCAAAACCAGACAGAGACACTACAAAAAAAAAAAAATACAGGCCAATAACCCTGATGAACACAGATGCAAAAACTCTCAACAAAATAATAGCAAACTGAATTCAGCAATACATTAAAAAGATCATACACCATGATCAAGGGGGATTTATTCCTGGGATGCAGGCCTGGTTCAAATATGCAAATCAATTAATGTGATATATCACATGAACAAAATGAAAGATAAAAATCATATGATCATATCAATAGATGAAGAAAAAATATTTGACACAATACAACATTCACTTATGATTAAAAATAACTAAGCAAAGTGGGGATAGAGGGAATATACCTCAACATAATAAAGGCCATATATGACAAACCAAGAGCTAACATCATACTCAATGGTGAAAAGCTGAAAGCCTTCTCTTTAAGATCAGGAACAAGATAAGGATGTCCACTTTCACCACTTCTATTCAATATAGTATTGGAAGTCCTAGCCACAGCAATCAGACAAGAAATAAAAGGCATCCATGATGGAAAGGAAGAAGTAAAACTATCATTTGCAGATGACATGATCCTATACGACAGAACCCTAAAGAATTCACACAAAAAAACTATTAGAACTAATAAATGAATTCAGCAAAGTAGCAGGATACAAAATTAATATTCAGAAATCCGTTGCATTTTTATACATCAATAATGATCTATCAGAAAGAGAAATTAGGAAAACAATACCATTTACAACTGCATCAAAAAGAATAAAATACCTAGGAATAATTTTAACAAAGGAGGTAAAAGACTTGAACTCAGAAAACCATTAGACACTGAAGAAGATACACATAAATGGAAACATATACTGTGTTCATGGATAGGACAAAGTAACATCATTAAAATGTCCATACTATCCAAAGCAATCTACAGATTCAAAGCAATCCCCATCAAAATAGCAATAGCATTTTTCACAGAACTAGAACAAATAATAAAAAAACTTATATGGAAGCACAAAGGGACTTGAATAGCCAAAGAAATCTTCAGAAAGAAAAACAAAATGAAACTAGACTGCTATCTGTCACCATATACCAAAATTAATTCAAAATGGATCTGACTTAAACACAAGACCTGAAACAATAAATTGCATAGAAGAAAGCACAGGCACTAAACTTATAGACCTTGGGTTCAAAGAGGATTTTATGAATTTGACCTCAAACACAAGGGAAGTAAGCGCTAAAATAAATGAATGGATGGGACTATATCAAACTAAAAAGCTTCTGCACAGCAGAAGAAACCATCAACAAAACAAAGACAACCAACTGAATGGGAGAAGATATTTGAAAAAAAACACCTCTGATAAGGGGCTAATATCCAAAACATATAAAGAACTCATACAACTCAACAACAAAAAACCCAACAATCCAATGAAAAAATGGGCAGAGGACCTGAACAGACACTTCTCCCAAGAAGACATACAAACGGCCAACAGATCTATGAAAAAATGCTCAACTTCACTGGCTATTAGGGAAATGCAAATCAAAACCACAATGGGGTATCACCTCACACCTGTTAGAATGGCTGTCATCAACAAGACGTAATAATAAGTGTTGGAGAGACTGTAGAGAAAAAGGAACCTTTATACACTGCTGGTGGGAATGTAAATTCGTACAGCCACTATGGAAAACAGTACGGAGGCTCCTCAAAAACTTAAGACTAGAATTATCATATGACCCAGCAATCCTCTCCTGGGTATCCACCACAAAAAAAAATCTGGAAACATTTATCCATAAAGATATATACACTCCGATGTTCACTGCAGCATTGTTTATGATGGCCAAGACATGGAAACAACCAAAGTGTCTTTTGATAGATGATTGTATAAAGAAGATGTGGTATATATACACAATGGAATACTAATTTGCCATAAGAAAAGATAAAATACTGCCATTTGTGACAGCATGGATGGATCTTGAGATTATTATGCTAAGCGAAAGAGGTCAGACAGAATAAGTTGAGAACCATATGGCTTCACTCATATGTGGGATATAAAACTGAAAGCAACAAAGGAACAAGACAAGCAAATAAAGAAACAAATAGATAAAATAAATAGATAAAAACAAAACATAGACACAGACAACAGTTTTGTGGTTTCCAGAGGGTGAGGGGGGAGGTAGAAAAGGGTAAATAGGGTCAAATACATGGTGATGGAAGGAGAACTGACTCTGGGTGGTGAGCACACAATGTGATATATAGGTGATGTATTATAGAAATGCACGTTTGAAACCTATGTAATTTTATTAACCATTGTCACCCCAATAACTTTAATTTAAAAATATAAAAGACAACCCCCCCCCAAAAGTTGTAGGTATCATGCTACCTGATTATTAAACTATACTAGAAGGCTATAGTAATCAAAACAGCATGGTACTGGCATACAAACACACAGATCAATGGAACAGAATGGAGAGCTCAGAAATAAACCCACACCTATATGGTCAATTAACCTATGACAAAGGAGGCAAGAATATACAATGAGGTAAAGACAGTCTCCTCAATAAATGGTGTTGGGAGACTGGACAGATACACGCAAAAGAATGAAACTGGATCACTTGTTTTATACCATGTACAAGAATAAAAAATGGATTTAAAGACTTCAGTGTAAGACTCCAAACCATAAAACAATAAGAAAACAAAGGCAGTAAACTATTTGACATTACTGTTAGCAATATTTTTTTGGATATGTTTCCTTAGGCAAGGGAAACAAAAGAATAAACAAATGGGACTACATCAAACTAAAGAGTTTTTGCACAGTGGAGGAAACCATCAACAAAACGAAGAGAGAACCTACTGCATTGGAGAAGATACTTTCCAATGATACTTCTGGTAAAGGGTTAATATCCAAAATATATAAGGAACTCATACAACTTAACACACAAACTAAAATAAACAATTTGATTTAAAAATGTGCAGAGGTCCTTAATAGACATATGGAAAGATGACAACTTCACTAGTCATCAGAGTAATGCAAATTAAAACCACAATAAGGTATCACCTCACACCCGTCAGAATGGCTATCCTCAATAAATCAACAAACAAGTGCTGGAGATGTAAGAAAAGGGAACCTTTGTACATTGTTGGTGAGACTGCAAATTGGTGCAGCCACTGTGGAAAACAGTATGGATGTTCCTCAAAAAATTATAAATAGAACTACCTTATGACCCAGCAATTCTATTTCTGGGTATTTATCCGAAGAAATCCAAAACACTAACACAAAAAGATATATGCACCCCTATGTTCATTGCAGCGTCATTTATAGTAGCGAAGATACGGAATCAAACTAAGTGCCCATCAACAGATGAATAAAGAAAAATGTGGTGTGTACATACAATGGAATATTACTCAGCCATTTAAAAACAAGGAAATGCTGCCATTTGCAACAACATGGACAGTGCTTGAGGGCACTGTGCTAAGTGAAGCAAGTCAGTCAGAGGAAAGACAAATACCATCTGATCGCCTTTATATGTGGAGTGTAAGAAAAAAAATCCTGAAATCATAGAAACAAAGAACAGATTGGTTGTAGCCAGAGACAGGATGGAGAATAGGCACATGGGTGAAGGGGGTCAAAAGGTACAAACTTTCAGTTATAAGACAAATAAGTCCTAGGGATGTAATGCACAGCATGATTATAGCTAACTATACCGTATTGTATATTTGAAAGTTGCTAAGAGAGTAAATCTTAAAAGTTCTTATCACAATAGAAACAATTTGTACCTATGTGTGGTTTGAATGTTAAGTAAACTTATTGTAGTGATTATTTTGGAACATATACACATATCAAATTGAATACAATGTTAAATGTGATTTATATCTCAATAAAAAACGACAGAAGGTGTAGGAAGCCCATTTTTTCTAAATAAAATAGAACCTAGCTTTCAATCTTGAATAATATTGCATGTCAACTGTAATTGAAAAACAAAAAAATAAAAAAAACAACGACAAACAACAGAGAGATGAACCGTGGTCATGGATTAGAACCTTAACATTATCAAGGTCTCAGTTCTCCAGGAATTAAACAATAGAATCATTCCAACCCCAATAAAAATTCCAGTGGAATTTTTTGGAGAAGAGGGGAGGAATGCTATTTCCATAGGAAACATTGCTGGACAATTCAGTGAATGGTTGACAGATATGAGACTAACCCAAGCGAATTCCCAGAGTCACTTGGTCTGTTTCTTGTAATGGTAAAGCAGGCATCTCAGAATAAGGTTAGAAAGGACTGCCTTTGTATCAAAAGCTCTGCCATACTCAAATTGTCCCCTTAAACATACTACTCTACTGTCTTATTTTGTCTCTGAGAAGGAAATCCCATATTCCCTCAGTTACCATGCACCTAGGTTCTTATAACCCTAATAATTAAGACTTCTCAATGTCTCAGTACATTTTAACCCCAGTTTGGGCTTTTTCCTTTTCCTCCCCCGCCCCATTCTAGCTCAAAATACAGAAAATCAGTCATTGCAGGAATGTGCCATCTTTATGCCTCCCCAATAGCTCATTAATATTAACTTGAGTAAACAAATAAGTGCTGTCAGTCGTACACTTGGATGCTACAATTAAGTTGTACCTCATCTTGCTAAAGAAACCTGGTACCTCTAAGTCATTTCTTTATAGAACTGCCTTCCAAGCCTTTTAATCATTTTTGTACCTCTTTCCTGGATTTTGTCATGTTTCAATCACAGGTTTCTGTATTCAGTAGCAACAAAAATGTGTACAAAAAGTGTGACTCTTACGAATCTCCATTAACTCATGGTTCTCAGGCACTAAATCCATAGGGTGTCATGTTCAGCGACACATGACTGGACAGGGTCCCCTTTCTGGATGGTTCAAGTGTTTTACTTCCTTAAGTCAATTCACCCATGCTTATCAGCACGATCTGCAAGTTTAAATCCATCTACTACAACCTAGCTAAATCATTTTGGATCTTAATCTGGTTTTCTTGGTCATAGTCACCAATCACATTTGAAGACATAGGGAAATTTAATGAGGTACTCTCTGTTCCATCATCTAAAGAATTAATAAGAATGCAAAATAATACTGGAAGGAAGTCAAGACTTTAGACTGAAAAAACAGGCCTGGGGAAACTTGGGTCCAAGAAAGATGAAAGGGTTTCTAGTTCACATGAAAATGTCATTGTTTTCCCTTCTACCCCGCCTAAACTCTCAATAGGAAATGATATTATATTAAGTCAAATCTAAGAATTAACTACGAGCAAGAATGGCAAAAATCATACAATGTTAAACTCTAGAAGGTAAAGCACAAGTTTTTCGATCATCTTGTCTCTAGTTACGAGATTAGTTAAGTTTTGGTCTTGAGTTACAGGGCTCATTAGTGCTACCTCCATTATTACTGTTTATAATAATTAGCCTAAATACCCAACCCACGTAAGACAGGCTGGATGGCTCAAGAGGCCCTGTCTGTGTCTGGCATCATTAAGGCTGGCTCTTTCACACCTTTATTCTGGAAATTGTTTCATGAGAAAAAGAAAATGTTTCTGCAAACTGAGCCAGCCTGGCCTGGACACATGGGTTTCCATTTTAGTGGTAACTGGATGGCTGAGTAGTGGGTAGAACAGCTCTGGGTTTGATGAACTCTAAACCACACTAGATGTGTGACCTTGGGCAAGTGACTTGCCCTCCTCAATTTGTTGAAAAGACTAAGTAAGATAATACACACATGACAGACACCACTGTGCCTGGAATAGGTAATCCCTCAACCTTGGGTAAAAATTTAGCATGAGTGAGCACATATATACGTGTACACACACACATCCCATCAAATCCCCAGTAGAATTAGAGAAATCATTGAAACCCCCTCCTCGCCATTGCTCAGGAAGGTATTAGTCAAAGAAAAGAACCTCACTGTGCATTTCAACATACCACTGAGCTCCAAAGTTCACCGTTAAAAGGAGCAATATGGGTCTAGGCAGTATTTTCAAACTATGTTTCTAGAGCCCCTGGGTTTGCAGACATGCCTTTGGGGTTGCTGTAGATGAGGGTGGGAATGGGATCAAGAGAATCGTGGGGGTTCTGGGGCCCCCACTCTGCACACCTCAAGCTAGGGCAGCTCCAATCTGACCTGTCTCATGCATTTAGGTTCTTGTCAGATTGCACTGCAGAAAGGGTTCCCAGTGCCTTTGTTTCTTTAAAGAGAATCCCCTGTTCAAGGGCAAGGGCTCAGTTCTCCAGGTTGCTCTATTTCAGAGCCTGTGGAGTCTGAGCCTGTGGGGCTGTTACCTGCAACCAGGCAAATATAACAACGACGAGGAGACAGGTGGGTGTCCCAGTGACAAGGATGCCACAGTGATAAGGATGCCCTACTGACAAGAATGCCCCAAGGACAATTCCACAGCTAGAAGCTCAGGGGCTCAGGAGAAGGAACCCCAAGTGCTCAGTGACATTCAGAAAGTTCCTGCCACCTCCACAAATGCCCTCTAGGCATCCCTGAATGGCATGGCTGACTCCTAAAAGGGGGCCAGCAAGTCAGGCAGAAATCAGGAGGCAGAGAGTCACTGCTAATCCCCTCAAGTGACAGAGTTACTGCAGGAAGAAACCCAATCAGAAAAGTGCCTCAGGGGCTCAGGTTAATGACAGTCTTACCTTGTTTCCCGAAAATAAGACCTAACTGGAAAATAAGCCCTAGCATGATTTTCAGGATGCTTGTAATCTAAGCCCTACCCCAAACATAAGACCCAGTTAAGATCGTCAGCCAGGCGTGACTGTTTGAATAAATGTAGACTTTTGTACATGAATAAATGAATAAATATAGAGTGTTGGAGCAAAAATTAATGTAAGACCCGGTCTTATTTTTGGGGAAACATGGTACAAACTAAAGGTTCATGAGCATATAAAAAATGATTCCAGGCAGAAATAATTTCAACTCAGCTCCTAGACATGACAAACAGAAGCTGTTACTATGGTCTGTCCTTTCCAGTTAATTGAACACATATGCCTCTGCAAGACCACTCTAAGGTTATAAGCTTAGCCCTTCAGAAATAAAAAGATGTAAAGCTGCTATCTTCAAGAGGGACATTGAAGGACAGGAAAGAAATCTGGATTTCCATCACCTACCTGCTATTAAATGGTGTAACACCTTGACTTACTAACCTCTCAGAGTCATCTAGAAATGACCAGTTACCCAGTCTCCAGAATTCCTCCAAACTTGACGAATCCTTAGGTGGCTCCCTCTTGCCTCTAGCAGTCATCTTTGCAGCTCCTCCAAAAGGAACCACACACACAGGGCCATCTTCCCTGTTTTCTTTGCCCTCCCGCTTCTAGCAAAGACAAGTAACCTGCCAACCCTGGTCCCTCTCCCAGTCACTGAGACAGTCAGCCTCAAACTGTAAGGGAACATCTAACGATCAATGAGTGCCTAAACAACTTCCTTTGTCATCTTACCAACAGGCCAAAGCAAATACCTGTGAGCTTGAATGCTAGATAAGAGTTTCATCTGGGCTGTCTTGGGGATGAATGAAGTAGGAAGGTGCATGGGACCTCTATAATGGGGTCGGAGGAGTGAGATTTCAAAATTTGTAGATCGACCCAACAGTAGCCAAGGTACGCATCATGAATGGCGCAGGAAGCAAAACAAAAACAGAGCTGACTTGAATGTTTCTGAAAGATGTAAGTAACATACATACTCTGTTGTTGTTACTCAACGTTGAGAACGGTACTCAAGCTTATAGGAAACCATGCTCTAAATATGCTTTGGCAAACATCCGTTGGCCTGGTGGCCTCCTGAGGCAGAAGTCTACAATCTAGTAGTTTAGAGTTAACAGGTCTGGGCTTGTGTCCCAGCTCCGCGATTTACTACCTGCAAGGACTTGGCCACGTTGCATGACCTACATCTCAGTTTCCTTGCCCTAGAAGAAGGCAATGAAAACAGGACTTCTTCAGAAGTTGGGAGAATTAGAGGAGATAATGCTTGAAAGACGCTTAGAACAGAGCTCAGAACATAGCGCTACCTGAATATTCTTAGTTATTTGTATTTGTATGTGGCTCTATATAATCAGGAAACCGGGGAGGAGAAGGGAAAGGAAGTGGGTTTTTACAGAACTCCTGACAGGAGCTTCCTACATGTTCTGCTTCACTTAATCTTCACAAAAACAGTGTCCCCATTTTCACAGAAGAAGCCACTGGGACGTAGAACTGGGATTCCAACTCAGCTCTGTGTGGGCTGCTGGGTCCTAGGGCTGGAAACACCACGAGGGGAGGAACTTTCTGTCTCGGTCACTGCAGGGTCACCACAGTAAAAATGGTGCAGTACTCCATCATCCCTGCCTTTCCAGCCAGACTCGCTCCACAGTACTGCGTGGATTAACGTGTAGGCAGAAGGGAGGAGGGCGAAGAGCCGGGGTTCTTCTGACGTGCCAGTGACAAGTCTCTGGAGCACCTTCGTGTGCAGGTGAGGGAGGTGGGGGGGGAAGACAGGTGACCGGACGGGGGCCCAGCCCTCAGAGAGCCTGGGCCCGGACATGAAAAGCTGCCTGCCAGGAGGAGGCAGGAGATAAGCCACGTGAAGGGGAGAGGCAGCAGCTGCCTCATAAAAAGGGGACCCACAGCCTGGGGCCAGTTAGATAATTAACCAGGACAGCTGAAGGTCACCCCCAGTCTGATCTGCACAGGTGAGCTGCTCCCTGTGTTTCGCTGCCAGGAGAACACAGCATCAGATTAGTTCTCCAGTAAACCTTCCATCCCAGTCATTGCTCGGTAACTACCGATTTGAATGACACTAGATTGAAAATTGAATCTTTTGTTTTTGGCTATTTTATTATCACGCTTCTCTCAGAATCCAAAGGATTTTATAGAAGCCGGCCACCAATCGTCGGGTCGGAGGGGAGAAGAAAAAGATCTGACCTCATAGAAGACAATTCCTCCGAAACACGGCCAGGAGAGTTTGGGAAATGTGTTCAAGGTCAGAAAGTCATTTTCAGTGTGGATCTGGGAATTTTTTGAGAGAACTCCCCAACGCTATGAACGGTATTGGTGGAAATACGTGGAAAATGTGTGCCACCACCTCTGGAGAAACTGCCCCTTCCCTTATCTCATTCTCTACCCAGCTGGGGAACTCCAGACTCCCCCCAGTGGGTGGAAGGCTCCCTGGGCAGGATGTGGGGGGACATCCCCAGCACACACAGCAGCTCCCTTCCCGCCTGCAAACACATGGAAGGATATCCTTATACAGCTGTGATGGAGAATTTGCTCCAATCTTTCAAAAGACCCTGGACAGCTCGGCACCGGATATGAGAGCGCATCCTACGAGAAAAGCATGTCCTCAGGAACTGTGTGGCTCAGCTGTTTTCACACAGATGGAATGCTGATGACGAGCCAATGGTCTCCGAAGACAGAAGGGGTGCTTTCCTCTCTGAGAGGAGGGGAAATTCGAAACAAACAGCACCCCAGAGAAGAAAGAAATCTGTTGTCCTAAAAGTAAGTGAAGGAAGTGACAATCTGTCTGTTAAGGCCTTCAAGAAAGAAAAAAAACAAAACAAAAAAACAACCAAAAAAAGACAGCATATTCCCGGCAGTTCTGTAAAAACTGTCAGGAAAAGTTCTGACAGACACCCCAGGAGTAAATACGAGGGAAGGGTTTGAACTCTTCTTTATGATGAAGACATATTTATTTGCCTTACAGGTCCTCAATTATGAATTCCTTACTTAAAAGAGAGACGTCCTAAGAGACCATGGGAAATAGGGCCACAGTGCAGATTGCAGGATGAACATGTGGTCCCTGCAGACAGTCTCAGAGAATTCAATGTGATTTTTAACATGAAAAATGGGTGCTCACAAAACTTTTCACCAGGGTCAGAAATTGTAAAAATAAAACAGTTCACTTAAAAGAGTAGAAATGGAAGCTCTGTGAGAAGCAGGCATCTTTTAGTGATAGCCTGGAGTGTCTGGCCAGATGCCATGGCTCCATGGCACTTTCACCACATGATGGAGAATATAATGAGAGAGAGGGATGGAGGGAGGGAGGAAATTGAATAATTGATTATAAAAATTAGCATCAGCATCTTGTAAAACACCTACTTGAAGCTACGGTTCGTGAGTAACTCATATGGTTTTCATTTCTTATACTGTGAAATGAGGGGGCTTATCTTTCTGGCTCCAAGATTCTGTTATTCTATTGCAATATTGAGAGGGCTGGCCTGAACGGGAACAAAGCAATGCCTATGAGAGCTGATAGTGCTATTTCTTTTTCAGGGTCTAAAATTTCATCACTGGAAAGTCATTCATTTAGATTACACATTGCCATTCTGTCTTGGCTCTCTTTAGTAGGTAAATATTCCTTTACTAGGAAGCACCTAAGGGCATAAATGTATCAGTATAAATGACTCAATTGGGTTTTATTTCCCCAATATGAGAGTGAAAAGAGACAAACGTTCTATTGTCTCCATTTTGACTCAGACCCGTCCTGCTCAAACAAGTGCAGAACATCCATCCCACAGAAAGAGACTCGGCAGCTCTCACTGGTTCCACAGTCCAATGCAAACTCACCCCGGGCAGAAGCCAAGCCCTGGGCAGTGCCTGCAGGGCTGGACCCATCGGCAGAGGCCCGAGGTGAGGACCAAAATTAAAGCCCCTGGAATCCTGCTTGTCATTAGACCTAAGAGGTGAGGCAGCTGATAACAGAGAACTTTAAAAGGCTAGACAGAGATAATAGGAAGGCGATAAAGGGAGAATAAAAAAGAAAGGATGAAAACAAAGGAAAAAAAAAAAAAAGCACGGTGATTTATACCAGTGTAAGGCAGTGGTGTTTTGAGTTGAATGGAGCCAGGACCATAAAGCTGGCAGATGCCTATCAGATCCCTTGTCTGTATGGGGTGATCAGATAGCTGGCATCCTCATTGTTACATTGGTTATTAATAAACTTCCTAACAATGGGAGGAAGTGCTAGTATTCAGAGAATGAGAATGTGTGAGGCGTTGAGTAATGCATGTGGACTGATCCCAGGCAAAGTGCGGCTCCATGCTTAGTGCAACACATCTTCTCCAGAGTGGAAGGTACCAGAGCTGGGACATAATAGCAGACTGCGGGCTGTGTGTGTGTGTGTG
>NW_017731740.1:1370517-1371818 GCF_001890085.2 Hipposideros armiger | reverse complement strand
CACACACACACACACACACACACACACACACACACACACACTGGACTATTATTCAACCACAAAAAAGAATGAAATCTTGCCATTTGCAACAACATGCATGGACCTTGAGGGAAACGTGCTAAGTAAACTGAGACAGAAAAAGAGAACAGATTGGTGGTTCACGTACCCCCTCCCCCACAGAGTGGGTACATGAGGGAGACAAATGGTACAAATTCCAGTTATAAAATAGAAAGTCATGGGGATGTAATACTAAAAAAAAAAAAAATATTTTTAAGTTGTGTTTTGAGCACCTATTGGGTGTCTGACAAAAGGATTTTCAAATGATTAATTTCTCAAAACGTTTTTAAGGACTGTTTATTAGACACCACCTTCCCCCTTCCTTCCCTGCAGCATGAGGCAGTAGGTAAAGGAGAGAAAACAACTGACCAACTAGGATACTGGGTTCTATGTATCATATTTTCTGAACAGAAGAGGGAAGATAGGGTCTGGCAAGTGTGATAAAGAGAGTGTCTAAAATCAGAGCTTTCCTGGAGGAGCGAGGCCCTCTCAGTCTGTGGGGGCACATGACTAAACGGCGTTGTCAACAAGCAGTTAGGCGAGAGGACACAAAAAGACAAAAAGAACAGGATAGGAGCCTAGCCTAGATTTCTGTGTGGGCCATGGGAAACAGATTCCTTCAAGGTGGTACTGCCAAGGGCTTGCCTCAAGTGAAGGCGTGTCCTCCTGGCACAAGACAAAACAGGACTCAATCAGCCAGCCCCAGGAGTAGATGACCAGATCCACGGGTCCTAGAAATTTCCTTTTTTGAGTGATGAAAGTTTCCTGTTTCACCCTCTCTCTCTCTCCATTGCCCCCTTGTCTTTCCTGAGTCAGAGGATGGAGGCCTTCCCACAGAGCCTCAGCCCCACATTCAAGACCCATTCTTCAGGCTCTAACTGCAGGGCAGGGCAGAGCTGGACGTGGGTCCTGGCCTGGTCGTGGGGCATGGCTCGCACCTTGCAGCCCTCTCCTCTGCCCACCTTTCCTCTTGCTCAGCAGTGCAGCGGAGTACAGGCAGGGAAAGGAAGGGCCGAGTGAGTCTGTGTCCACAAATGGAGCCACTGAAAGTGGGGAGAGCCTTAGCTGCCTCCAAACAGCTTAGCTTGGGACTCGTATCCCTAAGTTATCAAACATGTGAAAATCACTTTAACATCTTAGGTTAAAGATGTTCCTATTAGGGGTAGGAGTGGATTCAGCAGGAAGGTTTCCTTTCGTCTTCTAGCTAGCCCACCAGATTGAATTAATGTCCACCTGCTGGCAGT
>NW_017731740.1:1362230-1366152 GCF_001890085.2 Hipposideros armiger | reverse complement strand
CCTTGCTCCTCACTCTCTCAATCCCACCGAGCCTTCCTGGACTAACATCTCCTTTCTGACCTCAACTTTCATCCCTGCATTCAGAGCCAGGCCACCTTCCTCAGGTCAGGGCTTCCTGGTTCATAAAATAAGCCGCTGCCAGGCCCTGGCAGCGTTCTGATGGGCAGCAAAAGCAGGAAGGGCCTTTCATTTCGTCTGACGTAGCCTATCAACAGCACCCATCTGGCTGAGCTGTCTCCTCCAGGCAAGCACATAAAGCACAATCCGTTACTTCTTGTCAGCGTTACTTTTACCAAGGCCCACGCTTTAATAAAAAGGGGCCCTCGCTTGCAGTTGCAAAGACGTAGACCAGTTCAGCCTGGGGGTGAAGGCCCCAGGCTCTGAAGTCAGAAAGATCTGGATTGGAATCCTGACTCTTTCCAATTAATCACTGTTTGACCTTGGTCCTCAACCTCTGACCCTCAGATCCCTGTTTGTAAAACGGAGATCTTAAAACCCACAGTACAGAGTTGTGATAAGGACTAAATTAGGTAACACATGTAAAGGCTTTTGGGATAGAAATAGGAATCAACTGTAAGTCAGGGTCTGGCAGTAATTTGCTAAAATAGTTAGATGGGAGACACAACTTGATATTTTGGGGATCTCATTAATCACATGAAGGCCTGTCCCCACCCTATCTCCACTCCTGCCACACATCAAGCTCAGAGGCAGGAAACAAAATATGAAATTGGGACCAACAAATACCCTTCCCAAGGGAGACTAGATTCTTAGAGGTTTTAGGAACTGCCAGCTTCTCTCTAGAATGGAAATAGCACAATGATCGAACGGATCCCATGGAGAGAGCACGCTAAGAGGAAATGACTACAGATGGGGAAATTGTCTCCTTGCAAAGTCAAGTTTTTGGGCCACATTAAAGAATCTCTACACTTGTGACCATTTTGCTATGAGCAAGGGCCTTGCCATACAAAGCGTTATTACTGATAGTCTGTGAGCCAGGTTTCATTGTCCCCTGCCATACTTTCACTCTGCCTTTGATCTAGATGGAATGAAGACTAGCAGACTGGATTGGGGGGGCGGGGGGGAGATGAAGAAGGAGGAAAGACATCTGGTGGATTGGAAGCCAAGTCACGAAGTTGCCACCCTGAGTTCAGAGGAAAAGTGTCCAAGGTTTACTCTAAACAATTTGAGCTTTCAAATGTTTTCCTCTGAAGTCTACAAGACGTTCCTTGGCTCTGGGCAACAGAGGTTGCCAGGATCCGGCTGACAACATTTCTGACCTTTGGGGTCAGCACATATGTGTTACCAATTGTAACGGGTACCTGCCCAGTCTCTCATTCAGAATAAGCCACAGGAAACCAAACAATATAGCCTCTCCCCCACTCCGTCTTTGGTGATGGAGGAGGTGTGTGTGTGTGTGTATGTAAGACAGAGAGGGGAGGAGGGAGGGAGGGGAAGGGATTGGTTTTCTTAAATGATTTACTTAATGACCCTGAAAGGAGAAAAGAACAGAGTGCCAGGGGAAGAACATGAGACTTCTTGGCTACCCACCTCTGCTGACTCAAACCACTAGACCGCACTTGTTTCTGGGGTTGACAGGCATCACTTGGGAGGCCTGGCTGTGCTGAAGCACTTCAGAGAAAGGAATGGTTGGCATGGCCCCATACAGTAGAGTGTGAAGCAATGGACCGTGTGCCAGCCAACAGTGGCTGCTCAGAAATATCTGGAAGCTCTTTGTCCCAGGCCTGTCAGCTGCCGCTCACCAGAGGCCATTCTGCCCACCAGAGAGAGGATCACATCATCGTTGCATAAAGAATGAAACTCCAGAAACAAAAGGTGTTGTAATTCCTAAGGGGAATTTTATCATCTCTGACTTAATTTGGGGAACCTTTCAGAGAATTCAAACTTGACGCAAGTGTTGGCCAGGGAATAGTGTGTTGGGTTAATAATAACGATGAAAGATAGCACACGTTTTCTAAAGCAATTTCACAGACACGGTGTCTTTTGGTCAGGAATTTAAATTTCCTTCCTTGTTCTCTAATTGGGGAAAACAAAGCAGGAGCGATGAAAGACTTGCCCAGGGTCACAGGACTCGAAAACAGTCCTTAGGTTTCCACACGGGGGAACTTGTTCCTCACCTGTCCCTGTAGGTTGAGGAATTGATTCTATGAGAAATGCAAGGGCTCTGAAGCATCTGTGAGCATTCAAAGCCTACTGGGTGGAAGATCTCTTGCCCCTGGGAGTGGGGGTACTCTTCCAGGCCCCCAAAGATTGCTGAGAGGGACAGCTGAAATTTTCCTATCACTGTTGGTATTTGGTTTGGCCTCTTAAAAGACACATCTTGTTAATAAGTGTTCTTTGATCATCACTTTTTGAGGTTTCCTGGTTACATCAGTGGGTTGACCAGTGAGCCTGCTGAACAAGGTTTCTCCACCTGCAGAGTAAGACCATCTTTGAGAAAGGGGCTGGAGAGCCCTAAGAACAGGCCTCCTGAGTTCCCCAAGAGACTCTGTGAGTGCAAAAAAAAAAAAAAAAAANTGTGTGTGTGTAATTATATTTTTTTAAACCAAATCACTACCACATTCTTCACAATCCTATTGATCACAGTGAAGATGACTCAACTGCCATCTCCTTCCTATTTATAACCACAACATGTCGTTTTGTTTTGTAGAGAATGGGTGGCTTATGCCTGTACATTTCCATTCAAGGAGGAGACATCAAACTTTTTGTTCCATGTCTTTAAGAAAGGATGCACAGTAATATTTTGTGTTTGGGTGGTTAATGCAATAGGTCACGTGGGCCTGCAGAACACTGGGTATTTCCTAAGCGAGTCTGTGCCATTTTCTTTAACTCGGCTGAGAGCAAAAGCTCATCTCCTTGGGCTCCTACCCTCCTACTGAAATCAGCATTGTTCTGGGATGGCAGATCCCCGAAAACAATGCCGAGGACAATCCTACACACTCTCCCACCTACAGAGGAACTGTGAAAAGGCCATGCGTGCTCAGCTACAAATCAGTTGTTTCCTTGCTTTTTATTTTATTTTATTTGTTTTGTTAGTTATTCTGTTTTTTATCCTCTCTAATCCTTTCTGAGATTTCAAAAAATGTGGGTAGGGAAGAGAGGAATAAACCCTTCCAAGTTCCCGCAAAAAAGGATTTCAGATATTTTTTTTTTGCACCCTGCAAACATCATAACCAAATGGTTCTAATTCATAGTTGTCCTCTCAGTGGGCAGGGGGAATACAGTGTCCCTTTTTACCCCCAGCAGTGGTCAGTCAGCAGGTTTAGGGAGCACTCAGCCATCCTGAGTGGAGCTGCTGAGGCCAAGCCCCGTCAGGCCTGGGGAGGGGAGGGCTGGGGCTCTGCCCGCCTGGCCTGGGGGAGCTGCCTCAGCATCCCCCCTTTCCAGGGACTCTGGGAAGGCCAGGCAGTCTCTTA
This sequence comes from Hipposideros armiger, assembly GCF_001890085.2. Taxonomy (NCBI): domain Eukaryota; kingdom Metazoa; phylum Chordata; class Mammalia; order Chiroptera; family Hipposideridae; genus Hipposideros; species Hipposideros armiger. The sequence goes on along the minus strand of NW_017731740.1, from coordinate 1,362,718 downwards.
GCAGATGTGTTCTGAGGACAAGGGTCCTCACATCCTTTTAAAGCCTGGCCACTGGCGCCCCTTCACAAATGGATTCAGGATGTGGGTTCCACAACCTTGCAAGGGCCTGAATCCCATCCAGTGCTGGATGAGGAGTTGATCTCTTTTATCCTGAGGACCTTGCAGCTTGGGCTCAGAGGCTCACTGCCTGGAAGGGTCTCTACTAGGAGAAAGGCCTCCAGGTCTCACACAGGGTAGCCCTATGTATCACCACCGAAGAATCTGGGAGTTCTGGCCCCAAGCCTTAATACATCATTCCAACTACATGGACCTTTTCTATTTGAAATACTAGCCGCTGGCTCAGGGTATGAGTAACTGAACTCCTGACTTCTTTAACAGTTAACAATGATGTTTCTCATTTCTTTAGCATCTGAGACCTCAGGTAACATATACTGCAATTCAGTCATTTTAAAGGTAATTATATGCCCTTGGTTAAATAGGAAAATCAC
>NW_017731740.1:1354427-1357255 GCF_001890085.2 Hipposideros armiger | reverse complement strand
GCCATTTTCCATTCAGCAGGAGATTGGGAGTGGCTGTAATCTGAGGCAGGGGCTTGGGCTAGGAATGGCATTCTCGTTGATAAAAGAAGACAGCATTCTCTAAGTTTTCCCTGAAAACCTCCAGGCCTCAGAAATAATGATCCTTTGGCCTACGGTACTGATGAAAACATTTTGAAGACTCTGAGACAGGGAGGGGTTTACGGTGGACCCAATGGTGACCTGGCTCAGGTTTTGTGGGGCCTGAAGCTTATGTAATGTTGGTGGCTCTATTTAAGAAAAAGAATGCAAAATGTATAACGTTCGCAGATTTGACAAGGACACATGGCCATGGGGACATATGGCCATGGTAACACATGGCTGGAGCCTTCCCAGGGCTTCAGAAAGGCCTGTGCAATGAGGGGCCCTGAGCTAAAGCACATCAGCCCCACAGGAAGTTGGCATCCCAGTCCAGGAAGGGCACACACCCTCTTCCCTGTTCTTCAGAGCTACACTTTTCCCTGCTCTCTGATGGCACTCCACCAGCCCAGAGCTAACTAGACAGCTTTCAGCTTCTCCCCGTCTCCTACCTCTTTTCCTTTATTTCACTTTGTTGTGTGTGCAGCCACTAGACATAGTTATAGAAATGACTCTGCAAGATGATGTAGGGCAAAGACCTCTTGCTGTATTTTCATGGCTCAGAGGCAAGGGCACGCTGTCCCCAAGAACAATCAGGCTTTGACCATGTGGCCTGGGGAGTGACCTGCATCAGGGATACTTTTCGCTAACATTTCCAAACAATGACCGCCTCCCTCTCTGTCCTTGCCCTCCTCAAACCTGCTTCTCTTCCTGTCACGTCAGCCAACAGATTCCCTTCTCCTGAAGTCAGCCGGATCGAAACCTCAGAGGTTTTTCTGTCCCTCCCAACATCTAATGGCAAAATGACTCGCCCAGGGCCCACGGAAACAGACGGCAGATTCACAGCCCTGGACTCTCAGTTTGAAAAGGCGCTTAATGGCTCTACCACACTCTGTGACAACAAGTCTCTGCTTTCCAAACAACCAAGAGTCTCCTGGACTTTTTCAAGTCCCAAGAAGTTCACGGAATATAGTGTCGCTCAGTGCCACGACCCTGACCTTCAGGCCTGCCTCAGCACAGTTCTCCTCTAACGGACACACAAGTGAACCCCACCTGCCCTCCTTGTAGCTGACATTCCTGACAGTCAGCTGTCAGCATTTAGAAGGCTCTAGAGGGTGCTCTAAGACACCTGCATGACCAACAATCCCTCCCACGCTCAGTGGCTCCACCGCAGTCTTTTTATCACCCCCCACCCCTTGGATACTTCGGCACTTTTCTCAGATTCCCATTTGGCCCGAATCCTTGGTCTCAAAACCAGAGCCAGCTCCTGAAGAGGCTGCCAAGCTGCTTCCTCGGCGAGTGCCCTTCCCCCGCCCTCACAGGCGACACCCTCAGGTTGAAGCCACGCTTTGCAGGAACTTCCTCCACGGTCTCAGGACGGTAGCCGCCAGAGCCCCCAAACCCCAGGCCTCGCTTACCTGATGACAGGAGACTCCCGCTGCTGCCGCTGATGATCTTCCCTTTGCTCCCCATGTTGGCCAGCTTCGAGGTCTTCAGCGTGCCCGTCTCAGTCAGGTCAATGGCGATCTCGCTCAGACTTCGTGCGGCATGGATTTTAGACTAGGGCGAAACAGGCAGCCGGGTCATAAAGGGGCATTCACCTCTAGGAGACAACAGCAATCGCGTGCCTGCTGGCAGTCCTGAGATTCAGCACACGGAAATCACCTCCAGACCTGCAGCGGTTGTGTGTGTGTCCCTCGGCACCGTCATGAACTGCCTGCCGGAGCTCTCTGCAGGAGCCGGTATGGCTCGAGAGTGGACACGAGTGATGGGTCTTCTAAGCCTATTGTTCTACAGGCTGGGCTGCCTGTAGAGTGCTTAAGGGCAGGGACTTTGGAGTCAAACAGACCTTTCCCCCTCCCCTCCCGGCCTCTCCGCCTGGTCCATAGCACTCAATAAACAGGAGTGATTAAAACGATTTTGTGTTTAAAGAAGGAGGGGACCTTTTTCCCCCAGCTTTTTCAATGATGTAAGAGCTATCTGAAACGAATTCTTGAAATTCCAATACACTCTGAGGTGATCTGAACCTCTTACAGGGTTAGCCACGTGGCCATGGGAAGTTTAGAGGACTGGGAAGTGACAGCACTGGGGTCCTGCAAGCACAGTGTGTGCAGGTGGAAAAGCCTCTGCAACAGCTGCTCATTGGGACACTCGAGTCCCACCCAAGTGCCCGACACAGTGCTTAGTTTCTATTCTGACATCTAAATGTAAGCACCAAAGTCTTCTGGTTAACGGTCTGCTCCATTCACTCCATATTGTTAATTGGCCCAATTTGGCTAATCGTAACAGCACGTGAGAATAATCAGAAGAGAACTCTGCAGTCACAATTACGTATTCCTGAAAGGCACTGTTCATAGGAGAGCCACCGGCTGTAGTCATCACCTTTGGTGAGTGAAGTAGGTCGGCATTCCCTGCGTGTGAATTTGACGTTTGCACTTTTTCCTTCTTCAGGAAATCGATTTTTGTGCAAGTGCTTAAGGCAATGGGCTTTCCCTACACCACGGACTTGATGAAAACAACTATACACGCTAGTATAACCCATACATTTGCTCATCTTTCCACTGGCGATAGCATGCACATGGATGGAACTAGGTGAGGTTTTCAGTCACTCTGTGTGTGTTCACACCTGGCCTGTATGAGACCGAGTCGTTCTCCAACACAGGAGAAGTCAGCAGAGGGCAGGCAGATAACGAAGCCATGGAGGGGAAGGTGTA
>NW_017731740.1:1344481-1351488 GCF_001890085.2 Hipposideros armiger | reverse complement strand
ATCATTAAGGTGAAAGATGCTTTTCCTTTTCTCTGTTTAACACTATGGTATCAGTGCATGGGGGGGGTCTGCCTGTAAGACGAATTGGCAGTGGGGTTCAGGAGGATTGCCAAACTGTTTACCCATCACCCCGCCTCACTGAACAACACAGGATGAAATCAAGTGTTCTAAGGTTTTGACCTTCAACTCTTGCCACTAGAGGGCAAAATGCTGACACCCATCCCCTGTCTCAATCTAAAGCATGAGTCAAAACACTTTGGCCCTGTATCTTTTGATCTAATCGGGCCTCACATTCCTGTGCCAATGCCCATCGCCACCAGGAGACATGGAGTGTTCTCATGGTTCCTGACAACAAAAATGCTCCATCCTGTGCCCATTCACCCCGGAAAATGACCAAAAAAGGGGTCAGGAAGAAGACTGAGGAGAAAAGGTGTTGCAAGGGAGAAAGTGACTGCTATACTGGAAAGGCATTGAGTTGAAACTGAGTTACATCTTGAGGGCTTGCTTCCTTTCTTCCTGTCCTATGTTCTTATTTTCTTTCTCTTACCTCCCACTCCACCCAGATGAAAAATAAGGCAAAAGAGGAAGCCGAAAGGACCCAAGAGGGCATCGATCCAATGAATCTTGGGCCCAGTAAGCCCAGGATCCTGCCACCTCCTCCCCTCTCAAGAACTCACACAATGGGACAAAACCTCCCACAGGGGGTGGTACCAACTAGGCCAGAGGCCAAGGTCGGTCTCTCTCTGTAGCTCTGTATTCTACCCCCCTGCCCAAGGTGGCAGGATCCTGAGAAAGGTGCAGGGCCCATCATGATATGGTTTCACCTGAGGGGTAATGAGCAGGAGTGGCTTTTGGGGGAGAATGCAAGGGGAGCACGGCAGGCACAGCTGGAGAGAGGGGGAAGAGTGTTGATATAAGCTGTGTGTGAACCAAGGAGACGTCATTCTCCCACCCACAGAAAATGCACCCTGTGNTTCAAAGTTACAAATAGCTTGGAAATAGTTTATCTCTGTTTTATATCAATAAACAGTAGGCAAACTCTGTAAAGAGAGGGGCTATAAATTTTTTTTTTTTTTTAGCTGAGCCATCCTGCTACCTGTTGGCAGGGGCTATAACTTTTTGAATGCTGTGTATAGTCCCTAGCAAAGTTTGGGAGCTAGAAAAATTGCTTATGCCATAGAAATATTACAGTGTTACATGGCTCAGTTACACGATTTGGGTATAGACAACGGTGGAAGGATGAATGAAAGATAAGGATGGCTGTGATTTGCAGTAGGAGCCTGAGTGACAAGATTTAACCTTTAAAAGTCTGTAACTGGTATGACAAAAGTGATATAATACAATCTGAGGGAAAATGTTGCTGGCAGATATATGAGAGTTCTTGGGAGGCCCAGGATACCACACACTCTGGGAACATAGAAGGTCGTTAAAATGCAGCATGTGCAGGATTCTTACTAGTATTCTTCAAAATTTAACTTCAAAAATCGTGTATCATTGACATTAAATGTGTTGCCGATATTTTTTTTGAATTTTACAACAAAGACAAAGGCAGCAACAGTAAAAATCCACAAGTGGGACTCCATCAAACTAAAAAACTTCTCTGCACAGCAAAAGAAAACTATCAAGACAAAGAAAAGGCAACCTACTGAACGGGAGAAATATATCTGATAATGTAACCTAACCTACACATGTAGTCCAGCAGGTAACCTAGCACAGATTAACCTTTGTTTAGAGCTTATAACTTTGCCTCAGTTAACCTGTAGATCACTCTAAAATTTATAAGGTTTGTGTAATTCTATCTTATAATTCGCTGAAAGTTTCACAGGAAGACCAAGACTTAGTCAGATGTTTATCCAGATCTATGTAATCCCTGACGCTGATGACTGCTAGGACTGTTTTTCAGGAACAAACCCAGGATGTTTTGCAGGATCAGGGCGGTGAACCAGCTGAAACTGTCTGAGATGGGCTGGAACAGACCAAAGGACCCTTCAGTGACCTCCTTGTGGACTTTCTTCATTCTACTCTCATTATAATATTAAAATCTCCAGCCAGGGGCAGACATTTTCCGCCATTTTTGAGCACACGATGTGCTCATTGCCCCTGCTCCGGAATGTCCCCACCTGTACATGCAAAGACAAAGTCTACACTGATGTTTATGCATGATTTCCCCTAATAGAGATGGAGTAGATGCTTTGTTCAGAGACACACTTCTCTGGGAAGGGATCCCAGTGTGTCCTTGCTGGTTGACTCGTCATACAGTTCCTTCTCATAAAATCATCTCAGAGTTGTCTTTTGGTTGCAACACTGAGCATTTGGACCCAGTTCAGTCTGGTAACAATGCAGGGTTACTGTCCAAAGTATACAGAGGACTCATACAACTCAAGAGCAGAAAAACAAACAATCTCATTTAAAAATGGGCACAGGTGGGCCGGCCGAGTGGCGCGATGGTTAAGAACTCGCTTGGGATGCCAGAGGGNGGAATTCCTCAACAGGGCCCTACCTGGCTGCAGTCAATGGCTTGAGTGGCTCTAACTGCGGTCGGGCTGGTGCCCCTCGACCAAGTTGTAAGGAACGCGCCCCCTCCTGAAGAACTCATGTCATTCCTCCTACGAGCATAGCCCTAGAAGGCAAGTCCGTACCTGTGCACATCTCAGGGCAAGGGACACAGTGCCGCCCCCACCCGTCCAGTCCTCAATCTCTAAATGACAAGATCCAGACAAGGGCCTTCAGCTTGGTAAAAGGTGTGGTCATGGGAGAGCCCCTCCCAGTCCCAGGGCAGGGACTTACCTTACTCTGCTTCCTGTCCAGGTAGAACTGGTGCTGGCTAATGGCCATAGCCCAAATGGACTTGATTAATGCTGGGCACGCGTACCACGTATGCACCGCGATGCCACTGTGTCCAAACGTCCTCCTTGTCACGGAAGCCCTGGTAAAGCCAGAATCAGAAGGGTCAACCATGTTTATGATGAAGAACTCCACTGATCGGCCAACAGCCCTTATCGAGAGCCCAGTGGGTCCTAAATGCCCTCACGTCAAGCTGATGAGCTCATCTTTTGACTTACTGGCTCATTAGGATCCAGAACTGGGCCAAGTCTCTGCCTTGTCTGGGAGAAGATGGGTCATTCTAGGTCACTGGACAGCCCTTGCTGGTCTTCAGCTCCTGGCACTGGGCCAGGACAAACTCCAGCGATAGAAAAAGCCGTTGACAATGTCCTTTATTATGCAGGCAATGCTGCCTATGGTGAAGGATGAGCGAACTGTCATCTGAATGTGACAGGCCACAGCCTGTGGGGAAGTCCTGCGGGAATCAGGACTTCTTATGTTACTCTAACTCAATGTTCCTTGAAAGAGTTGGTCATCGATTTCAATACATTCAGAGGGCAGAGAGGGTATAGAGTCAGGAGAGGGAAGGCTGAAAGAGGGAGGAGTCGGGTCAATCCCTCCCAATTACCCGGCCTTCACATATATGTTTATGGAGGAGATACAGAAAACATATGTGTGGCGTACAGAGAGGCAATCAGGCTTTAAACACAAAAGTAGAAACATGGGTCTCAACATAATTCAGCACATCAGTGGCATTGGGGGGGAAAAAGTTACATGATAATGTTCTCATCGAAGTATATAAGATAGGCAGATCATGCAAGTGAAATGTGAGAACACGTGTTTGCATGTGTGTGTGTATGTGTGTGTGTGGCAAGGTGATGGGACAGCGGTGGGCACACATCTTCTGATGTGTACGTCAGAAGAAAATGTGTGTTCTCAAGATTAAGATATCTTATTCAGAAGAAACTTGGGGTAGTCAGGATTTCTGAATAATCACATTTTTTTTCATGGCACCTTTGTCCTTGAAGAAAATTTAAAGCTGCTGCCATTGCCTTTCCTTGGGGGCTAAACATTTCCCAGTAGTCTTCTTCAGACCCACTTCTAAAGAGAAATTCAAACCTGGTGATGAGCGATACGAATTCCAGGCAGGGTATGCCTCCCGTTGGTTAAAACAAAAGATAAGTGAAAGTGCCAGCACACGAAAGGGCACATGGTTGAAAATAATGAAAAAGGAGCCAGTGAAGGAGTTAAGGGGGAAACCCTTACAGGTATCTGTAGACTGAAGGAAGAAAGAGTGATCTGAACTTCCTCTTTGGCTTCCACAGCAATGGCTGCTTCTAGGAGCAAATATATTTGTTTGTTTCTCCCAGAAAAGCTGAACTAGGAAAGTAACTTGAAATGTATTTTAGTGAAAGTCATGAGATCTGTATCAGGCTAGGTGCCTTCTCTTTTCCAGGTAAGGCGACAGAAGAAGAGTGAAGAGGCTTTCAGGTCTGGCTGGTTCCAGGTTACCCCCGGGAACACCTGAATCAGACACTTGGAGCGTTTTTCTCCTGCCCCATTATTAATTTATCTCTTCTCCACATCTTTCCCTTCGGGCTCTTCCCACCCCACCCACTTTTCTGCTTTGCCCAAACCTTAGAAATGGACTGTTTTCCAGGCCTGGAGAGCTGCAGAGACAATGATGGGTATCGAGTTAGGGTGCACGTACAGGAAAACAAATCCCATGGCATCTTCTGTGATCCCACCCATGCCCATCGACTCAGGAAGCACTTCTGCCCTGAGTGACTCCCCTGTCCCTGTTGTGTCCCACGCATGACACCTACACGATTCTCTCCTGTGCTTGCTATCCTATCACTTGGGTTCTGACTCCCTTCCTGGATTGGGGGCAGGGCTGACCTCGGAAGCATCCCCACATCTGGTCAGTTAGATGTGTCTTCACTGCTCCAAATAAACAAGGCCACAACGACAGGTCGCCCTGCTGAATGTAAGGAGCACCATGAGGCCATGAAGACTACTCACTGCCTTGCGAGGCACAAAAGCGGGCGTACAGCCTTGGCTCTGACACTAACCGGAAGCAATTCTCTTTGCCTGCCTCAGCGTATTTGGAAAAGGTGTCTTTCAAGCTGTAGTCAACTTGGGTTTCCACCTCTGACATCAGACACGACCCCTCCCTGGCCTCTCCTAGCCTCCCGTCCCTCCCTGCTTGCTTCTAGGCTAACAGAGGCTGGTTTCCTCCAGGGAGCCTGGTCCTGCTCTGTGCTCAGGCTGCTTCAGGTTCCTCACTTTCTCGTCTCTCTTCCGCCCAACTGACTGACATCTTTGTCCCCCTGAGGACCCACCCTGAGCTTTCCTGGTCACCCTTTGAGGTTCAGCTTAGATCTCTCCTGCTCAGGCAGCCTCTCCTGATCAGCCTGGCTTCCAGTGACCGTCAGCATTTATGGCCTGTGCCACCTGGCACTTTGGTCCTGCTGAACTGTGTATAGCGCAGCAGTAAGACACGTGAGCTTTGGAGTCCGACTCCCTGGGTTCGAATCCTGCCTCTACCACTTACTAGCTATTTGTAACCTACAGCAGCTAACTTCGTTCCTCTGTGCCTCGGTTTACCACATGTACAACAGGAACACTAGGGTACCCATTTCCTGGGGTTACAGGGAGCACCCAACGAGGAAATGTGAACAGTGTTGAGAACAGTGCCTGCACTCAGTGAACATGTTTCTTCTTCTGCCTGTCTCCCCAGATGTGCTAGAAGTTCTTTAAGGGCAGTGGACCCTGTCCCTATGTGCCCAAACACAGAAGCTACCCAACCAATACGAGATTGATCACTTTTGTTTAATAGGTGAAAAGCCCAATGTAATAGTAGTATGTGAGGTTTGGACCATTCCTATATTCCTGGGCGTTAGGCAAGGGAAGGGAAGGGAATTGACACAGACACACACACACGCACTCCTGAGACTCTGGTCTGGTGCAGTTCTTTTGGACAAATGACGGTGCCTTCCTTCCTGGCTGGACTGTGATTTTTGATCTCTCTCCCTCCCCACCTCGCCCTGCACAAGTGGGTCCCTGGAGGAGGCAGGGGCTGGGGACTGTGAGACCCCTCACAGGGCCTTGAGAAATGCTGGACAAGATATGCTTCTGCCCAATGCTACCATCCGTCTTCACCTGACTGCTGGGACACGGCTCGAAAATGTTCTCCCCTTGCACGTCCCGTCCAGTAGTGGCTGTGGGGTATGGGGTAGGCTCTTCCCCTACCCACAGGGGCTGTTTCAGGACAGGGCAAGCTCAAGTCAGTCCTACCGGTTATCACCGGCTGCAGGACAGACCATGCAGAAGCCTCGGGCTGCTGACTTGGCGGCATCTCAGTCTGGGTCTGGTGTCCTCAGCTCTCCGGGAGGCACGGCAGCCTGTTTTGAGCACTCAGAGGCCATGTGTGAGGGGGGCTGGTGTCAACTCCTTGCCCCCAGGCCAGCGCTGGGGAATCAATGGCTCCTAAAAATCCACATTTGCTCCTCTATAGAGTCTGCTCTTCTCTGTCTCCCCAGGACTGCCTTCTTGCTATAAATCTGTTTCTGGATTTACCGAAAGCGATAGACCCTTAGGTGTCAGGACTGTTCTCAGGGAATTTGGCTGCTGTTTCTGGGCTGCCTAAGCTCCAGGGCCGCCAGCAGACAAAGAGAGGAAAAGCAGCCGGTGCGCACTGCCCCCAGAACCTTCCACACAGAGCTTGCTGCCACTGCAAACCGGGACCCTATTGTTTGGCATCTGACTTGGAACACTGATTTTTACACAGCGCTGCCTGGGATACAATGTGAGGTGGAGAGAGAGGCAGAGTACTGCGTTCCTCGCACGTCCACCCCCAAAGCTAACACCTAACACTACAGCTCACTGAACCAAGCAATTTAGCACAACTGTTCCACGCACAGGTCACTTTGGGGGCAGACTGTCCTACCGGACGCCTTTTCAGAAGCTCTGACATGCCATCCTTCGGACTCTCCTCGTGCAAAGAAAAGGACGGAGCCCGCTGCCCAGTTAAGTTTGGGGTTGGTGACGAAGAGCTACAGACCTTCCCTAAAATGTCCCGGCATGTAAAGACAGCTCCGCGCATCTGAGCAAGTAACACGTGTAGGCAGACGCGATGATTGTGGAATCGCTAATTCTCACTCTCTCTCTCTCTCTCTCTCTCT
>NW_017731740.1:1288001-1344016 GCF_001890085.2 Hipposideros armiger | reverse complement strand
GTCCTCTCTTTGCTGCTGAACTTCTCCAGCTGGCAGTTTCCTTATCAAAGCAAAGACCGCACAGTTGTTTGCGCCTCCTCTGCCTCTTGCCACACACACACACACACACACACACACACACACACACACACACACACACTCACTCACGCCGCTTTCCAGTTCAAAACCCGGCAATGTGGGTGTGGATTTTCCTGCAGGTTTCTGAACAGGGAAAAAAAACCCAGTTCTTTTCAAGTTGTTGCTGGCTGTTTTGCCTTTGTTGAGTTCTCCTAGACAGTTCCCAGCTCTGCAGACTTTTCCCTCCAAGGGGAGGAGAGAGCGGGGAGAGCAACAGAGAGGAGGCGGGCTGGCGGGAGGGAGCAGAGGAGTGGAGCGAGTGCGAGCAGCTCAGGAGGCAGCGGTAGCCATCTGCGCAGAGGGCTGCCTGGGGCTTCCTCCCTCCAGTGCTGAAATGGGGAGGCGCTCGAATTCCCAGCCTCCCACCGGGACTCCACTTCCTGCCCACTAATGTGTAAGAGCTCCGACTCACCCTGGAGTTCTAGCAGCTCAGGAAGCTTCCTTGCAAAGGGCGGGGGCTGCCTTGACCTTATTTCGGGGTAGGCAACTCAAGATAACAATACGAGCCTGTCAAGCCCTTGCATCTTTCTGCAGCACAAAGAACACCAAGGGTCCTGCTGCAGACATGGGCTCGCGCAGGGAGGGTGAGAAAGGGTATGAAGGCAGTTCTGACACGTGGGCAGTAAGGAGGATTTCAGATGGGCACCCCCCACCACCCCTCAGGCCCTGGTGGGCATGCCTCCTTCCAAGAGTGAACCCCTTAACTAAGAAGCTGACTGAGTGACTGGGAGCAATTAAGGCTGTAACACTGCTCTGGGAGGGGGCTGTTGTTCATAGCCCTCTGGGAAATGTTAAAAGAGGTTAAAGTGATGCACACATTATTTATGTTTATAATTGATGCATACTGCATCCCTCCGATAGATTTACAATTTGAGTTTATTTTGCTCAAAGAAGGGTACAGCAGGAACCCCGTCCTTGTCCTCTATCCTGGAGTGGCTGACTCCTTCCAGGGTCCTGCCAGAGGCATATACTTTTCAGAGTCTCATCCTAGACCCAGAGTCCTCTCATCCGGGCTCCTGGCCCTCTCTGACCAGCTCGCGGTTTCCCCTCCTTAAATTTGTGACGGCAGTTTCCCCAGTCCCATCAGCCCCTCCCTCCCAGGCCCAGGACACTGCTAGTCAGGGCTTGGTCAGAGGACTCCACCCCTTTGTCAAAGGGCCTGGAATAAAAACAAACAAACAACAACAAAAAACGGTTTCTCGAATGGCTGCATTCTTTTCTCCTCACAACCTGCTCGGCAGAATTTTATGCTTATCTGTCTTGCATCATAAGGTGGAGAACCTCTATCCTCCTGTATTACAGAGCCACCTCCTTGGTCCACAGCTCCAAGTACATGTCACTCTGAAGCGAAGGGAAAGTATAATTTTCTTTCTCCTTTGGGGTATATTCCAAGTGGGCAGAAAGAGGGTTCAAGGAAAGCTAGTGACCCAAAGCCCTGTCCTGGCTCAGGCAGCTTTGTGTCAGGTCACAGATGAAATGCCATCTGAGGAGAGCCGGTATGACTTAAATGACAGGTCGGAGTCTCAGCTCCTAGCTGATGCTCTGCTATGCTAAATCCCTCAATGAAAACACCCAGAGTTCCTCTCTGAGCCCCGGTTGTTAGATATTTATAGATGTTCCACCTGGACTTACACACAGCCAGGAAAGGACCAGAACCATCGGATTGTGACACTGATCTCACAACCTGGATATGGCATACAGACTAAAATGGCCAGGCACACAGCCTCTGCAGTCTGACTGCATCTGTTAGCATCCAGGCTCATCTACCTGCACGTTGTCTGTCTGCCCTTAGGCAAGTGACAGCACTTCTTTTAGCCTCAGTTTTCCCATCTGCAAAATGGCAGTAGTGGCCCCTTCCAGGTACACCTCAGCAGCAACAGACACTCAGCACAGCATCTCAACCAAGTAAGTGCTCAATGAACTTAGACTTTATCATGAGTGCTAATTGTTCTGACTTCTCCCACACCCTAGCAAATAAAAGAGAACCAAATTTATTCTTTCTTAAATTTTTGAACTCAAGCCCTGACTTTGGGGTTTAAGAAAATACAATTTGATTATTTGCAGACTGGAGATCTCTAGGGAAGTGTACAGAATTAGTCCCCCCACTGCTCCCTCTTGTCCATTTCCTTCGAAGAAAAGGGTAGATGGAAGACAGTCCCTCAGGGACCCTCAGCCCCTGTGCTGCACCCACCTCGCCCAGGACCACCTTGATGGACGTGTGACCAGAGGGCCCGGTGCTCAGATGGGCCCATTTGTTTTAACACTCTGCTGTCCCCGTCTTGAAATGCTCGAAGTCTAGACGGAGGGGCCCTGCATTTTCATTTTGCTCCGGGGCTGAAAACTATGTCCCTGCTCCCCATCTTTGGTCCTGGTTGGTGCTGGTACCGCAGGCAGATCTTAGGGTAAGGTGTCCACCCTGCATCTGCTGGGCAGACCTCTAGGAGCTTCCTCCTCTCCGTCAGAAGGAAAGTAAACCTGGTGTGAGCGTGCCTGCAAACACCTTTCTTGGGCCTTTCGTTCAGAGCCCCACCCGGCCTGGTGAAGAACCTCTGAGCCAATACGCAGAGGGGCTGGCTTCCTGGCAGCTCCCCCCCGGCACCAATCCTCGCAAAACAGAACACAAACGGGGCCTTCTCTTGAAGTGCCCCTCATGCTGCTGGTATGGAGGGCCTCACCTCTGCCAATGGGCCCAAACCAGGCTATCTGGCTCTGCTGTGGGCCTTCCATGCATCCCACCGCTGCTGCCCAGGGCACCCTGGGCCCCTGGCTCCAGCCTTTCCCTAGGATGATGTGCGGCCTGTAGACATTTTCTCACAGGTGGCAGAGCTGTGGCTTTCCCTCTCGTCTGCTGGAAGCAGGGATTCAAAAATTGTTTTTTTTTGCAAACGAAATACTGGGAAAGGAGGGTGGGAATGAGATGACTGGGGGACAGTTTTTCAGGACAGGATGGCATTGGGACATTTGCAGGGTCCGCGGAACTGCAGAAGAAGTGTGCGTGTGGGCACACTGGCCAGATCCTTCCTCTCCACTTGGGGGCGTGGTGGGAAGGGTTGGGCAGCAGGGGTACGAAGGCAGTGGGTGGGGCTGTTGGCTGCCAGCGTAGTCACCCCTTGTTATAAACGCACTGTCTCTTCATGGAGGGCTGTGTGTTTCTAGCCCCCAGACCCCTGTGCCCCAAAGCCCAGAGGCCCTGGCTGCTAAGCCCTCCACTGAAGCTGGCCGAGTAAAAACAAGCCAACAAACAGAAGAGGCTGGACCTTGCGTCCCCTTTGTAAACAGGTGGCACTGGGATCCAATGGCCGGTTTGGGGGCAGCTCCTGACACTCAGTGTCACTTCAGGAGGGCCTCCCTTGCCCAATGCAGCATCCTAACCCTGCCACCGGTAAAGACGTCCTCCATGTGCCTCGTGACTGTCAAGACCCATCAGACCAACACGCGCTGATCACTATGACTGGGCTAGTTCCCTGAGGATTCAGTATAACTCCTGTGGTCAATTATGCCCACGGAGCTATGTAATTAGAAGCTAAAACAGACGGTCTATCAGTAATCAAAGGATATATTAATTAATACCTATTAAATCACGGCCTCTCTAGTACACCTCATCTGAGCATCTTTAAAAGCTCTGCAAATGTCCCTTCTTTGATCTTTCAGCATCCCTGAGAAGAGTGAGTGGGACATTTCCTTTGTGGGGAAAATGAGGCCCAGGGAAACTAGGGGACACTGTCTGAGGCCACACAGCAAGTCGGTGACAGAACCAGAAACAGGAGTCAAGGGCACCTGGCCCATTACTCCAACCTCTAACTATGTTCCTTTCCACACGGGCCCACCAATCAGTGGGAAGAGCTCGTACTCACTAATGGCTGGTTAACTTTATGACTGGCATGATTTTTACAAATGAGCAACAGTGAGACTGTAAGTAGGAAGTATAAAACCAAATCTTTTCAGTCCTATATAGTGGTTTTTCTTCCCCTTGATGCTGTAAATGTTAAACATTCTTTCTTTCTCTTCTTAGCACTGGACGCCTTAGTATTCAGTAGCTTTCAACCCAGGACTAACAAATAACAAAAATCATGATGAAGAACAGCCTTAATAATCTGGGGTTTGAAAAGGAAGAAGAAAATAATTTGGGCTTGCACTGAAAACAAAAGTGTCGAGAAACCGTCGGAAGTGGTTTCACTGAGACGGTGTCTGTTACCGTCACTGGGACCATGGCTGGCATTAGATATGATTCACAGTTTCTGACCCAGACTTGTGATTCTCAAGGGGTCACAGGTCCGCTCTTTCCCCTTTTTGGGCCTCGACGTCCTAATGTATAACGTTTATCCAGAGAGCAAACAAGAGTGGCTAATAAATATCACCTTTGAGCCCCGAGTGCGACAGACTACATATAAACACTTAATGGGCAGGACCTGGTTACTGGATCCCATTAGCTGGTCTGTTGGATTCCCACATCCTGTGTATGGCTGAACGTCGAGCAGGAAAGGGCTAATGTCCCCCCCACCCTGTTCTGAGTGGGTGAAGGCACAGCAGGGACAGACGAAGGAGCCTTGACTCCATGAGACTTCCTCCCTGCAAATGTTTACTGAGTGGGGGACAGCATGTGGGTGGTGTGCAAGCTCTTAGAATCATGTGGAAATAAAGACTTGAGAGGAAGCTCACTCTGGTGGCTCTGATTCTTGACTAGGACTTCAGGGAGCCTTGTCTTCCTCCTGTCCCTGAGGCTGAGTCACCAAGCCTCAAAGCTCTTAGGATCATGTGGAAATAAAAGCTGGAGAGGAAGTTCACTCTAGTGGCTCTGATTCTTGACTAGGACTTCAGGGAACCTTGTCTTCCTCCTGTCCCTGAGGCTGAGTCACCAAGCTTCTTAATGACCTCTCTCTGAGCAACTTCCTGCATCTGCAGAGAGGCCATTATACAGATCTCCAGCAGCCATCTGGTCTAGCCTCCTCCTTCTGCAGATAAAGGAAGCCCAGTGGAGAGGTTAAGGGACCGGTCAGAGTTTAAATAAGTAATTGGTGTCGGGACATACTCTTGTAAATTCTGTCCTGGGCTCTTTCTAACACACCAGGAAGACCTGATGATGAGCGAGAACAGAGCTGTTTCAAGCTGATGGTTAAGTAAATGATCACTTCTTCAAAGGCCCTTGGCAGTCCACATGCTGCTGAACGCTTTCCAGACACCAGCAAGGAGTTGTCTTACAAGAATTAGGTTCATGACCAGGAATAGCCTCTGAGCTCAGAATGAAACACACCAACTAAAAAATGTACTTCTTCATTTTACTTCTGCTCTGTTCACTTTCTAGAAGCAGGGCTGTCACTCACTAATCTCTAGGTATATTTATACTTTCAGCAAAAAAAAAAAAAAAATGAGTTGCCACACATCTTGAAGGCTAGGCTACAGGACAAAAGGAGGAGCTGCTGAACCCCAACTAGATAGAATTTAATAAAAATGTTAGTGTGCCGGGCCGGCTGAGTGGCGCGATGGTTAAGAACTCGCTTGGGATGCCAGAGGGCCCCGGTTCGGATCCCACATATGAGGGCAAGTGACACTGCCCTCTACAGCTAAGATGCTGAACAACAGCTCAACCTGGAGCTGGGCTGCCGGGAGTCGCTGGCGACGGCGTAGGCTGCAGTCCCTGTAGCAGTGGGTTGCCATGGGCTACCGTGTGTAGCCAGCAGCCAGCGTGAGCGGCCAGCAGCCGCAGTGAGCGGCCGTCCAGAAGCCGGCGACTGATCTGCCTCGCCAGGGAAGAGCGCAATGATGGTGCCAACTTGGGCCAGTGAAGCAGTGTCCTCCACAACTAGATTGAAGAACAAAACGACAGCAACTTGTCTGTTCCCCTTCCCCTAATTCCCCAGTACTGTTCCCATCCCCCAATTACCCAATAAAAATCTTTAAAAAAAAAAAATGTTGCTAACCTTAAAAAAAAAAAAATGTTAGTGTGCCACGGAAACCCAGCCTGTGCGTTCAGAGAATATCATCAGGTAAGCCCTGATGAGGTTCTGCTATTATGGGAGAACCAATTCTGAGGAACGACAGAAGCAGGTATATGTTTTTAGTGGGTTAACACCATATGTCAGTGATTGTTTGTATCAGTTGCATAGGCATTCAATGTATTTTATTTTATGCTTAAAGAAGAGAGCAGCAAGGCCCTGAGGTTTTCGACATCGAATCCCATCCCCTTTCCAACCATTCCAGTGCTGTCTACTTCGTACAGGTCTATGCTACTAGGGAAAAAAAGGACATGATGTCTAATGCATATTTATATTTGTAAGGAGCTTGCAATCTACAATAGTTGGGAAGATGTGACATACACAAAGTAGACGGTATTCATGATACAGTAATTAACTTCATGGTGCAGTTTACAATCATCTATAGTTAACTGAAGACTACACAAAGAAATGGAAAGATATTTCGTGCTCATGGACTGAAAGAGTTAACATCATTAAAATGGCCTTATGACATAAAGCAATCTACAGATTCAATGCAATCCCTAATGGCATTTTCCACAGAAATAGAACCAAAAATATCCTAAAATTTGTATGGAACCATAAAAAACCCCAAAGAGCCAAAGCAATCCTTAGAAAAAAAAGAACAAAGCCAGAGGTATCACACTCCTCAACTTCAAACTATATATACTACAAAGCTACAGAAATCAAAACAGTATTTTATTGATTGGCAGTAAAACAGATGCAGACCAATGGAGAATAATCGAGAGCCCAGAACTAACCCACTCATATAGGGACAACTAATTTAATTTATGACAAAGGGACCAAGAACATACAACAGAGAAAGGAAAGTCTCTTTAATAAGTAGGGTTGGGAAGACACATGCAAAAGAATGAAACTGGACCACTATCTTACCCCATACACAAAAATTAACTCTAAATGGATTAAAGACTTGAATGCAAGACCTTAAACCATAAAATACACAGAAGAAAACATAGGTGGTGCTAAGCTCTGATTTGACTCCAATGGCAAGGAAACAAAAACAAACAAATGGGACTACATCAAACTAAAAAGCTCTGTACAGCAAAGCAAGCCATCAGAAAAAAAAAACCAAAAAGCAAAAACAAACAAACAAAAAAACCAAAAAGGCAACTTACTGAATGGGAGAAGATATTTTCAAATTATACACCTGATAAGGAATTAACATCCAAAATACATAAAGAACTCATATAACTCAACAATAACAAAATGAACAAACCAATTAAAAAATAGGCAGAGAAACTAAATAGACATTTTCTCAAAGAAGACATAAAGATGGCCAACAGGCACCTGAAAAGATGTTCAACATCACTAATTATTAGGAAAATGCAAATCAAAACCACAACAAAATGTCACCTCGCACCTGTTAGTATGGCTATTATAAAAAAGACAAGAAACAAGTGTTGGTGAGGATATGGAGAAAAGAGAGCCCTCATGCACTGCTGGTGGGGATGTAAATTGGTACAGCCACTATGGAAAATATTATGGAGATTCCTCAAAAAGTTAAAAATAGACGTATTTATCACCCAGCAATTCCATTTCTGGGTATTTATACGAAGAATATAAAAACACTAATTTGAAAATATATATGTACCCTATGTTCACTGCAGCATTATTTACAATAGTCAAGGTATGGAAACAGCCTGAGTGTCCAACGATGGATGAATAGGTAAAAAAGATGTGGTGTATATATACGCACGCATGCGCGTGCACACGCACACACACAACGGACTACTACTCAGCCTTCAGAAAGATGAAATCTTGCCATCTGTGACAACATGGATGGACCTTGAGGGTACTGTGCTGAGTGAAATAAGTCAGGTGGATTAAGACAAATACCGTGTGACATCACATATGTGGAATAAAAAAACAAAACATACAAAAACAAAAACAAACTCAGATGTAGACAACAGATGGGTGGATATCAGACGGGAAGAGGGTGGGGAGGGAGGCTGAAATGGGAAAAGGGGGGCAAATGTATGCTGATGGATGGAAACCAGACCCTTGGTTGTGAGCATGCTGTATACAGATGTCGATTTATAAAGCTGTGCACCTGAAACTTATGTTATAAACCAATGTAACCTCAATTAAGGAAAAAAAGAAAAAAAGTCTTCTCTAGTTTCTGTGTCAGGCTTTTAAAACTGTAAGTTGTTGCGCCCCCTTATTAAGATACGTCTTATGCATCTGTCTCAGATAATCAATACTCATGACCATTGTTTTTTCTCCACTGCTGCAGTTCATCACTTTTAGGGGCAAGAATGCTGGGTTAGAAATCAAGAGGCCTCCGTGACAGTCCTGACTTTGTAAGTCCCTCGGTATCTCAGCCTCCTTTTCGGTAAAAGGAAGGGTGTGTGGTCCATATTCATATATCCCATGCATGGGTATCAAGGTCAGCATTATAAATCCCCAGAATGTCACGCTGCTTCTCTTTGGAATTTAAAAATAAAGTAGCTTGTTTTAAACGTTTCCTACTTATGGGAGACAATATAGAATAGTACTGATTAAAAGCACGGTTTTCAAAGCCACACTGTCTACCACTTAACTGGCTGTGTATCCTTGGCAATATAATTTGTGTCTTAGTTTTCTCATCTTTGAAATACTACTACTAACAAGTTTCATTTTCGTGGGGCTGCCATAGTAATGAATTAATACATATAAAGTGCTTAAAATGACACTCGGTACATTTATTATTTACTATGGAGTTAGCACTCAATAAATACTAGCTATGATTATGTTCTTTCCCCTCTATCATTTGCATGCCAATGTTATTCTTAATGTAAAAAAAAAAGTTCTGAATACTTTGAATATGTATCAGCCCAAAGTACAGGTTTGCGTAATTTTCTTTTTTTTCTTTTTTTTAATTATTATTATTATTATTATTTTTTCTGCGTAATCTTCTTTAAAAGATGGCTAATTAGGGTGAGGTGGGCATTAAAAAAAAATGTTTTCTGTTAATTGGATTTTGTACAATGTAAGTAATAGGCCCAAGCTGGGTTCTCATTGGTTTCATGTGAGCTGGCGTTCAGAAAATTGTCTTTGGGCTCGCTGGTCCCAGTTCTTACCCAGCCAGTTCCTGGGTCCACTGCAATTCTGATCTGTGTCAGTTTTGACCATTTTCCTGCTATGACTTCTAATCTTAAAACCTTCACCCCAAGAAGAAAGTTCTTTATTGTAACATGGCTCAGTATTACATGGAATGGACTATACTGGGAACCAAATGAGGCCCTCCAACACAGACGAACTGTGTTCCCAGATAATTCGCTTACAAAGTGCGTTTCAGCATGTCCTTCCTTACCTGCAATGAAAGAGCTCCTGGCATCGATTATCTCCTGAAAGAGCCACAACCCCAGCAAAGAAAACAATGGCTAATTTTTCTCCTCAGCCAGACCTAATGGGATCAAGATGTCCCCCTGGCCAGCTGCCTCCTCCTCCCTGTCGGACAACACGAGCTCTAAATTGATTTCGTTCATTCAATGACAGATGCCCAGCGCGCCAGGCCTTGACCCTTTCATGGATGGCCTCTTTTTAACCCATAGAAACCCTTTTAGCTTTGGCCTGGCGAGTCATTACTAGGGGAAAGAGAGAAAAGGGTCCACAAGTACTTAACGGGCCTAGAGAGAAGCAGGCCATTTTTTTCCCTCCCCATTGGACTCAATTTCCTTTTCTTTTTCTCCTGGGAGGGCTCTCTCTCTACACGTATATGATTTTCTGTGTACTTTGGCTTTTCTCACAGAAAGACGTACCATAAAGCTTTGGCAAACATAAAAACTTTAAAGAGAAGCTGAAAGTGTTTTGTCTGTCTTATCCTCAGCCTCCTGATGTAATTTCCTCTCTCCTCGGAGTGGCCCCTGGGGCGTATGAAGGTTCTGTTCGGGCCAGTCATTGCAGCATCTGGGTCTAGCTCTGGGTTTTTCGGCAGCGCGCACTGTGGCCCAAGTGCGTGCGGCTTCCCTTCCCTGTGCTCCAGGCTGTCCTTTAAAAACAGGTAGAGGCTAATTACACCTGCTGACTTATGCCAATGGGAGGCTTCAAAGAAGGAATTATTAGTCCGAGGAGCATCTGACATCTGAATTATGATGGGCCATTTCACCAGCAATGGCAAAAGCCTATCTCTTTTTGGATTGGTGTAGGTTTTGTTTTGTTTTGTTTTTAGGTTTTTTTTGTTTGGACTACTTTGGAGGGCAGACTTTGAGGGAAATTTCTATTTTTTTGGGGGGGAGTGGGGGGTTGGCCATTGTCAGTCCTCTTATGCCTGGTAGCTCTGTCCAGAGGTGTGGCATCGCACCTGGCTCCATGGAAGATGGAGACAGGATGGAGTGCAGGTTGGCCACCAGCTCTGTGTGGAAACAAAGGTATGTACTCATTACTAAAACCTGTGTAATCAAGCTTTAAAAAAAAAAAAGGTTGAACTGACAATACCCTCTTATCTGTGTGAAACAAAGTTAAAAGAAGTTAATAAGCCATCAAGGCTCTTTGGGAATGATTATTTAAGAGCGGCTTGTGTGCACTTTAAAACACCCAGTGCTTCAAGAGTTGGCCCATCCTGCCGGGTACGGTCTCGAGACGTGGTTTGTGTGGTTTCTGTGGGTACTCGGAGGAGGCAGAGCATCTGCTGCTGAGATCTCAGGTGTGAGCACCAGCCTCTCCTGGTTGGAAAGTGTCCCAGGGAGCGTGGAGGCCGGGCAGGCACGGGGCCAGGGATTGGCAGCTTGCTTTTCAAGTCAGGCTGCCACTGAGAACACTTGTGGTCCTGCTGGCTGCTTTGCAACGGTGGCTGCAGCCAGCAGAGAGGGGAGCCCGGGGTCTGCCCCACTTCAGGCCTGGCTTTCTGCTGGCAGGTCCAACCCCTCAGCTGGCTACAGGCACGGAGGAGGGGCCATCTCTGCAGCTGGGGTCCGGGGTGACTTAGGTGACTTCTCTCTCCAGATGCTCTTGCTGGAGCAATTTTGTACCTTCTCCATAATTTTTCCCTCCCAGAAAGAAGAGAGCTGAGGGCATGTTTTCCAGAGGTGAGGACTTCACTCTAGGATCTCTGTCTTTCCAAGGAGGGCTGCTCCTATGTAAAGCTCTGCTTCTGACCTTATTTGCCTAGAGGAATTGTGAAGCAGGTAGGTCAACTTGGAGAACTGGGAATTTGGGGTGGGGGTGGGGGGCAAGAGCAAAGGAGGAAATGGATCTTTCTACTCAGCAGCCTGTCCTAAACCACCTTTTTTCCACCAGGGCTGTCCCTAACCCACCAGACTTCCAGGCCCTAATCCAGGCTACTTCTCCCAGGTCGTCATGTATGCCCCTCTGCCAAAGCACTTGTCATCCTGGGCTGCAACTGTCCTTGTTACTCAAATGTCTGCTCTACCAGACTAGGCACCTGGAAGATATTTTCCTGGCATTTGGCACAATGCCTGGGGCATATCAGGCACTCGATAATTATTTGTTGAGTTGAGTGAATGAATGAAGAGCTTTATGAGGTAGGTATTATGGTAACCAAAGTTCAGACGGGTTAAATCACTTTCTCAAAGTCATATAGGTGATAAATGGTAGAAGCTGGTGTTTGAACCCTTATCTGTTTGCTCACAATTCAGGCACCTTCCACGATATTAGGAACCATCAGTGGTTGAACCTAGACATCTTGTTAAAAATACATTTCTAAACTACAAGGGCTGTGGCAAGAGGCAAGTGACCGTAAAGGCCAGCTCAAGAGCTCCAACCCTTCCCTCTTCTGGTCACTCTAACTGAACTACACTGGATTCCAAAGTAAATGGGGGAAGTCTACGGTCTTAGGAGCTCATAGGCTCAAGCTGGAACCCTAGTTCTGACCTGGAGTGACTCCATGCCATTCAGGCTACCTGGAACGGCCTCAGCTTGCTAACAGGAGTGACCTGGCACAGGTTGGACCCTCCCTGAGTCCCTTGCCCCACCTGTGGGCCCTGGGAAGTGAGAGCTGGTTCACACTGACACCTTTCTGGCTGTGCTAGGCTTTGGTGTCACACAGGGTCACACTTTCAAGAAGGTCAGTTCAGCCTGGATTTCCCCTTTGAATCATGCTCATTAAAAAAAAAAAAAAAATCTCACAGAGATACCAAGCTAAGTATCGCACGGCTCAGCAGAAACAAGCTGAGATCTCCCAAGACAAAGTGAAAGAGGTTACCGGTTTCAACAAGGCAGCGTTTCCCAGCCCAACATTTCCTGCTTCTAAGAAAGAAAAGGCGGCCAGATTAACCAGAATTGTTCAATGGCCCGCAGTCCTCCACCAACTTGCTCTTGGTATCTAGTTACTGCTAGTTCTTTCAGATGTCTCATTCTCGGATCTTTATATCTATGAGGCCACTACGCACACACAGAGGAGATGTCCCCAAAGTTAGTGGTGGGTTACAACACGTTATTAGATATTCTGTCCTGACTGTTTTTATTCATTTAACAACTATTTATTGAGTATCTACCATGTGTCAGGCACCATGCTAGGCAGACCAAAAATCTCTGTATGTTTTTGTGAGACGAGAGATAGGCAAATAAGAAAACTATACAATAAGGAAGTCAGAGGATAATAGGTTCCAAGGACAAACATAAAGAAGGACAGGACAGGGGTTGCCACTGTTAATAAGAGGGCAGGGAAGGTTGCAATGAAGTGACAGCTGAGTCGATATCAGAAGGAAACTGGGAGCAAAGCCATGCAGCTGTGTGAGGGAGTAAGTGTGAAGACCCAAGGCTCCATGTGTGTGTGTGTGTGTGTGTGTGTGTGTGCACATGCGTTATGTTACTGCAGAAAATGCTGAAAAGTAAACATTAAAGGACAGTGGAATATTAGTCAGCCATAAAGAGGGCTGAAGTTCTGACAACATGGAGGAACCCTGAAAACACTATTCTAAGTCAGAGGTTGGCAAACTTTTGAGACAGAAGAGCCGCCAGGGGTCAGCAAACTGCGGCTCCCGAGCCACATGCAGCTCTTCGGGTATGTCCATGTGGCTCTGAAGTAAAATTGAAAATGAAAATAAAACTATCGGGCTGGCCGAGTGGCACGTTGGTTAAGAGCTGGCTTGGGACACCAGAGGGCCCCGGTTCAGATCCCACATATGAGGGCCAGTGACACTGCCCTCTACAGCTAAGATGCTGAACAACAGCTCAACCTGGAGCTGGGCTGCGTGAGTCGCTGGCGACAGCGTAGGCTGCAGCCCCTGTGGCAGTGGGTTGCCATGGGCTACCATGTGTAGCCAGCAGCCAGCGTGAGCGGCCTGCAGCTGCCGTGAGCAGCCGTCCAGAAGCCGGCAACTGATCTGCCTCGCCTGTGAAGAGCACAATGATGGTGCCAACTTGGGCCAGTGAAGCAACGGCCTCCACAACTAGACTGAAGAACAAAAGGACAGTAACTTGTCTGTTCCCCTTCCCCCAATTCCCCAGGGCTGTTCCCATCCCCCAATTCCCCAATAAAAATCTTAAAAAAAACAAAAAGAAAATAAAACTATCATAGTTTCATTTATAAAATTTTTAGAGGATATTATTCACATAATGGTGATCATGTAAAAATATATTTATGGCTCTCGAATAATTTTTAAATTGTTGTGAGGGACAGGATTGGCTCTTCCAGGGGTCGGCAAACTTTCGAGACGGAACATACCCAATGAGCCGCATGTGGCTTGTGAGCCACAGTTTGCCAACCCCTGTTCTAAAGTGAAACAACCCAGAAATAAAAGGCCACAGATTATATGATTCCATGGATACGAAATGTCCAGAATAGACAAGGCCAAAGAATCAGAAAAGGGGGTTTGTGGGCTTGGGGAGGAATGCAGAGTGACTACGAGCTCCACGTTGCCTTTTGGCTGTTTTGACTGGTAAATCCTAGTCTGGATTAATCATGAATCATAAGACGCTTATTGGTAAAAACTCAATAAAATGAATTACTTAAAAGAAGCTGGCAGACCAGGACAAACAACCCCTAATCCCCAGGGAAGTCCTTTCTTCATAAGAAGCCCCCCACGCCCACCAAGACCACCCCCTCTCTCAAACTGTTGGACAGCTCTCCTCCTAGGCCCTCCTCCAGGAACTCTGTGGTGGTCTCTACAGATGACAGCTGACCTGCCCCAGCCTGACAGCTTTGGGCTGTCACAGCTGAGGCACCTCAGGGGGGTGTCCTTCTCTTTGCTGTGTGACCCTGCAGTCTTTCACTGAGTCGGCCAGCAAGAACTCTGGCCATTGACCCATTTTGCATGGCTTTTCAAACCCCACAGCTAGAAGCATCAACTCGATGACTGATGACCTCCAGGTGTGCGCACGCATGCATGCAAAGGACATTCACACAGCTGTGACTCCTAATGCTCATTGCAGGTAGGGCTGGGGTTTGTATTCCAGGCAAACATGAGGCCTGGAGAGAATGGCTTCCAGACCCCTCTGGCTCTCTGCCCTCCTAAAAGGCTGGAGCAGGAACACTCATCATAAATAGGCTGCGTCTGATCTGGGGGGGGGGGTTGGGGGGAGCCCATGGGCCACAATTGATGCCAGTGCTTTCTCGAATGGTCATCAGGATTGCTGAGGAGACTTGCAACTCCCCCCTGCCCCCTGCTAGGTATCGCCAGAGATACCTGATGGCGATGCTAGAAAAACCGAGGTGGTTGGATGGTCTGCGATTGCACTGGAGGGCTCTCTGGGGTGTCCCCAGTTGTTGGCTCAGCACAGTTTTGCATGAATCGTGCTGTCTGTGGGGACAGGCATCACTGTGAAACCAGAGCCACAGGATATGAAAATGGATGCCCTGCCTGGGACTTTAAGATGATCCCTCTCCTTCAAGTGAGTTGTAAGCAGACCATCCAGTAGGACAGGAGAAAAAAAGAAAGGCCGAGAGTTAGCTGGACAGGTCACCATGCTGGTATGACAGGCCTCCATGGGCCTTGGTTTGCCTGTGACAGCTACAGTTGGTCTGAGGTGGTGTAATTATCAACCAGCGCCCTCGTTCACTCTCAAAAGCATCCTGGTTCCGATATTCATACCCTATGGTCACAAAAAAGACAAATACTACATAATGCCACTTATATGAGCTCCCTAGAGGAGTCAAATTCATAGGGACAGAAAGTAGAATGGTGGTTGCTAGGAGCTGGGGGAAGGGAGGAGTTGTTTAGTGGGGACGGAGTTTAAGCTTCGCAACCTGCAAAAGTTCCGGAGGTTGTTTGCACAACCATGTGAATGTGCTTCATGCTACTGAACTGGACACTTAAAAAAATAGTTTGGATGGTTAAGTTTTATGTTACGTGTATTTTATCACAATTAAAAATTTGAAAAACCAATAAAATCTTACAGTTTTGGTGACTCTAAAAACCCCTTATCCTCAATTGTGGCACAAAACATTTAGGAAGGGAGGATTTCAGAGGGAGAGACACCCCTCCCCAGAGGGGGACAGTGGAGGACGCTTTCTGCGAAGCTAGTGAGAGGGCTCGTTAGGATCATATGGAAGTTTGACGGGCATCTCCTGAAGTTACGGGAAGCCTAAGACTGCTGCTGGACTCCCAGCTCAAGGAATCTACATGAGGAGGAGGAGGCTGGCTAGCAGGCTACTGTCTGACGGGCTGAGGGTTGACAGCTGGGAGAAGAGACGGTTTAACTTTAAATCAAGCTTGGAGCTTTGGTTGTTATTGGGACTGGGCACTCCCAATTTCTCAATAAAATTTATTTTGCTACTTACAGTGGCTGTGCGACTTTCTATTACCTGGGCGTGAGCCGAAAATTCGCGGGACTGCCTGCATTTTTATCTAAGGAAGGACCCATTTAAAAGAACAGTGTGAGATTAAAGCATTTTGCCTGTTGAGTTCCCAGGTGGTCAATGTTCTATTCAGCCTAGTAAAGTTTTTGGTTTTTTAAGCCAGAAAAAACCAACTGTGTTTGTAAGTTACTTGGTTCATGGTTCCTTTGGAGTGGGTGGGGGCTATTGGATGCTCTTCTGCAGAGGTCTGGGATCCAACGAGAGCATTTGGTTTTGATTTGCGTCGTCAAATTACATCCAAGGTCAGAGGGGGCTCCCTGAGTGGTGGGAATCTGCTTCTGCAAGTGATTTGGAAGCTAGTCGGTCTCGGAGGGGGTCACTGGCCAGTCTGGCTGGGTGTTTATTTGCATGTTACAAATACCGAGTGTTGTGTTGGACCCCGACAGTCCTCACAATCAATGTGGCTGTTTACATGGCCTTTTCAGTGCTGTCACATGTGCCTGCTCATGTAGGGAGGACAAGTCTGAAGCCAGACACTGCTGTGCGAAGTGGATGAGCCTTGGGAGGCCCCACACCCCACAAAAGGGACAGATGTGTCCGTCTGGGGAGGGCAGAGAAATGACTTTTGGTCATCTTATCAGATCTGTTTCAGGCTTTGGCTACACTAAACAACAGTCAAAGATAGACCTTCTTAGAGATGAGCATTTTTCTCCCTCTACCACTTTCTTCTGGGACCATGCTGCTTTCCTTCTTCCTTGTATTCATAACTCCATTCTGGCTGTACAATGAGTTTGCCTGTCTGACTGGTTTCTAGTGTCAGGTTCCTGCTCATCTGTATGAACTAAACTGCCTTGTTGATGAGGAAAGTGACTCGTCTTCAAGAAGCGGAGCTAGAATTGGGATGTCTTGACTACCAGGCCAGATATCTTGCCACAACAAATAACAGGGTGCCTGAGCTAGGGGCAGGAACATAGCATCCGAAGAGTCACGCCAGACCTGGAGATGAACCGTGCAACCAGTACCCCAGGGCCCAGGTGGGTGGGACCTTCAGAGCACAGCATACTGCTAAGAGGTACACCTCCATATTTGTCACCCCAGGAGAGGTGTGGACCTGCTGCTTCTCAAATGGATGATGACATCCCTCTCCCTCCATACCTCTGTGGAGAAATTACTCTCACATCATCGCTTCTCTCAAAGGGTTATCCGCCTGGATGGGACAATGCTTTCATTTTCTGCTCATAGCGTCACCTTCTTCAAAGTGACAGTCTGATACCAGCATGGGTGCTATAGGGACAAGTTCAACAAGAACACAAGCACACAAGTTGGTGTCCTTGAGGCCTTGGCTGACTCAGCATCAGGCTCTGAAGCAGCCTTCACAGGGACCTGTGGGAGCTGCGAACATAGGTTTCCAGATCCGATGACCACGGAAGAACTACCATTCTCTTCACAAAGAGACATTGTTTGCTCTTTATGGCAATCTCACCTCCATGTTCAGTATGAAAGACTGTAACGATATTTGCTATGTCAAGGGCAAAATCACTTTCATCGTGGGGAACAGGAAACTCTTTGAGATATAAACGTATTCAAGATGGAGAAAATTAGACTATTTATAGTGTCTGAGAGTCTCCATTTCACAGACATAAAAAGAGGCACAGAGAGGTTGAATGAATTGTTTATCTCACCGTTCTGAATCTACTGGAAGTGAGTTAGGAGCATCAAAATTCCTCTTTGGTTGAGATTCTGAGATTTACTTTGGGTCTTTGAATGGCCATGGAGGCCACTGGCTTACAAAACGTCTTTTGGTTTTGAAGGTGTAACTGCTCTAGGAAGGGATTTGATTTTAGCTCAGACTAAAACATCTTCCAACAATAAAACAACAAAGTAAAAATCGCATAGAAAGTTCCTTGTTACCTGTCTGTAGAGCAGTGGTCCTCACACTTTGCAGCCTGGGTCTGAATCACCATGAGGAATAGTGCTAGTCCCATCCATCCTCCGAGTTTCTGAGTCTGTAAGTCTTGGATGGGGACTTGGAGTTTTTATTTCTAACATGTTCCCAGGTGATGTAGATGCTGCTGGTCCAAGGGCCACATTTTGAGAACCACAGCGGTGAAAGTTTCTGTGCTGTACTGACCAGCCCCTCCCTTCAGGATTGAAGGATTTATTCTTTCTCCAGGAATTGCCACCTTGCCCAAGGTCACGACCCCTTCCCTGTGGTCCCCTGCATCTAATGACTGGTGGATGATTGGGATAAGGCTCAGCCCCCAGCCTCACAGTGACGGCTGAGGGTCATTCCAGTTTCAGAGCTGAATCCAAGACTTCATTACAGCCCAGCCTCTCTCTCTCTCTCGCTCTGGCCCTGCCTCCTTCATTTTCCTCACTGGCGTTCATCCCAGAGCACGTCCCAATACATTTCCTGCGTGGGAATCCATCTCAGACTCTGCTTCTCAGGGAGCCCGGTGTGTTACTGGGCCTGAGAAGTAGAGTCACTTAAATGTCACCTCCTCGGAGAGGCCACTCCTGATCATTCACCACCCCTCCCACACTTCCTTACTGATTTGTTGTCTTCGTAGAATATAACACTCTAATGACACTATATATTATACATTTACTTGACGTTATCATTTGTCCATCTTCCTCACTAGACTGTAAGCTCTGGGAGGGCAAAGACCTGTCTCTTTTGTTCACAGTCACATCTGCAGGGCCTCGTGCTGGGCCTGGCACCCGATAATTCTCACATGGGAGTTGAATTGGAGAGGATTTCATATGCAACACCCTCTACTGAAGTTCTAAAGCTCTAGCGCATGGCTAACAAGGGGTTGCGATTCTTGTACGGGAGGAGAGGTTGGGGTTCGTAGTCCAGAGATAGAGGATTCAGCCACGCCTAATACTGGTGCTTTGAGAAGGGCAGGTCTAGTATTGATGCTTTGAGAAGGGCAGGTCTAGTATTGATGCTTTGAGGGAGGCTTCTCAATTTTCTTAGAATACAATTGCTTCCCTCCGCGCCACCCCCCCACACACACACACACACTTTCTTTCTTGGAGCGTTAAGATGGCAGACTCTCTATGCTGCTCACCTCCAACCCATTATCCCTCCGGTGGGCCTTCTCCTCAGCTGTGAGGCAGCCCATCCCCTCCGATGACCCAGGGCTGGGGCCTGTCACCCACAGGCACTGAACCATTCCAGGTCCACTCAGCACTGCAGTGAGATCTGAAGGACTGATAGGGAGCAACTGGAGGAGGCCCTTTGATCCAACCCTGTGAAAGCACAAAGGCTGCAAAATGCTAAGAATGCTAAATGTATTAAGTGGAGTTTTTCCTTCCCAGGGGTGCACAGGGTGTGCTTTCCAAGGGGAATACAGATAATGGAATGAGGGAGGCACACACCCAGGGCCAGCTAAGGCAGGGCTCAGCAGCCCCAAAATACGGCAAGTGCATCCAAACAGAAGCTGAAACCCAAGTCAGCAGTGCACTTACTGGAGTGCTTAGCACACTGAATAATTTAGCAGACGGACTCCACTGGGAGTCAGTTCACAGTTAATGGAATATTTCCTGTAAATATTATTTTCTCTTCCTGTCTCATCATCTCAGACAGTTCAAAAATCTTTACTAATCTGGGGAGGTGACAGTAATGCATCAATTCCCTGAGCTAATGCCCCCGCTTCCGAAATACTCCTAGGAACCGGAGGAAGCCACACTGACTGCTCCGGGACGGGGGCACATCATTTACTCTGGTTCCTTCTCCTAATGTCTCAAAGGGGACCCCACAGTGCTCCTAATTGTGCATCTAAGTGTACATAAAAGCGCCCCTAATTGCACATCAAATAAATAAGTAAATGCTGTCTGCTGGATATGGAACAAGGACCGGCACTGCCATCCTTCCCCAATGGAGAAATTTCATTAAATATGGGCTGGCGAGTGGCTGCAGCCATAAATGACGATTTGCAGATATTGAATATTTCTTCTAGGGAGGTTTTTTTTTTTTTTTCCCCTTGGAGTTGGTGTTTCACTCTATTTGTTCTCTAATGCTCATAACCTCAGACACAGCCTGCAGGAGGGGTCTTTATTCTAACTCTCTTGGCGCCCCGTTTAGAAAGCATTTCTGTCGTAATTTATAACGGCCTCTGATGATGAGGTGGCAGGTCTGTTTGAAGAGTGCCAACTACAGGATACGACTGAGAAGGCAGCTCAGCTTGGCACTGGTGGGGAGTTGAGTCTTGAGTGTGGAGAGACTAACGTGCCAATGCTTTTGATCCTGGTGCTGCGAAGATGGGGCGGATTGTCCCAGAGAGCAGAGCTTTCGGACTTTCTCCGGTTTTGACCTAAGAAATCCAGTCCTCCTCTAAAAAAAGGAGCCCTATGTGACAGATTTTGTCCAGCCTTATTTACCTCTGTCCCATGTGATCCCAGTTCTGTAAGAGCTAATAAACAACGCCTCTTCAATATATAATCACTGAATTTTCCTTCAAATGTTCTCAGGGAAGAGGGGAAGGAGTCCTGCTTGTACCAACACAACTGCCTGAAAGCGATGGGACAGACGATCGGAGCCATGTCACCATTGGTGGTCACTTTATGCCGCTGGTATTTTTTTCTTTTTTGGTGGTTTGGGTCTCTTTGATTGGCTGTAAATGCAAACTAAGATGAAACTTGAGATTGACTTCAAGTGCCCAAATGCCAGTCTGACAATGCTTCGTTATTCCCTGAAACCAACAGGACGGTAACTTGTAAAACAAAGGACCTGTTTTGTTCCAGATTGTCTAGTTGCAGCACTCCGATTCTGCACGTGCAGACACATGCTAAAGTGGGATTTGACAGCAAGGAGAAAGTAGGGTAAAATAATCTATGCAGCTGCAAGATTTTATTTTATTTTTTGAGCACTGTGCCCCTCCTTCCAACTTCTGTCAGCATTGCTAAGCCAAGGCAGCTAGACGCGTAGATACTGCCATTCCTCTACTCCTATGCCACACCCAAAGCTGTGCACAGAAACATCAAACCATAACTGTGGGAAAGGAGGGAAGCACGCTGAGATCAGCAATAGGGATGTTTCAAAGTGTGATATAGTGTTTTAGCATGAACACGAGTGCAGAAGCGGGTTGGCAGGCCCGAATGAAAAGGACACATCACTGGGTGATGGAGAGAAATGGAAGGATTTACTGCGAGTGGACGGGGGAATATTTAGAAGCTTCTAAGGGATTCTGCAACCTATCCTCAAGATACTGTTTTGGGTTCTGCCTGCTCTTTTTAAAAGAACTCACACACGCAAGCAAGGGCCAGTCCTCTGGGGCATGTGAATGGATTGTAGATTTCACCTTGAGCATCCGAAAGTACACAAGAGCCAAAATGCTGGCTTTGGGTGGCCCCATGTGTCTGGATGTTCCAGACGTGTGCCCGAGGGCAAAGAGGCTATTTCCCGTCCCCGACTTATCAGCAGCTTGCATTTTGGGCTATGCTTTTGCAAGGCTAGGAGCCCAAGGTGAGGACCAAAATGTTCCCTCCATTCTGCCTGTGAGGCACCCTACTCTTCACTCCATCTCCCCCAAAGTCACCAGGGCTTCAGAGTGAGGATTATGCAATTTTGGGTAGACTCTGCAGCAAGAACGGCAAACTGCGCCCCAACTAGACAATCTGGAACAAGCCACTGTCCTGCCCATTTCTGCACAGTAATCAGCCACCCACTTTTCTGTGTTGTTTTTGGTGGCCCGTATGTAAACACTTGCGTGAATTCCCACAGAAGACTGCTGAGCTCCCTGGCATGCTCATAGTTTGCTGACACGATCAGAGCTGTGCATAGCAGGGGTACCCGAGGATGCCTGGCGGCCCTCCAGGAGAAAGGGAGCAGGCCCACCCCTGCCATTGCCTCTACTTGAATGCTGGCTCTTAGTATCCTGGCGCCACCTGACATAGCTGCAGTAACTGGGTCAGAGTGTGAGGAAGGACCTCTGCCTGGGCTGGAGGTGCAGCTGTTGCTGCAGGTGGGCCTCCAGGTGTCCAGAACTCGGCTCTACTCCAGGTTTCCTGAGCATTGCTGGGGGCTCAGTACCAAGAGCTCTGCTTGGCCCGAGTAAGACGGTGTGGCGCCACCTGCAGGGCCGTCGCTCACTGGGGGCAAGCCCAGCCTTGAGCCCCATGCGTCAGGACACCCCAGGTCTCTGGGTGCAGAGGCACTGCCGGACACACCTGCGGAGCCTGGCTGACCCTCCCTGAGTCTGAGTGCGGAAAGGAAGCACAGATGGCTGGCTGGTAGTCAACTCCAGCTGCATGTCCAAATTGATTGGGAGGCTTTCCCAATGTTCAGCAGCCAGGTCAGAGGTGGGGTGAGCGCGACTGGGGAGACTGAGGCATCTGTACATGCAAATAGTTTCATGTGAGCTTCCGATTTTCAGCTGAGAGGAAGCATCACTGGCCTGGATCATTGACAACAGACTTTGGGCACGCATCTCTTCAGAGTCACAGCTCTGGAGCCAAGGAGTGCAGTC
The DNA here is from genome assembly GCF_001890085.2 of Hipposideros armiger. Lineage (NCBI taxonomy): Eukaryota > Metazoa > Chordata > Mammalia > Chiroptera > Hipposideridae > Hipposideros > Hipposideros armiger. The sequence goes on along the minus strand of NW_017731740.1, from coordinate 1,321,757 downwards.
TTTGCATTCAGAGGCTCACAGGTGCCTTCCACAAAACAAAGACGGCCTTTTTGTGACAGTGATGAGGGTGGGTCTGAGAAGAAGGAACAGGCACCCTGCCTAGTTCTTCTTGCTTCTGTGACTTCTTACCTGGGGCTCTGTTTAGATTCTGGTTTTGTCTTTAGGCTCCATCCAAGGTCTTAGCAGATGTGGGTACCCCTTGGGCTCATGCAACTTCTCTTCCCCTGACCGGCCTTTCAAAGGCCTGTTCTTAATTTCATACTCAGATTGCACATCCATTTCTTAAAGAGAGCTCCCCAAATTATATGAGGTCGAGGGCCCACACAACCTGGGCCTGCCTCTGTGTCTCACAGGAATGTCATGGGAAGGACCTCAAATCTACTCACAGGCACTGGTAATTTTCCCGGTGTGCCGAATGCCTCGCCGTTTCCTCTATCTGTTCAGTCTCTGGTTCAGTTATGCTTTGGAAACTCTCGATACTCTTACATACCCAACGGCGTACTTGTCACAGCCACCTGGATGTCCCATTAAGCCTCAAACTCTCTATGTCCTAACCTGAACTTATCTCTCGTCCTCTTATGTCCTGTGCTTTGTCTGATCAAGAGGGCTGGGATTCTTTCGAGGTTCCCCTCTTGCTCTGACTGCCACACAATTGATAGGTCGTATCTACCTTCTAAACATCTTGCTTCCTTTTCCCCTTCTCCTCTATTACCGATAGCCAACCCCAAGCCCCCACCAGTGCTGGCTGGCCTACCCCACTGCAATAAGGTCCTGGTGTGCAAGTCTCATCCTGCATTCCTTCAACCCACCTCCACACAGCTGCCAGACAATCTTCCTATGACAATGAAAATCTGATGTGGACACTCCCCTGCTTCAAAGGCTCCATGGCTCCCACTGCCTCAAAGATGAAATCCTCTTAGCAAAGCCTTCAGGGCTCTAAGAGCTGGCCATTGGAGGCTCCTCAGCCTCCTCTCCCCCCACTTTCCAGCCCCAGCAGTGCTGTGGTTCCCCATCATGCCACGCGGTCTCAGCCTGTATGTCTCCCCACCCCATCCATCCATCTGCAAAATCTCATCCACCCTTTAAGACCCAGCTCCCCACTTTGTTGCCTATGATGATTTGTCTCTCCTGCTTGAGCCCAGTTAATGACTCTGTCCTTTAATTCACCACCGATCCCCACAGAGACCTCTGTTATAGCACTTGGGACCACTCATATAATTATCACACAGCTCTCTCCCCACAGCCTGGGCAGGCCTTGAGGATATGACGTGTGTCTTAAGTATCTCCGTGCCCTGCAGTCTGCTTGGCACATAACAGGTATGCAATACATATTTTAAAATGAATGAATGAATGAATGAATCAATCAATCAATCAACTGTGATCTTGATGGCTTGGTTGACCCTCAATCGGCAGTAGACTTGAGGATCCCGACTACTTCCTCAGAGGCCACAGAAGCATAAGTTACTCTAAGTAATAACTCAGTTTGAGTAGAGCCAATACCCTAAATAAATATACAGACATTTGAACATTTTTAAATGTTAAATGACCTAGATAAGTTCCACAAATGAGACTAATTCTCTTTTTCAATGGCTGATTATTCACACCCCTGGCTTCCTACTTTTTATGTTGAAACCTGTTTTAGAGTCTTAAGGGACTCTAAATTTATTGGGTTACAATTTATTTACAATTTACGGAGCCCCTGGAATGTGTCACGCCCTGTTTTACATATATCAAGTATTATCTCGTTACCGCTTCAATCTTCATTAGCACCTCAATTAGAGAAATAAGGCAAGTTTAAATCTATTAATAAATTAAGCTGAACACGCATGAATACTTGTTAGCTTGTCTTTCAAAGCTCTCCGAGGAAGAGAATTCAACCGCTGAATTTTAATGAACTCGGCTGTGGATCTGAAATGTCCACGTTGGTCTTGGCCTTCCACCAGAGTGGGCCATCAAGAGCTGGATAGATTGTAACCAGGATTTTGTTAAAGGATCTGGAAGTATTCTTGGCTCTTGCAAGCAGAAAAACGGCCAGGCAGGTCGAGAATAGAGGACAGTCGGTGTAAAAAGAAGGAGGGATTGAAGACAGAACTTGAGAAGACAATGCACAGACACAAAGGCCATATGGGAAAGAGGCAGAGAGGAAGAAGTATAGACCCTGTTGGCAAGAAAAACAGAGAGGGTAAAATAAAAATGCGGGGTCCGAGTCATGTCTTGCAGCATCTACATGGAAACTGGGGGGTGGGAAAGAGCCACAAAATAACCTGCCCCAAAGAGCCAGGTTTCTACAATTGTTCCCGCGGATGAATTCCTTTACATCATTTGCTCAGGATCTTTTCTTAGAACTTAACTGGCTTATTGATGAATTTAGTAAAAATCCTCTCCAACACTGGCTTGATGATGAATTTAGTAAAAATCCTCTCCAACACAGGGCCGGTTTTTTTTTTTTCCTATCAATTTAATAAAGAAGCTGGCTAAAGGGCAGATGTTAACCGGATAGATGAGGAGAAGCTCAGATACGTAGTATGAATTTGAATCCTGTTCGTGGATAAAGGAACTTGGGGAACAATCTGGAATGACATAATGGGCCAGAATTGCTTTCTCTCTCCTAAAGCAAGTGTGGTTTTGATAGACTTTTAATATGTATTTCAGGGTTTCAATTGCAAACCATCTTCTCTCCACACGCCTCTGCCAGCAGATCTGAATGACAGCGCTCGCCTCAGAGATATTTTTCCATTATAATTTTTCAATTTGTTCTGGTTTGAAAAATGTGTGTAAACGAAAACAGAGAAAACTCGAGCACTGTGTCCCCTTCGAAATGTTCTGCTCTGTGTTTACAATGACTTTGCAGATCCCTCTCTGCTCTTCCCTTTCTTTTTGGCAAATGACCTTATTTTTTCCAGGTTTCTGATCACTTCTAACACAACAGAAAATATTTACCAGATTTTCAGGAATCCCTCTTACTCTTCGTTTTTCACCTCTTTTGACCTACAATTGCTTCTTTTAGCTCCCCTACACACACACACACACACACACACACACACACACACACACACACACCCGGTCCCTCCAAAACAAAACACCTCTGGGAAAACTCGGATTAGCCTCAGGATTCAAGAGTGGCATTCCCCACTTTCCCAAGGAAAGGCACAGCACCCCAGGAAATTAAGGAACAGGACAGTCCTTCAAAGTCCTCTTGCCCATTTGCTTTGAGAGAGCAGAGCCAGTCTCTTTACCTTAAATAATTATAACAGCTTAGGTTTCCTTAGTGACAGGGAGGAGAAACATATACCCAAGGGAGCTCAGACTGGCTTTCTGCACAATGATTTGTACACACTCAAATTAGCAAGGGCTTGGTGAGCCCAGAGGCCCTCAGGCTGCACGGCATGCCATTTTCACCCCTTTTCCGCCTGTTCCTCTCTCAGTCACACCGAGGAGAGCACGCTTACCTTCCTTGGCTTCACTTTATCGTGGTAGTCATACTGGAAGATTCCTTTGTAGCTCAGCCCCAGCCACCATGGTATCCCTTGCTTGTCCTAGGACATCAAAAGAAGTACTGGTAAGTATGGGGCTGGAGAAGATAAACATGAACCAGCAATCTGGCTCATCTGAAGACAAAGGACGACGCAAATTCCTTGAAGTGGATGGAGCCCATCTCTCCACTTTTTACCTGAACAGGTGTGCCTCATTATCAAACGACACTCAGTTACGTGAACAGGTGACATGGAAAGTGCCCTGGGCTGGGGACCCAGCAGCACAGCCATGGTCCTTTCCCCTTTTGTGAGTAAGCAGCGAGTGTCTGGTTCTGTGTTCTCCTTCTAAGATGTTTGGCCCCTCACTCACCACAAAGGAAGATCTGAGAGATGGTGAGCATTCTAAAAAAATAAGACTTCTGAGCAGAGAAACTATCATCAACTGTCAGAGCTAGATGGGACCTGAGATTATGGAAGGGGATTCTTTGAAAAAAATTTTTTTGAAGATTTCTTTTTTTAGGGCAGTTTTACGTTCACAGAAAAATTGAAAGGAAGGACAGAGATTTCCCATATACTCCCTACCTAATACACATGCATAGTCTCCCCAATTGCCAACACCCCTCATCAGAGGGATACATGTATTACAATTGATGAACCTGCATTGATACGTCAGAATCACCCAGAGTCCATAGTTTACATCAGGGCTCACTCTTGGTGTTGGGACATTCTGTGGGTTTGGACAAATGTATAACAACATGTATCCACCATTGTAATATCATACAGAACAGTTCCACTGCCCTAAAAATCCTCTGTGCTCTATCTATTCATCCCCCCTCTACCCCCTTCCAGCTCCTGGCAACCTGTTTCGCCTTTTGCAGAATGCTATATAGCTGGAATCACACAGTAGCTTTTGAGATCGGCTTCTTTCACATAGTAACATGCATTTAAGACTCCTCTAATGTTAAAGACAAGGAAATCAGAGGGTCGGTGGTCCTGCTGTACTGAGGACCCTCCCCTGCCCCAGCAGGCCCATGGCAGTGAGGCAGGCAGGTGCTCACCACGCAGTCCTGCTCACCTTAAGGGGATAGCAGGGTGCCAGGCAGGACTGCGTGACTCATGCGGCTGGACCAAGTAGCAAAATGGAAGCCTAGACATTCTGGAGACTGAATTAGAAACACCAAATCCCTCTGTTTATTTCTTCAACAGAGACGTCTTGCCACTAGATTGTAAGTTGTATAATAATTCTACATTCAAGAAGGATGACTGAGCTGTTAATGAAAGCTCCCGAATGGTAGGAGTTGACAGCAGGCATATCAAGCAGCCTTTCCCCGGATTTGTCCTTATTGTCACATCTATGAATAACCTAATACGCCCTATCACAGGTGTCTTGAAAACCCCAAATTGACTTCGTGGTTTTCAAATGCTTGTGGGTAATTTTCAAGGTAAGCACAAAGATAAAGGGCAAAATGAATAAATGAATAAATAAATAAATAAATAAATGGAATTTTTAGAAGTTTCAGGGTATAGGATTTCTTCAAAAAACCTTTTTTAAAGTTACAAAAGCCCATCTCAGGAAAGTGCCTCTGTGCACTGCAACGGTTTTGGAGAATAGAACAAGAGAAGACCCAATGCTGCTGCCAACTTCCGATTGACTAGGTAGGGGTTGACATGACACCATAAAATATGGCATCTGTGAAATCACGAGGCCGCCAAACAGTGAGTCTTGCTATAAAGGTTTAGGCTTGTTGCATGTGTGTGCTCTTTTTCCAAATAAGGAGAGCATTTGCTTACGCCTGGAGATTCCAAGTGTCAAACACACATGCACATTTGGCACTCCGAAAAATCACAAGGTCTGCTTCTGGTCTAACGCACTGCAATGGAACAAATCACTAAAGCTTTATTGGAAGCAGACAGCATACATATTAGGGGCCACCTTTTTGTCAAGCTCCAGGGCTGACAAGAAATGGAACACAGGTGTAAGCAAGTCAAAGGCTGGGTGAAGTCTCATCTCAAAGACTTCCAATCTATCCACCTCAATCCATCACAATCGCCTAACAATCTATTTCAAAGTCTTGCAACAGCTAACAGACTGGTGGGGGTGGCTGGAGAGGCAATTTCTTTTTTTTAAATATAATTTTAAAAAAGATTTCAATTACAGTTGGCGTACAATATTATATTAGTCTCAGGTGTACAACATAGTGATCAGACGTTTATGTAACTTATAAAGCGATCACCCTGATAAGTCTAGTACCCACTGAGGCAAATTTCTTAATCTCTTTTTTAATTACGAGAGATGGAGGTCACACAAAGCACAGAAAATGTGGTCTAGGTATTTCTGAATTCCTGGTTTCCATTCTTGAAAGCAGACCCCATGCTACACATCACCGTAGACTATTTCCACAATTGAGAGAAAGACTCACACTGTTGATGTCTATAAAATGCCTCTTGTAATAATGTCAGGAACTACTGTTGGATCCTTATGTTTCCTTTATGGTAACAAGATGGCAAAACTGAATTGTGTTCCGCAGCTCTCACTAGCAGTGTGATGGAAAATGGCAGCCGGCTCAGTGGATTTCGAGCCTCTTTTCATGAACAATCCAATTTCCTTTTGGGGAGCTGATTGCCCACTGACTTCAATGGCCGCATCTCAGGGCACAGCCTTACATGGGGTGGTCTCCTTAGAGAGTTCATTTTTCTCCTATGGGATAGGAGACAGCCCAAAAGACCAAGTCACACTCTTCATGACAGACTTAGGCTTGAGAAGGGCAGGGATGGTTGTGATGGTTCTATGAGTTCTGCGAATGATGGCGAAGGGGGATTAAGGGCTTCCACTGGTGGCAAGAGCGTTGGTAGGACATCAGGAAGAGTTTAACCACTGCAGGGTAAAAGATCCTGAGCTGAGCTGCTGGGTGGGACTGGAGTTCCCACATATGCCTCAGAACTGGGCTCCACAAATGTGCTCCAACATTTGTTCCCATCATGGAAATGTATACATCCAACGACTCAATTCAATTCTCAGTTAACACTCGGTAGATGCTTACTGAGTATCAACTAGGTGCCAGGCACTACGCTAGGTTCTAGGAATATATAACAGACCACAATCCACAGCTTTTGCCATCAGAAGGCTGTGGTGTACTGAAAGATACAGGGGATTAAATGTACCAAGGACATGTAAAGTGTTGTGCATGCTGCCACAGGTGACACAAAGATGAATGAAACATGGCGAAGGTTCTAGTCTAAAGGAATTAAAAATATAGTTGCGTGGAAACCTGGGGAAAGAAATGAGTAGAAGAGCAAGAGAATCTCAGGTTGGCTGGTGAAACTGTCTTGAGTTCAGATGTGTTTCCTGCCTTTTATGACTGGACTTTGGGCAATGACTTAGTTAAGCTTTTCACGTTGGGATAAATTAAAGAAGGGAAGTTATTTTTTCTCATTACAGAAGAGGATGCATGGAGATATCATTACCTATTATTTTGAAGAAGAGATCCCAGTCTGGGACATTATGGATGGAATGAAAGAGAACTGAGAATGGGGTCCATGTCACATTGGACTTGCCATCACAATATTTAATAGCCATGTACTCCATTTGTCAGCCTACCATCCCAGTTCTCCTCTAAAGTTGGCTACGTGGCATTTGACCACCGAGAAAAACACTGTTGATGCTACTTCAAGTATTCTCCACAGTTTCTTGTATTTAGAGGGAATCTTCCTACTGAGAGGCTCTGTGGTGCTGAATTCTAAGGGTCCTTCTGAGAATGAAAGGCAGTAGGGATCTGTTATACTCACTTCACAAAAAAGAAACTGAATTGTGGAGAGTAACTGAATCAAGTCTCACTACACTAGGGGGAAAAATTTCATTGCCCCAAGTCCCCCTAAGCATGCAATCTTCCTGATCAAGTCCCCCACCCCCCAAAAAAAATCTTCCAGAAAATTAGAAAGAAAAAAAAAAGAGTTTTTGTTTTGTATTGGTTTGGTTTTTGCTTTTTTTGTTTGTTTTTGTTTTTAGGGCAAGTTTGGCAACCTTCGCCAAATGAGTTCACTTACCTTCACTGCATAATAGTGAACTCCGTAGGTGGGGAGAGACTCCACGATGCTCATGTAGCTGGAAAGACAACACACACACACACACACACACACACACACACACACACACACACACGGGTGGTTATTCGGCAGAACTGGTATTCTGTACATATCTGCATGTGTGTGCATGATAAAGCTTTTAGAGTAATTAGTTACTTGGAAATTAAATTGAATCATCACCTCCCTGGAGATCTGGCTTTCCGGCCAGGACTGAACAACCCTGACATACTTGTATGCTACGTGAACATGCACAAACACAACCTCAGGAGACTGGGAAGGGCCACTTACTTGACGATTGCTTGACCTCTGGTCTGGCCATTCAGTTTCTTGTAGTGCTCAATCACTCGGTCCTCACTAAAATTACAAGAAAAGGATTCTGTTATCACAGTCCCTAGGGCAATGGCCGAGCACCCTGCTAGTGGAGATACTTCTTCTGAGCTCCAGCAACCTCATGAGACACTCTGGGTCCTGGAAAAAGGATTTATCCGCAAGTGGCATTTTCGAAATCAGCCTAAGCGAGATGCCTTAAACAACAGAATAACTAAAAAAGTCTGCTTCCCCTCAGAGGACTCACACTGTCTTTATCTTTGACTTGTAATCATTGAAATAAGATTAGAGCTCAGCTTTTGGAGTCAGCTCCTTACAAGAATTGATACCCTGAGAGCAGAGGAAGAAGCGGCAAACAGGCATTTCAGGAGGGAGGGACACAGAACAGGGGACAGGAAGAGGACAGACTGGCTGGACATCAGAGTGGACGCTCTGGCTGAACTCCCTCAGGTCTTCCTTCTTGCCCTCCTCAATTCCTGAATCCTGTCTACACAAGGCTTCATAGGGGGAAGGCAGGCGTTGACCTCAACGGAACACCCATGGCCTACCCACCCTGAATTAGGAGTCTGGGTTGATGGCTCCCAAGGAAGATGGGCGAGTTCTGGAATTGGGGCCTGATTAACACAAACCAGGAGAAGATAACAGGGTCAGAGGCAACGCCTTTATCTTCTGAAATCTTAGTTCTGAAACAATGAGAGATTAGCTCAAGCCTTGGGAGACAATGAGAGGCAAGCCCTTCTCTGACAGGGTGGAGGGTGCGAAGGGCCTCTCCGATAAGCAGGGTGGGAGCTGTGGCTGTTCCCACTGCTGCCTTCAGAAGCACAGAGCCAACCTTGGTCAACAGGGGAAGCACGAGTCCTGCTGAGGAGTCAGATCCAAAAGCCTTGGCCTTGTGACATGGCCACACTGCCTTGGAACCTTATTTCTCACCCTTCTTCACTTTTCCTCACCACAGGCCTGTGGACACCACGATGGAACGCAATCTTGGGGATGGGCCCTCAAGACCTCAGTGGTGGGTATTTATTACTTGTTATTAACTTATCCCAGAATTGATCTAAAACGTTCTTTTGCCCACCTTTTTCATTTTCCACTAGGCCATTTCTGGGCGTACCACGTTCTATATGTTCATGGCCTACTACCTGGGGGTAATTGATTTGTCTTCCGAACACTATCTTTATCTTTAATGAATATCTCTTCATTTTAGTTTTCTGAAATCTGGTGCATGTAAGATCGTCTGACTCTTCACAAGGAAGTGTCTTCATAAATATCCAGAACGGGGATTGGCTAGCTACGAGGGGCCTTTCTCTAGCTGGAGAGTTGTTCCCGTGGTGTCCGGGTACCTTCTGTTCGGAAAGGGGCAGAGGCAGCCGTATTCCTCCTCAGCTCCCATGCACCCTGGAAGTTCTACATCGAGTGTGACAAAGCCCTGTCCTGAGAGAATTCTCCAGAAGTGTCCTCTTTGGGGTATATGCCAGCCTCACCAGAACTTCAGAGCTGCGTCAGGATGTTCCAGGGTTGCTATTCTCGCTTCCTCCCCGCCCACCCACCGAATCAAGGGCTGTGTTGGCACATTTCCTCCCACATGACCTAACATTTTGTAAGGTCGACTCTGAGATCCAGGGTCAGGCAATTCAGTGTACATATGAGCCTATGTCCTTCCCAGCTCTGGGAGAGAGGCTCCCGGGGCTGAGATAGGGAGGTGAAAATCAATATGGTGCTGAAGCTGTGACTACAGCAAGGCTCAGGAAGAACACCAGTCAAAGTCAGAAACACTGTCAGGCAGCTGTTCCCGTTACTGACTAAATGGCCTCAGCGTGCCTGACAGCTGCAGGAATTGCCCCCTCCCCACTCCCCGCACCTTGCCCTGTATGTCCTGCTGTCTGAGACCGTCTGTGAGGCCACAATATCCACCTTCTCTTTCCCTACCCTTTTTGCCCCAATTGAAACACTGTGGGCCCAGCGTGTGTGTGTGTGTGTGTGTGTGTGTGTGTGTGTGTGTGTGTGTGTGTCTCTCGTAACACACGCAGAGCTGACTGAGACCCCATTCTGCCCCTGGGGCCTGCTCCGGCCCCTCCCCTGGGAGTTATAAATGGCTAAAGGGCACTGAACTCTGCAGACAGTTTCCCAACTACCCCGGGTTTGTGGTAGGGGCTCAGTGGGATAACTATCAGGAATATACCAGCCAAAGTCAACGAAATCCCAAAACACTATTTGGAGGACACAGCGTTCCGTGAAGGAAAAAGACAAATGACTACAGCTGACTGTGCCCTAGGCATGGGCGGGGTGGTGCTGCTGTTAGGTTAAATCTTCTCTCTGCAGACAAGGGGCCCAGGAAATGCATGGGTGATATAAAGGGGAACATGTGATAATGATATGGTTTCCTGTCTTGGAAAGGAGCCGTCAGCCTGCAGTGGTCAGTGACTGCGGGTAAAGGAAGCTGTCCCTGCAGACCCGTCTGGGGGTGGGGTGGGTGGTGCAGCCAGGCCCGTGAGAAAATCCAGGCCAGGATCCCGCCTTGTTCTGTGGCCCTCGGCACATAATGCTAACTTGCTGCCTCAGATGCCGCCCCAACAGGGAAATCACATGGAGTGAGAAGCCCAAACTTGTTAAACGCTTGGGGAAAATTAGCAGAAAGGATTACGGCATGATTACTCAGCATTATGATACACCGTTCACCGCTTTCTAATTGCGTTATGTGACTTTTCACTTCCTCTCTCAATCACAGTTGGAATCTGGTTGGTAAGGTTCATTCCATTTTGCAGGCGGGGAATTGAGGCAGCAGAGAAGTAAGCCAAGTTTCCTGGGCGGTCATTACCCCACAGTTCAGGGACTTGGCCAGGATTCTGATACCCACTGCTCTGCTCACTGGGCTAGAATGTCTCCCGTGACGAGTGTGATGGGCTCCTTATGGCTAATTTGGCCCGAAGGTTGTCCACCGCATCTCTGAAAGCCAGCAAGGGCTGGAGCGCTTGAAAAAATGGCGCATATGCATCCTGAGTTCTGAAATGACCAGGCAATTTGAGACCCTGGGCTATGTGATTGAGACGGTGATGTGAGGAGTGGGTGAAGGTCTCCTCCAGCAATAAAGGTCATGGCTAATCCTGTAGGGGACTGGTGATGCAGAGGCAGGGACGGAAAATTGTGAATAAACTCGGACGCCGGCTCTACCTCCGGTCTGTATTTATTTGCATCAGGAACAGCATTTATCCCTTCCTTGCCATCTCTGCTTTTTAAAAATCCAAGTAAGTAGATTGGAATGTTAAAGCCAACCACAACCAGCCAACGATAATAAAATAAGGTGAAAAGCGCTATTTGTTTTGTTTTTAGCAATGCATCATCAGAGTGGCCAGTGCTACTGGCTTGTTGGTATATCTGCTGGGCTATGAATCCGGAGGGCACCTGCTTCAAAAACTGCCCTTCCTACTGTCCAGCCATCCTCTCAGTGCACTAAGAGAGTGACACGGGTGCCTGTGGGTCTCAGGGAGGCCCGGGGAAAGTGCTGGCCTGGTCAGAGGTGGAGGGGTGTGCGGGCAAGGTAGCTACAGAGGTGGATGGAGCGGAAGGTGTTCACACTGACAAAGAGGAAGTGTGAACATGAAGGAGGGAGTTTTTGTATCAGAGATAATCTGTGAGATGGGGCCAACTACGGAGATAATAAGAGAGAGAGGAGAGAGGAAAAGCTCGTAACTCTGAAATGAACATAAGGTATAAAAAATGTTTAGAAGCAAATGAATGAGATAATGGAGGGATGAGTTAGGCTATAAGCAACTGACTCCAGACAACCTACCAATATTATAGCCCCCTGCTCCCCCTCCCCCTGCTGGCAAATAAATATATCCCTTTTGTGTAGGAACTGTTGGTACATAGAGTTATATATATCCTTGTGTCTCTAGCTCCTTCACCATTGGTTTCCTGAGAAGGAACAGCTGGGGGATAGAGCAGATGAGGCCTGAGGGGTCATAAGGAATTGGGGACAGAACTAGCACTCCGCTAACAACGGAACGGGAGTGCCATCTGTTGTTCACATGTACAGACTGCCAGGCTAGAAGTTTGGAAGCTGCCATGTGCAAAGTGCCCCAGTAGGTGAAACAGATTCTGTTCTTTGGGGGTACATTACAATTACATAAAGCCACTATTTATCAAAGAATGGCAACAAAGCAGAGAGATGAGATAGGGAATGCCAGCCCAGCTGTGCCGTCCCGCGGCCTCTTGCGGGGAAATGGTTCTGCACTGGAGTTGACTGCTGCTAAGGCCTTCTGCATCCCCACACATCCTACCCCGACTGAAGGAATCTCTTAAAGCCACCGAGCAACTCAACAACCCGCTTGCTGACTGGAAAAGCATCCCGACGAGATGAAGTATTAGGAATCTGTAAACTTCATAAAGCACACTACAGAAGTGCTCGTTGTCACATGTCATCAATCAGGACTGAATTGCTCTGCGATTTCTCAGGTTATTTGTTTATATATATATATATATATATATATATATATAGAGAGAGAGAGAGAGAGAGAGAGAGAGAGAGAGAGAGAGCAGTTAAAATGTTTTTTAAAAACAGAAGTCATGGCGGGGGGGCGGGGGGTTGTGGCGGGGGAGAGTGCTGCATTGTGCTTTTTCTAAGGACAGTGGTCAGGGCTGGCGAGCCAAGGAGGATTTCAACACACTAGCCAGGAATGCAAGCCCGCTCAAATGTGACCAAAACCACAATCTGGGCACCTTTCAAATGCCCGATTCGTTCAGAATCAGTAATTTCGGGCTTGACAGATGAACTGCAGCATAATGTTACATGGCAGCGAAATCAGGAGATATGAAACAGTGTGGGAAACAAAACGCATCCGTCTCTCTCTTTTGCAAAGAGGGAAAAAAAAAAACCCACCTTGGAGTTTTCCCCCACCTCAAACCCTCACACATCCTGTCATCACATGACAAGGATTCCAAAAGGAAACTCTAGCAGCACATGAAAGGATCTCCAGGGAGGCGAAGCTTCCAAAGTGAAATCTTAGAAGGTTTTCTTTAAAAAAAAAAAAAAAGAAAGAAAGAAAGAAAAGGGGGAAGGGAGAGATCTCACACAGACTGCATCAGTTGAATAAATGCAAAAAACAGTTTCATGGTGACCCAAGCCACTTAATACAATTTGGTGTTACTCTCTGATTGGGGTGCAGGCTGACCCTGCAGTGGCCCTGGGAGGTGAGGTGGCACTGAGTGGGCCGGGGTGCCATGCTCCCTGGAAAGGGCTTGCTCCTGGAGAGGACCCCTGGGCCTGCACACGGGGGTGGGGGGGGGCAGCTTACCAGTAGGCCAAGGAAGGGTGCTCCTTCAGGGCTTGGGTGGGAAGCGCTGGCAGCTTCTTCAAGTCACTCCTCACCACTTCATTGCTGAAATAGAGTGGGCGTGGAAGATCGAAAGAATGCCAAGGAACTCGCTCACCCTCCAAGAAAACCGCCCCACCGTGCCTGGTCTAGGATACCCCACATCTGTTCCCGTTTCATGAAAAGTGGTGGGAGGAAGGGGTGCGTTCCTGTTATTTATTTATTAGGGAAGACAAAGCACACACAACATGCCGAGCGTCCAGACAGAGCTCACGAATGACTGCGGTGCTTTCTCAAACCCTGCCCGCGGAGAGGGGCGCACACCAAGGGGGCCTGAGCAGCATGGATCTGAGAGCAGAAGGGTCACCAGTGTCCCCACGGGGAAGGATCTTAGGAGAAGCTCCTCATGGCCCCGTCGTGGGCTCACAGGTTTCCAAGGATGGGCCACCTGACTGCTTTTGCCTGGAGAGCTGTTCCCCTCACTAGCACACAACACCAATTTGTTTCGCTAGGCTTGACCGCACGCTGAAAACTATTTTCCAAAAGGTGAAAAATAACGTAACTTTTGATTTTGATGATGCCCTGAAACGTTAAAAGAGTGAAGTGGATTATCTGGGTATGAGGAGGAGGTCCTGGCACCAGAAATTCTTCTTCCCGCAGACTCACATGCTCTCAGGTTTGGATGGTACTGTAAGGTCCCCCAGCTGTAACCCGAGTTTGCCGGATGCTTCACAACCACCCCCCACCCCGGACACTGAGCAGACCAGGAGCACAACTGGGTGTTCGCGATCAGCGGCCCCCTCTTTGGGGTGGTCCTGGTGTTTAAAGCGTGTTTCCCTATATTGTCCACCAAAACACCTCAGAGCCTTGCAGGGGTCTCAGCAGCTCACCCCTTGGAGCCGGTCCTGGACCCACAGTTCTAACCTAGGCTGTGTTAGCAGCTTCCGTGCTGCTCATACCACGCAAGGCAAATATTGGCCACCGGGACCTTGGGCAGTAAGGTCTAAAAAGCAATGAGGAAGCAGCTCAATAAGTAAATATGAAGAAAGGATGGAGCTCCGCAGTCACAGATGAGGAGGTCTTGAGGTGTTGGGGTAGCAAGCACCCCAACACCTGCTAGCTGGAGGATGTGCCCTAACGTTAGTCCCTACGTGGCCAGAAATACTGCCCACAGCAATGGAATCTTGCAGCTACCCTTTGCATACCAAGTGCCACCGGGCAAAACGATTCCAATACTTTCAGTTCATGTATGTGGTGACAAAGAAAACACATAGATGGTGGGTGGTGCCATTATAGCTGCTACCAGAAAGGGCGTTTTTGAAGTGGACTAAGAAACAGTGGCAGTGACGTTTGCAAATTCTGGTTTCGAACAACCAACCAGAAGGAAATGTTCAACTTGTTCCTGTTTGAATCAATAAATCCAAGTACTGGAACTGTTATCATCGAAGTGGGAAGGCAAAGATTTATCAACTAATAACCAATAAGCTGGGGGTATTTATGGAGCCTCTGTTATATGGAAGGTATAGTAGAGGATACACAAAAGGATGGGCCATAGTCCAAAAGTGCTCACAATTCAGTGTGGGAGGCGGGAGGTGCGAATTAAAAGATAACTCACTGTATGGACAGTGTTAGATCAAGTTGATTCAAACAACAAATTTAAAAGTTCAGAGGAAAGAAAGGCCCCTGGAGGCTGTGTTGTAAGAGGAAGCTTTGGAGCAGGGCCTGCATGGAGAATGGGAGAGGAATATCATTTTTGTCCTCGGTGGAATACAGCAGAGTATGGAGGCCATGTAACTTGAACCAAAGATCAATTGGAGTGGGTAGGTAAGGGGCAATAAAGCTAAATAAATGCAGATTAGACACAGAATTTTGAGGCCCTTCACTGCCAGGCTGATAAGAGTTCAAATTTATCCAGTAGACAATGGTCAGCCTCTGGAGGTTTTCACACAGGTAAGCTCCTGGCGGTCAGGACAATTCAATTCCCAAGCAGGGTTGGAATTTTTACTGGCATGCTGTCAAGGCATACTTGACGCAAATATTCAGTTCACCAAACACTCGAGAGCCCATGAGGATGAATTTCTGGGTCTTAGCTCCCCTGTGTAACTATAAAGTCGCTGAGAGCAGGGATAGGAGTCAATGACTCATCAGTCCCTAGCGTGGTACCTTAAATATCGAAAGGCACTTTTCTGGGATGAACTTTTAGTGGGTGAAACTGAGAAAGGCAATGAAGCTGACACTGGAGCTCAGGTTTACTCACACTCATCACATCCCGAGTAGATTTGGGGAAGGAAGAAGCTAAAGGAGGAAGAGATCGTCTTACCCACCAAACACTAGATTGTTGGCAAACAAATTTCCCTGATGACAGTCCCAGGGTTGACTTCCTTGCTGGAGCTTGCAGTGGGTTCTCGAGTTTTCCCCCAGGACAAGGTTACACAGGCAAATATAACAAGAAATCACTAAGGCGTGAAGCCCATCCAAATCCATTACATTCTGGAAGGTATCCATGGCTCTTAAAGCTTCCCCCAAGGACAGCTATGTAGAAATGTTCTATTTGCCTTTCTGCTGTCTGTAAACATCTGCAGTGACTTAGAGGTGGCCAGCCCTGTCAGATGAGCTGGCCAAACTCTGTGGCTGCTGATCGGAAAGTTGCCCTAATGGGAAATGGTCACTGTATCTAAGGAATAGGCTAGAAGTTCCTAGCTTCCTCTTTCAGGGTCTTTCATTTCCCCCAGAGTTCAGTACACCTGATAAATACCAACTTATACAGTTCATTTTTCAACAGAGGTCATGTTCTGTTTTTAGAAAAAAAAAGGGGGGGGGGATGGGGCTCTCAAAGAGTCATTTGCTAAACTGAGAATAAAACTGAAGTCTTCTTATTTTTAATATTAACCAGGTTTTATTCCGAACTTTTAGTGTTGCCATCAAAAAAGTAGTCTCTCGGGCCGGCCGAGTGGCGCGATGGTTAAGAACTGGCTTGGGATGCCAGAGGGCCCCGGTTCGGATCCCACATATGAGGGCCAGTGACACTGTCCTCTACAGCTAAGATGCTGAACAACAGCTTGACCTGGAGCTGGGCTGCCGTGGGTCGCCGGCGACGGCATAGGCTGCAGCCCCTGTGGCAGTGGGTTGCCATGGGCTACCGTATGTAGCCAGCAGCCAGCGTGAGCGGCCAGCAGCCGCAGTAAGCGGCCGTCCAGAAGCCGGCGACTGATGTGCCTTGCCAGGGAAGAGCGCAATGATGGTGCCAACTAGGGCCAGTGAAGCAACGTCCTCCACAACTAGACTGAAGAACAAAACAACAGCAACTGTGTGTTCCCCTTCCCCGAATTCCCCCAGCACTGTTCCCATCCCCCCAATTCCCCAATAAAAATCTTTAAAAAAAAAAAGTAGTCTCTCAACGCAGTGCTGGTGTTTGATTTAGGGTTTTGGGGTTTTATTTTCTGTTTGTTTTTTTTTTTTGAGACAAGGTGCCTCTCTTCTACAACCTTACACTGCTTACAAAACACAGAAGTTCGAATGATCCACCGCAGAAAACTCAGATTTCTAGCAATACATCAAATAGGGAATTTGCAACAACAAATGTAACCAAGACACCATAAAACGGAGAAAGCAAAAATTAAATTTGAGAGGATTAGCAAAATCCACACTATATTTGTTTTCCTATAAAAACAAACAAACAAGGAAATGCTTTTTCAGAAGATTTCCTTCAGATCAAATGAGATGTGATTGGCAGGAGAAACTTGGGGGCAAATCTGCTCAGTGGGGAGGAATTCTTCCTGAAACCAGTGGTTTTGATGTGCCCCGGGACTAAGACAACAGAGCACAGAAGCCAGAAAGTTACACGCATGGACCGTGGACCTAAGGCCTAGCCTGAAACGCAGAAACAGTAATATTAAGCTAGTGTCAAGCCAACGCCTCCATGTTTTATGAGCATATCATGAGGGTAAAGTTCTCCAGGGAGAGCTGTTTCATAAGTAAAACGAGTATTACAGGTCCTCATTATCCACAGTTGCCAAATCCACAAAGCTCGAAGAAACACAACTTTTGTAACCCACTTGGTGGCAAACCAAACCTTTCCGCATGTAGCAGCGTTTGACCATTCTCTCTCCCACATGTGCTCACATCTGTGCTCAGGCACAGGGAGGAGTAAAACACTGGCTTGCAGGGGGTGTGAAGCCCCTGCCATGGGCACAAAGAATACCCTGATTTTCCATCTAAAACCTACAGGTTTCTGAATTTGGAAACACTGGGACCCTACAGTTTCAGAGCTGCACTGTGGATCGGTATGACTTTATCCCGGTGGTACATGAATCTAGAAAACTCTGAGACAAATTTATGATGGAAGCTGTAGGTTTTTCCTTCTTGGATGATCTTCATAAGCTCCAAAGAAAGCAATTTCTCTTCTTTCCTGCCTCTCTCTTCTTCTTTTGTGAACCAAGAAAAAGTTCAGGCTGCAGCAAAGAAAATGGGAATTTGCCTCTTGCCTCCTTATCACGTATTTTCTTTCAGGTGTGTAGGGAGGGCTCGCAAAGCTGGAGTCTGGGCTTGTTGTCTGGGAAGGTTCTCCTGCATTGTGACCTTTGGCAGGAAAAGGGAGGCCCGCGGAACCCTCTGTGACTTTTCCAGCAAGGGATATTGGGTATATGTCATGCATAAATAGGCCACACTAATTTACCAACTGTAGAGCAGCAAACTTACGAACATGTTTATGAATCCCATGCCTTCATTTCTGATGCCAATTGCTAACCTATCTAAGAAGACATTTCCTCCTTGATCAGTGAATTTGGTTTCTTAGGGTGACACAAACATTTTGTAAATTTCTAACATCGTTTCAAACTTGGAAAATTCAAAGCAAGTTAAAAGATTTTTTTTATAAGTCTACAATTTAAGGCAATAATTTGACTCAAAAGCACAAGAAACAACTGATGAATTTTCTACAACTTCACCCTTTAGATTGGGAATCCTAGCTCTGAAAAAAATGACAGTGTCACAGCCATGAACCTTTTTTTTTTTTTTATAGCTGAGCCATCCTGCTACCTGTGTGCAGCTCAGTGGCAGCTCAGCTAGGGCCGGGACTCGAACCACTGTTGCTCAGAGCTTGCACTCTTGAGTGCTTAACCAACTGAGCTACTCGGCCGGCCCTCCATGAACCTTTTTACTATTCACAAGGTCAACTCAGAATATGATATTGATATTAAATAAGTGCTTAACAAAAGAGACAAACTATCCTAATACAAAATTTCCTCCTTACTTTATATCTAAACCTCCATAGGAATTAAAGAATACCATCCTACAAAATATCTGATCTGAGTACTTCTCTGTTTGGAAAATGTGAATTACACACTTGAAAAATCTCTGTAAAATGGACTTTTATGCACAAAACAAAGCTTTCTGTAATAATCTGTAACTTTTCCACTTGAACATTTTGTTTCAAATTTTTACAGATTCTGTTCCTTTCAAAAGGTCTTGCTGGCGTGAAAGGTTCCAGCTGCTTCTCCCTCAAAGTCCTTTTTAAAACATGGGAACACATCACACACCCCTTTCCTTTGTTTTTGGTAAAATAATATATGAGAATTATATAAATTTAAATTCTTTCCACAAAAATTCTTCTTTGGGCTGATAGATGTGTTTCAAGCTTCACAGATAACTTTTTTCTAGGACGTTTCCAATAGGGACATCTGCAAGTTTGGGTAGTCAAGATATTATTAGGCTTTGTAAGTTGTATTCCAAATGGTGACTGTTGCACACACAACTGTCTGAGTACTTTTTACTAATTATCTAAAAGTCTCAGCAAATCTCTCTCTCTTACTATATGATTAGTGTCAGCTGTTTTCTTTCAAGAGGCCAATTAAAAAACTGTAGGAAAATATACCCCAAATGATCAAATGCTCTAACGATATAAAATTGAGCTTGCTTTGAGTTGCAGCAGTAAAACCACTTATGTAAGTGCAAAGTAATGATATTAGTAGGCTGGAAATTGTGATTTATAGACTGCTGCTTTAAATTAAGCAACTTTCTTTCAATGGTGTCTGTTAGCTGGGCAAGAAAATAACGTTGTCATCTTTTTAAAGATAGCAATCTCTACAAATGTTTATGTTACTAAAAAGCTCTTCTAGAAGAAAACTAGCTCTTTGACTGCTTTTCCTGTTGATCTTCTAAAATTCTTCCTATAACCTATGACTGCCTAAACAGCATCGTCTAGTCTGACAAAAAAGGCCCACAAACCTGGAATTTTCAGATACCAGTAAGCCAAGTTTCATTTACATTAATTCACAAACACTCTTTAAAAAGGCAGAACAGATTTCAAACAAAGAACAAAAAAAATCAAGAGGGTACTTTTTTTTTTGGTCACAGAAATTTCATTTTGTCTTTCCAGACTAGCGAACACATGGTCTGATGGTTTACAGAAGATAAAATATTAAAAGGTCTGTATTTTTTTTTCTTTTTTTTGCTTCTAACTGCTGTCCCAGAGCTCTAAGAACATGCAGTCCATGGAAGTGGAAGGAATTTTTCAGCACAAATAAATACTCTTAACTCCTCTTCTGAAATAGAGGTGAAAATTAATTTCCTTTGTTAACAAAAGACTGCTATTCCTTTCTATTGACAGAGCAATGCACTGCTCTAAGAAAATTTCTAAAAGCAATTTTTTTTTTTTTTTAAGAAATAGAATTAGAAACCTTCAGGTTGATAGATCAGGAACACAGTAAGGTTTCTTACCAACCACTGAACTCTGACAAACTGACACTTTCTCACTTGGACGAGCATCAAAGTTTGTACAGATGTCATATAAACTGACCCCTAAGGATTCAATCACAGCTTTACTTCTTCTCTTCTGGTCACTGTGTTTATTTGGAACAGAGTGTCTACAGATGTAGGGCACCCTCCCTGGCCTTGCATGCACACAGCGGGCTTTACTGAACAGGTAAGCAAAATGTGGCCCATGGATCTTTAAGGGAACTTCCTTGAATATCAGCCTTTTTCAGGTGCTGTTTGATTACAGGTCCTAATAAACCTCCTGCTGGTAGAACCCTGTTTTAATGATTAGCATCAGTACATCCGGTCCTCTGTAACAAAGATATTTGCAAGTCCCAACAGACGGCCCAGAGTAACACAGCTGTAGTGATCTGGTTTCAATAACTCTTGTGAGCAAAAAATGCTACATAGCAGATGTTCTTTTTTACTAGTTCCCATTAATGTATGGATGATTCTTTATATCAAAGGTAGTGTAATTTGGGCATTTATTTGTACTGTTCAGCATGAAGTATTTTTTAATCAATTCACTGATTTGGCAAAATGTTGTTTCAAATGATTTTTTTTTCTTCTTTTTTGGTGGCATACTTTCAGAAGGGTTGACAAGAAAGTAAAAAATGAGGTGATTCTCAAAATCAGAGTATGGAGATTGGCTACCAGGGTTTTCAGTAAAAGTGCCCTTAGGGAAAGACAAAACAAAACAAAAAAAAATCAAGTTCTTATATCACCTTGCTTAATATAGTGTAGCACTAAATCGTCTATTAAATGAGAATGTATCTATACAGTTTGAATATCCTGTTCAGATTAAATGAGGTGTTCCCTGCACTGACCTTTTTAAAGAAGATAATATTATTTTTCTACAATAACCCAAGGTTTTAAAAACTTTTTTTTTTAAATAGGAGATGTCAGTGTTCAGCACTCAAACCACTGCAGAGTTTGTGCTGAATAAAGTATATATAAATGACAGAAAATGTAAGTTAGTTGACTAATGTTCAGCAGTGATTATCAAATGAGAACATTTTGTTTTTAAACTGTATTGACCCCTCTCCACCTACCATTTGCCTGTAAAGCTGCCATGGTTAACAGTTCTTAGGCTAGTGAATTGTTTTTAAACAGAAACACCAACTCTGCTGATTTCCTGATTGTTGATGGGCATTCATTTTTTTTTAACACAGATATACAACAGGAAACGAAAAATGATGACTACATGCTATGCTAAGGAAAATAATACAAGTTGAGAAAATATTGTTTTTAGATAGGCCGATTTCCTAAACTATTTCCTAAAGCTGTCTTACAAGTTTGTCTACCATGTTACAATATGAACATGTACGACATATATTCCTTCCTATCACGGGCAATTCTTCTTATCTATCTATATCTCAGTCCTTTTCTTTCAGCAACGCTGAGCCCAAGGTTTCATTGTCAAGTTCAATAAGACAAGGAAGTGAACATTTCCCTTAATTGGAAACAACAGGGAATTATATAAGAATAAACGTTCAAGGGTCTGCTGAGCAAAAAGAGTCCAAAAAGAAGAAATAACAGCTGGTGGGTTTCATGAGGAAGAGTAGTTACGATTCCTGGTTGGACTTCTCCAGATCTCTTTCTATGAAATTGGATCAGCACTTTTGACTTCTCCCTTTTTTGTAAAAATAGCCCTCGTTGTCTTGTGAAATTGTTCCCATAACTTGCAGATGTTTAAATGCTCATTTTACATAAATGTAATTTATATATTCAATGAAACGTAAATACGTAGACTAACAGCATCCTGGGCAAAATAGTCTTTTAGAAAGTTATAGATTCAGGACCCTCAGGCTATGAAAGAAGCACTCTGCCTTTGGGGTGAGACCATTTGTTTAAAAGGTTCTTCGATCTTCTAGATTCTAGAATACCTTAGAATTAAGCCCTGCACCATGTGGGTTTTTTTTTTTTAAGATTTTATTGGGGAATTGGGGGAGGGAACAGCATTGGGGAATCAGGGAAGGAGAAAAGACAAGTTGCTGTCCTTTTGTTCTTTAGTCTAGTTGTGGAGGATGTTGCTTCACTGGCCCACGTAGGTATTATCATTGCGCTCTTCCCGGGTGAGGCAGTTGCTTGCTGGCCACTGGACGGCTGCTCATGGCAGCTCACAGCAGCTCATGAAAACTCTCAAACTCTCACCCGCTGCCAGCCAGCCCCATTGCAGCCTACATCGTCACCAGCGACTTACGGCAGCCCAGCTCCAGGTCGAGCTGTTGTTCACCATCTTAGCTGTAGAGGGCGCAGCGCCACTGGCCCTAATGTGGGATCCGAACCGGGGCCCTGCTGCTCAGAGCTGGCGTCCCAAGCCAACTCCTAACCAACACGCCACTCGGCCGGCCCCACCATGTGTTATATAGGAAGGCCTTCCCCAGTGTTCTGCTTATTCTAAATCGACATCTCATTTATTAACGGGGTATGTACATAAATCAAAGCCACTCAGTTAAATACAACAAACGTTGAATAGTCCCACATGAATTATGAATAGAGCAAGAATAACTTTCTATAATACTAAACTGTGAGAATAGGACATCTGGAATGCCCAATGTTCAGCCACCAAACCAACATGGTCAACTTCAATGTTTTGGGGATTTTCCTGGATGTAGATGGGAAGAGGCACCAAGGAGGGATTTAGAATGACTTCTCTTACTCCCAAACTCTGGGCCACCCGAGCCTACTAAATGGTGAGCCTGCCAGGGACAATGGGTGTTTATCAGGGAGTCAGTCCTATGTGACAGATCACCTCCACCTTGGGAGGTGATGGGGGTTTTACGCTGGGAGAGAAACTGACCTTCAGGATAAGGTGTCTGACCTCTCCCTCCCCTGACAGCTATTTCTCTCCCTAGACAGCTGCTGTTCCAAACAAACTGCGAGGCAGCCCTTTGACAAATGAAGCCAAACCAGGATTCTTTGTTTCTCCTAAGCCAACAAACTGGCATTCCACAAGCTCATTAGGGGGCCGTGAATTACCGCCAGGCCAGGCCAGGCCTGCTCTTCCCAATCCCTGGTGATCCCTGTGGCCACACGTTCCCATGATCTGCAGGGCCAGATAATGCTGTCCACAGTTCACATTCCATCCTGTCAGGGTACTCTCGAAAATAAATAATATTTACAGCACAGGTCAGAGCTGGCGAAAGAAAAGGGGGTCAAAGTATCTCCGGAGAAAGCAGGACAGGCAATGGATGTGTGATTGTTAAACCGCTGTTCATGGGACTCCAAACAAAATCTTTGGAAGTAGAGGTTGAATCTGTACTTATCGAAATCCCCAAACTCCAATACCAAATGAAGGGCATAAAAAGTAACAGAGGAAAAAACAAAACAAAAAAACACAACACAGTGTAGCTTCTAGATCCTGAAAATGTTTCATTCAACAAATTCAGTGAATGGTGACTGGCCACCGACAATGTTCAAGGTCTCCTACTAAAGCTGTAAAAATCCTTAGTTTAAAAAAAAAAAAAAAAGAATATGACTATTTCTGTGTTATGGCAAGAACTTGGGAAACCTAAATAGAAGGGGCCTGGAGGTCTCCTTATGCAAATATTCAAACTGAGCTAAAGGGACTCCATGTTAGAGGTCAGCACACTACATCTCGCTGGCCAGGTCTAGCCCTCTGCTTGTTTACATATGGCCTGTGAGCCTAGAATGGCTTTTTACATTTTTAAATGGTTGGGGGGAACATCAAAAGAAGAAGATTTTGTGATACATGAAAATGTATATGAAATTCTAATTTTTGAGTCTAATATAAATAGGGATTTTTTTTCCTGGAACACTGCCGATGGCTGCTTTTGCACTTAGGGAGGGACAGTGGAAGAACTGCAATAGGACTGGATGGCCTGCAAAACCCAAGATATTTACTGTATGGGCCCTTTACAGAAAATGTTTGCCGATCCTTGTTTTGGGTCGTAAAATACATTTTTGCTTTTGCTGAGATATCTGAGTGAGCACATATCCCTCAGGTTTTGTTGGAAAGCCTTAGAAATGCACAGGGAGTGCAAAGAGAAAGTAGCTAAGACCTGAAGAACCAGTCAGTATGAACCTGACAAAGCTAGACAGGTACAGTTAAGGCCACTGGCTGAAGTCGTCTACGGTGCATTTACAGATCAAGCCTCACAAAGCATGAGAAAACATACAAGTCCCTTCAAGGGGCGGAGGTACGATTTGTGTTTCTTTTTAATACCAATTTGGCTAATCTCCTGTCAATGGGCCAGAATCCTCTGCACTGATGCTTTGTTTTCTTGTATGTGTGGGTTTGATCTTCCTGCTTCTAGACCTTGATTCTAAAGAAAGGCTCTCCTGAACTTTCCTCAGGGGAGTTTGATACAACAAAGTCCCAGGAATAATGTGTGTCTCTGAGCAGACAGCCCTGTTGGTGGATGGCTACAACCCCCTATTCTGTGAAGGCTCCAGGGATGACCACGAGAGACCGAGAGGCCATTCAGCCATGCTGGTTAGCAGGCACTGCCTGATGGAATGAACGGCAAGACTACTGAATTTAGCAGCTCTACAGGGTTATTAAAGCAGGTTTCCCAGTGGTTAAGTCTGCCTACGTTCTCTGTAACATAATATATGGAGAAGGAAGGAAAGCAGAAGTGGGCTATTTGTGCTGTAACACTTTCATGAAGGAATTCTCCCTATGGAATAGCATTTTGTCCCTTGAGGGTCGGGGACGAAAACAGAGAAAAAAATAAAGATGTCAACATTCAGGTTAGGATTTCCAGGGTCATCCGCAGCCTTAGTCACACCATAGTGGTGATTCAAGGCTTCAGAGAGACACTTGGACCATCTGACGAACCTCCATACAACGGCCATGTGTGACACTGGGTTCTCATCTTGGTCTTTTAGTAACCTCCTGCTTTTTATTTCGTACAGAATACCCCCCTTGCTGTTATTATATTTTCTACACCTGATGTATCTGTTTCAATTGACAACTTGAGAGTTGAACTGCATCATAAATACATATTATTAATAAACGGCCCTCCCACAAAAGATAGACTACTTTCTTTAAATAGAGATGCAACGGGATACATTTTTAAGCAAAAAAAAATTTTTTTTGTAAACTCACCTAGAAAAATCTCCCTTTGCCTCCTGTAGAAGAAAAACATTCAACATCAGTGAAACATTCCAGTATAGTGTTATGGACTCTAAAATACATTCGATAGTCAGGACTATCTGAAGAAGTCCGGCTTACTACTGCCATGGTCTTATCTGCTACAAGAATATAATTCAGAATGGATGCATGCATTTGCCACTTAAATAAGAGATGCTAAACTAAACTTTAGAAAGTTATATAAAAGGAAAGTGAGTCATAATGACAAATTGCAAGTTTCCACCTGCAGGCCCTGGTCTAGCTTTTTCTACTTTAAAGATTCTGAATCTGAGTGTGTGTCTGCGTAGAAATGTCACCTTGTGTTATTTGTTGTTTTGTGTTATATTGCAGGCTAAAGACCCTTGGAGGCAGCGACCATAGCACCTGTAGTGAATCTGGCATAATGCCTTGAACATCATTGTTGTTCAATAAATCTTTGTTGAAGGGATAAATTAATGACATCCTTTCAATTCATCTTGCCAGTGTTACTAAAATGTCACTGTTGCTAATATTCAGTAATGCCGCTTCTTCGCATAAAGCTAAAGAGGTCTTTTCCTTGTCTTTCCAGGGGGCGTGAAGTGATTCTCTTGGCAATTAATTCTTGCTAGTCTATTTATTTGGCTTTCTCCAGAGAGGAAGAGGGCGCCAAACCTGAAGAAAATGGGGTCACAGAATGATCTCAGTTTCCCCCAGGCTCAGGTTATACATCCAGTTTTCCTTTGCAGAGAGATGCTATCTTAAAATTTTGGAATACCAGAAGCTCCGATTTATGGCCATGGTGCACTGTCCCTAACAGCTCTTTCCTACTTCTGGTGAAAATAATGAAGAAGACACAAGTTAGTGGATATGGCAGCTGGCCATGCATGCTAAGTCTTAATTCCCTTCCTTCTGTGTATGGTCAGGAGGGGAGAGCAACTTACCTGTAAAATATAGGAGGCCAATTCAAACACCACTTCGCTGTCGACATCTATCAGCTCCTGCAAAGAACAATCAACAAGAAAGGTGAGTTTGGTACTTTAACAACTTCTTTATGACATCTCCCTAAAACGAGGCCTGGCCTTCCTTTACTGGGGAGTCCCCAGAATCTCAAACCTGATAAACTACTTCTGGTCCCTGAGGCAGCTTCTCTGAATTACTTGGCTCCAAATACTCCCTGACATCCATTGTACAGCTCTCAGCCAGGGTGGACCGAGTGGTCCAGAGTCTACGCAGTCTCAAAAGCCTCATCTTTAAATCTTCATGAGAAATGAAGGAGGGGGCCAGTCCCCATCTTTTTACAAATCTGTTAATCTGAAGAATCAATGGAGTAAGGTTACTTGATAATCACTGAGTAGTGTTTACAAAATAATCATGATGATAATAATAATTATCATGATCATGATTATTTTGTAAACACTATTCAGAACCAGGAGTAAGGCTTTACTGAAAAAAGAAATGTTGAAACAGGACAGGACTGTGATTCTGTACATTAAAATTAAATAAAATTAAAAATACAGTTCTCAGTTGCCACATTTCTTTCATGCACTCAGTAGCTCAAGGTAGCTGTTGGCCACCATGGTGTCAGAGCTGATACAGAGCGTTTCTGTCACTGCAGAAAGCTCTATTGGTCAGTGCTGTTATAAGGTCCAAGTTTAAAAATGCTTCTGTCCTATTAGTTCTTCCCCCAGATAGTTAATCATGATCTATGGACATGGTTTTAAGAGGACATAAACCTTTTGAAAGAAATCTAGTGTGTGTGTGTGTGTGTGTGTGTGTGTGTGTGTGTGTATACATATACACACACACATATAATATACATATACATACATATAAATATTCAATATGTATATAGTTCATATCTCCTTTCTAAATAGCTGTATTGAAGTATAATTGATACATACACAAAACTGCACATGTTGAATATATACAATTTGATAAGTTTGGACATATGCAAACACCTGTGTACCATTACCACATTCAAAGTAATAAACATTCATCCCCTCCAAAAGTTTCCTCGCATCCCTTTATGTGTGTGTGTGTGTGTGTGTGTGTGTGTGTGTGTGTGCTTTTTTCTTTTTTTGTGATAAGAACACTTAACATGAGGTCTACCCTCTTAACACCTTTTAAGTGCACAACACTGTATTGTTATACATATTATAGTTCAGATCTTAAAGACAAAGGGAAACCTGGAGTCCATCAGCATGTAAGAATAATAATCAAATTAATTGACGTCATACTATTGTTATCAAGCTTTTAACTAGAAACGTCCACCTTTCTGTTCTCTTTCTAACATCACTAGGTCCTACAGTGAGTGAGTGGAGCACAGGAAAGTCAGAGCTTGGACAGACCTAGACACAGCTAGCCTCCCCAGCCCCCTGCTTTGACTGAGAACAGAAATCCAGGGCTGTAAGGGACTTGCCCAAAGCCACAAGGCCTTAGTGGCAGTGATGGGGCTGGAAACAACCCCCCAACTTCTTGACCAGCATGTGACCTTACTGGGGACGTGCACTCTCCCAAATCAATCAGGACTCAGTCTCGGACAAATATTCTCAGAACCACATCTATCACTGAAGGTAGCTAAAACAAGAGTCACTTTTCACTTGAATTATAAACCAAACTCTAATTCATGGATCTTCTAATTATTCTGGGGGGTCTACAGTTGGCCCCTGTAATTCAAAACAAGGCACTCATGCAAGCTTGTATCTTTTGAGGGAAGGATCTCATTCAGGATATCATTGGGTGTAGGAATTTCAAAGATGGGTGATAATGTTTGCTACTGAACCTCGTCAGAAGTGTGAGCTAAGAGAACTAACCAGAGCATATGGAAGAATGGGGGGGCAATAATTCTTTCGCTTAACCAGTTGAAGGAGCTTTATGGCCACTGGAATTGAGACAGACTGTCAGTGCTGGGAGGTGGCGGAATGCCTGGAATTGCATTTCTGGGATTACCAGGTCCCATCAGAATGTAAATCATTTAACAATGTATGTTTAACAGAAACACTGTCCAAGGTTTCCACAATGGATCATTTCTACTCTCACTCTGTTCTTTTCCATCCCCACCAATCGGCGTCCTTCAGTCGCTTGTGTGTGCTTGTTTGTGCATTGGTTTAGCGTTGGGATGTATGCTCTTCTGTCAAACATTTACACCTGTGCTGCAGCCAATGGTCAATGGTGGGTTAATATTTAACATCCATGGAGAGGCTTATCTAATGTGAAACTCCAAACCAACCAACAGGAACCAACCCTTTTAAGTGTGAACAATAGCTTTGAGTCCATTATTTGACTCATCCACTAAATGAGAATGTCTACGCTGTGGACTGTGGGCAGAAGCTAGGTGGGGAAGGCGGAGGGAGGTCTTTTTAATTTGATTTTATTTTACACAGCCTATTGTGCGGTCCCTGGAGAGACTGCTGGATGTGACTCTGGTGGTGAACATTAACCGTAATGCACTACTGTTCAAAGTAAAGCTACCGAAAATGCACAATTAAATGCCTGATCTCATTTACCCAAGTTCTCACCATATTCGTCCTCAGGGTAAGTGGGAACTAGCACCTCTAACTGGGGTGAGTTTTCACCTTCTCTGACCTTGACCAGTTCCCTGTCAAGATATTAAACACAGTGAGAGGCAAAATGTGCCCAGTTAGAGAGAAAAGGATTAAGGAAGGAAGTGGCCTGGGCATCCCCACGCACTTGCAAAATCCGATGGAAAAGAGAGCTGCATTATGACTTCTTACCATAGCTACTTAATCTTGATCGCATTCAAGAATCATCTTGTCTGTCCTCAGAGGAGTCAGTACAGAGATCTACATGGGTGTAAGAGTCAATCTAGGAACAGCGGGAAGATGCGTGCCTACCTTGCAGTCTCTGCCCGATTCCTGAAGTCTCCTGCTCATAATACGTTTCCCCCTTTTACACCTGGCCCTCCCAGGTGGTTTTCTCTTTAAAATTCTACTGTGATGGCACAGAGCTCTCAACTTTCCACCAACGCCACACATTCCCCAGTGTGCTTCAAAACCCGCAAGCTGAGTTCCCCATGTAGAGAAGTGAATAGATGTTGCCAGGGATCCTCCTCTCAGACACGTGCTGCCATATAACATTAAACAGACGACCCTACCTTTTTCTCATCTGACTTCTCTGGCAAACCAGAGGTGGCTTCTTTCATGTGTTTCTGCTCAAGCAGAGAAAATACACTAAATGGGACCTGAAATACTGGAGGTGCTAAATAAATGTCTACACATGACTTGTATTCATCTTTTGTTATTGGTATATATTGAGTGTAATAATTTTAATACAGTTTTTTCCTTTCTTAAAATGTGTATACATTTTTTTGGCACCCCCTGTAGTGTGTGTAACAATCCCAGACTTGCCTGGGGAGCTGGGTTTTTTCCCTTGACTGAGGATGAAATGTGAAAGAAGGGCGAGCAGGAGAAGACCGTTCAGGGGAAATCTATGGGCATTTTCCATGTGGCACCACCCAGGTGCTGGTGGTGTGACATTCCTCTATGTCCCCAGTGCTCTCAGAGCTACCTGACGCGCGTGTCTGCAGGGTTTACTGAGCTGGACTGTTGTCTGGGAATCTAAGGTGGTCCAGTGGGCATGTAACAGTTTTATCTTGAGACTCACTGGTTAGGAGGGGGATGCAGATAGAAGGGAATGTGATGTCTGGTAGTTATCATGGCCCATTTGGTGTGTGTTTTAGGGCATCTGTTTTACGTACTACTGAATAATGTGCGCCACTTTCTTTGATCTTTTGAAAAATGGTAGGGAAAGACAAAACGTGACCATCTGCAGGTGTGTGCATTCAGAGCAGGGCTGGGGAGGGTGGCCCCACTTCCTCCCACTCAGCGTGGTTTGATCCCAGGTGACTAAGTAGCAGAGGAAAAGGCCTGAGGTCATTTATCAGCAGCATTATGGCTAACAATAGTCTCAGAAAGATTTCCATCTGAGGGTCTTCCAGTGTTCCAAACAGATAGCCCCACGAGAACTCCAAGTGGCAGGTGTGATGGACTTTCTCCAAAGTCCTGAGAGCCGGAGGATCTCGTCATGGTCCCCTGGCTCTGAGGGACGTGGTGGTGGTCTTTCCACTCAAACAAGAATCTTAATGAAAAGCATTCCTCTATGGTCAAGAATGACAGAAATTCCAACTTTCACGTAAGATTAATGAGATATTTATAACAGAAAATATGACTCACAACCATATGGTAGGTTGAGAAGATTCCAGTGAGAACGATCTTTGCAAAGTCCATTCAGAATAACGTGCAAGGATGGTCCAATGGTTTTCCTAATGAATCCTCACCAACTGTGACCACCTTTCTTCCTACCTACAAAATGTCTAAAGACTACAGTTTCTTGCCATTCTCCTTAAGATCATTTCTACTCTCACCTGAAAGTTTTAGGTTCTGGGTCCAACCCCTCAAGCCTCCCCACCCCCAACAGCTCTAGGAAACTGAATAAATCACTTAAGTCCTTGAGTTTCATTTTCTTCATTAGCAAAATGGGGACAATGATTTCTTTTCCAATTATTTTACCGAGTTTGGTGAGGCGTAAATGTACAGGTGATTTGGAAACCCTAAGGCACACTATATAAACATCATGTCTGTATTATGTATTTTTGCTCATTGGTGTTTACAGATAATCTGAACTTCAGTTTTGCCTCTGTTCTTCAAGCATTTTTGGGCATATATAGGAGTCTTTAGTAAGATATGTATTTTTAAAGCAGTGGACAGCATTGTGTATGTGTGTGTGTCCACACATGTGTGTATATCAGTCACTGTGTATATCATTCAGGTGGGTCCTGATGCCCACATTTCATCTTCCTGTGGCTGTGTAACTGCTCTGCCTCATTGCACAACTTGTAATGACTACACAAAGTCGCCCCAGGCACACAGGAGCTGCAGTGCATGATAAGACTGATGTGATCTTGCACAATTCCTCTTTCTTAGCCCGTTGCCAGTTTTTCATCAGTCAAGTCACTTCATGTTTGTCTAATGATCCACTGGAGTACATGCCATTCTTGCTGGGCCACCACTCTTTCATTTTGTGGCACAGGGATTGCTCCTGCTGTCTTCTGTACATAGTCCATATCATGACCCCAAATAATCTTTTAGAGGTCATGGACACAGCCAAGATGATGAATTCACGTGAGTTTATTTCGAGGGTTGAAAATGAAAGTCGCTGTCTGTCCTTCTTTCCTTCCGCTTTCTGTCATAAGAGTATGTACACTATACCTGCAATAATCAAACTAAGAGATAAGGACTAGAATTCTGTACATCTGAGACTAATATTTAGGTTGGTTCCTTCGTCCTGTGGAACTTGATTCTGGGCTTTGTTCCTCATCTTCAGAGGAGATGATGTCATCTGCTCATTAAGAAGCTCTTTGAAGATTTCGGATAAAGACCACTTATTTCAATTTCAACAAGAGTGACGGTATTTAGACCTAGGTGGCAAATGCGGCCCAAGACTGATTATTTAAGCTTCAATGCGCCCAGCCCAACATGGGCATCTCAGAAAAGAAGGCTGGACAAGACCCCCCGGCACATAAAACAGGAACATTAGGCTTTTTCTTTTCTGACACGATCTGCACTCAGTGTATACATGTAGGCACCAAGTTTGGTAATTTCCCAGGAAATATATGAACTCTTGCTCCCTGAAACTGGAAAGTAATCAATTAAAAATAATTTATTGAGCACTGATTATATGCCTAGTTCAGTGACAGGTCATGGAAGGTGGTCATAAAAATTCACTCAGAAAAATGCTCGTGCACCCTTGTCCTCCAACCAAAGAGGCACATTTGAATCCATCTTCAGATGGCGACCGTGGGTTTCCTTGGTTATCATTGTTGGACAAGATAAGTGTTAAGGTCGAGCATGATTTAAATTTGACAAATAAAGAATAGATGGTTAATCCTTTCAGGTCTAGACAGGGTTACACAGTTCAAACATGAGATTTATAATTGCACAGTGAAGTCATTCTGATCAGTCCCTCACTTCATCCAGCTTAAATCACATAGGTATCAAATTAGTCCCATGAGGAACTGATTGGAGATAGAAGGTTTTTCAGCATGGGAGCCAATTTTCTTGTCTCTCTGTGAAGAATATTGGGGGATGGATCTCAGATTCCTTTATTTGCCTTATAGCTTTAAGGTCTATAATCTATGAAAATCCTTCTAAAAAAAATGAAACAGACACGGACATTTTATGACCTAGCACTTGTTGTTTGCAAGGCTACTGCACATTATTGTGGCGACTACTTTTTGACAGCCATTTGGCTTCGTCAGCGGAGAACTGGGAGCACGCAGGGCTGGACCCTGCAGCCTGAAGGTGGGGACAGAGCTGAGAATCCACATCCATCCAACCGCTCCCACGTAGTGCGACAGGTCCTCTGTCTCCTGGGAGGCTGAGCAATGGCCTCTTCAGTTGACATAGGAGGCCACGTCCAAAGAGGGAGAGAACCAGATGGAAATCTTGGCAGGGGGGTCCTGCTTTGTCGCGTCACTTTCCAGGGAGCACACAACATCCCAGGCAGAGTTCCCATGGGACTTTTCCATGCAATCAGACAGATGTCTAAATGAGTTCTATCCATCCCCCGGTCATAAATTTTCTTGCCATCACCCACCTGTCGCCTTAGTGAGTTAAAACACATCAAAAGTGCTGTTAGAGCATGCGGCCACGTGGGGTGTCAGTGACCCCATTCTATACGCCTTCCTGCTCCACTTAAACTAGACAATTACAGCTCTGCTCTCTCATGGCCACAGTCTAATTTTCTACAACTTGGATAGATTGTAGACTGTTATTTTCCTGTTCTTTTTGTGGAAAATGGGGGGATTGTGAAGCAAGAGAAGCAAGAGAGAACTCGATGCAGTCATGCTTTCTGTCTCCTGGTGAAGAAACAGTGGAAGGTAGCAAGGTGGTAGTCACAGTTTGGGGAAAATAATAAAACAAAAACGCTTTCCTCATTTTTCTGCTGTTCAAGAGATCCGAGGTTTGGTCCCTGCAGAAGATATGCAGGAAGCTGGGATGAGGTGGACTGAAAGTGCAGGGATTAAAAGAGAGTCTATATCCAGAATGGAGGCCTTGGCCTGCCCCAGACAGAAGTGGGAGGGTTCTCATCTGGAGAGAGTGAAGAGCTACAGAGGAAAGACAACCAGACACCGGTATGTGGGGCTCCCACTGAAAGAACCAGCTTGCCATTGGATCGCTCCCCAGGGCACCCAGCGGTGGACCATCCCCACAGCGGCCCTGGGGACATCAATTAGTGCCTCCCTCTTACACATGGATGGAGAGATCAGGATCAACACACAATTGAGAAAATCCTCCTACACGAAAGACGGACACCACAATAAATAAACAGGGGAAGAAATTAAAAAACAACAACAAAAAAAGAACTGGAAAGAAAGAGGAAGAAAACGGAACATGCATGATCATTAATATTATCAGGGCAATAAGAGGATATTAGCTTCAAAGGCAATAATAGGATAATATACATGTATAAAAAACGAAAACCAGAGAATATGTAGGGGGTCTTGGAAGTTAAAAACATGACAGCAAAGGTGAAAAAAGTCAACAGAGGAGATTCAAGATAATATTGACGAAATCTAGAAAGTAGAATAAAAAGACAGAGATGGAAACTAGGAGAGGAGGTATCATAGCAGGAGGCCAGCCCAGCATCTGATGAACAAGAGTTCCAGAAGAGCAGAGAGAGAACAGAGGCGATGGCATCAAAGAGATAATACAAA
>NW_017731740.1:1277841-1281541 GCF_001890085.2 Hipposideros armiger | reverse complement strand
AGGGTTTGACGGGACGACTAGCACTCCCGATGCTAAATAAACAAACAAAAAAAGGTATCATCAAGTTGTGTTCATAGAATTCATTTTGGGAAGAAAAACGGTGTTTTTCAAGTCCATTTATGGTGGGTGAGGACCATCATGCCTGACAGCCCTTACCATAGCAAAGAACTCGGCCTGCCATCAACTTCTTAGAGAGGACTTCAACTGGACCATCTACTTTCTTTTTCCTTAGCTGCTTTCCAGTTTTTTATGTTATTTGTGTTCAACGCATTACTTTTTTGTCCTAACCATGGTTGCGTTGGATTTTTAGAAAGATAATTTCTTCTGCTTAATCGAACAAGGGGCCCTATTTCTCTTTGAAATGGTTACAAACTATCTTCCCGAAGGTGGCGAGGTGTGGTTGGATTTCTGCTCTCCCCGAGGGCTGGGGCACGTGTTCTTAACACTGAGATATTAATGCATATTAAGCCAAATGAGAACTGAATTTTTAATCCAGATGGAGCCTATGGATTTTTTTCAAGATGAAACATGCTGATATTATATAAGTTTACATTAAATGTGCCTTTACACAATTGACTTGGGAGTTTATTGAATTCCTTAATTAGATAAGGTGCTTGTACTGGTCTAAGGACCAGCTGCCCTAAGGGAGGAGGAGGTGTGATAAATGGGCAAAGAGGAGACATGGAAACGCAGAGCCTTGCAGGGGAAGAAGGCTCTGAGTCGGTGTGACAACTCTGCCTCGTGGGAACCGGGTGTACTGAGAGGGGCCGAAGGTGAAATGAGAAGAAACAGGTGCTATGGTCTTCTAGAAAAGCGTTACAAGGGGATGGAAAGACTCCTGGGGATCAAGTCCAGAGACCAGGGATCGGGTCCCAGCTCTGTCTGATTTAGGGCAAGTCACGTCATCTCTCTGGGCTTGTTTTCCAGACTGTAAAAGAAGACCGTGCGAGTCGGCCAGTGGTTCTCCACCTAAGAAGTCTACTGCTTTCAAATACTGGANGGGGTGGTGGTGGTGGTGGTGGTGGGGTCCACATGGAGTGTATGTACAGCACAGGGGGCTTCAGCAGAGCCACTGTCAGACTCTTAAGCAACACCTTTGATATCCTGAGAACTTCCTTCCTTAGTTCCATATCCAGTCACTATTAATCAAATATGAAGGTAGAATATAGACATTTGCAGCTATGCAAGGACCCAAACATTTTACATCACATAGGTGCTTTCTCTGGGCTTTCTGCAGGATATTCTTCAGCGAAACAATGGTGTAAAACAAAACACAGGAAGACTCAGGATCCAGGAAGCAGAGGACCCGCTGCAGAGCTGGAGTGCAGAAATGACAAGGGAGAGGGAAGGGGTGTCCTGTGGTGAGGGCTGCAAATGAGACCCTGCACAGGCTGGAGTAAAAGGACAGATGGTTCAAAAAGGGAGGTCCCAGGAAAAACAACAAACGCAAAAAAACAGCAAAACCAAACAAGAGAGGAACTGATGAATTATTACCTGATGCATTTGGAAATTAACATTGCTAATGAATTTGGGAAACTGTAGGAGCTTTAGGGAAAAAAGGATGGGTACATAGAAACTAAACAGGTAACAGCAAGACAATTATTACCTTTAGGTAAAACAGCTGGTTATCTAAAAAAAGAATCAAAACCATTAAGATGCTACTTGGATTAGTCATAATAATGGAATGCTGGGGCATTCACCCCACACGGGGAGAACGGGGAAGGAAAAGTGTGGCTGATTGTATAGGAGACCTTAACCCTCACCTATCTTAACAGGAAGCCAACTAATCGAAAATGGATAAATCAAGGAATAACGCCCTATGCCAACTATTTGGAAACAGGCAAATACCAGGACAAACAGCTAAAATTGTTGAAAGTGGCAGGACTTGGGGGGAGGGGGTGGGAGCGGTGGTGGCTCCTTTTCATAATAAGTCTCTTAGAATCATTCGGCTTTTAAAGAGGGTGTGTGTTACAAGGCAGTGAGCCGGCTCTGACTCCTGGAGACACTGTGAAGGGTGATGCCCACAGCGTCCTGTCCTCAACAGCCCTGCTCAGCTCCTCGAGTCTCCTGCCTGAGGCTGCTTTTATGGAGTCAGTCCATCTTACATGTGGCCTTTCTCTTGTCTTGCTGCCTTCTATTTTCCCCCAGCACTATTGTCTGTGTCATAGATTACTTTGATAAAAATAAACAGTCATGTTTTCAAAAGCGGATGACTTGGAAGGAGCAGGAATACACTGCTTATTTTATCTGAACAATTCAGATTCCAGTGCACTGCAGGGATTGTTCCCCAAGAAAGGAGGGCGCTGACAGTGAACCTGCGCTGGGTGAACGGAAGCCTCAGGTATCAGCACGTTCTGCAGGTTATATGTCTGGCTCCGCCCTCTGGCCCGAGGGCAACATGGCTGGCACAAAGAAAATCACAGCCAAGATAAATACCTTGGATCTGCCAACAGGACCCAATAGTGCGCCTGGCACGGTGTTAACTGCGTTCATGCTTTATCTCACTTAATCTTCCCAAGAAGGTCACTGGTAGGGTCTTTGAATATCCTTGCAAACTACAGAGGAAAATTAAGCTTGGAGACATCACAGAGGATGTT
Organism: Hipposideros armiger; assembly: GCF_001890085.2. Taxonomy (NCBI): domain Eukaryota; kingdom Metazoa; phylum Chordata; class Mammalia; order Chiroptera; family Hipposideridae; genus Hipposideros; species Hipposideros armiger. The sequence goes on along the minus strand of NW_017731740.1, from coordinate 1,278,944 downwards.
TCCATTTACTGCACTTAACTAAGAGGCGGGGCTGGGAAGGAAACCCAAGCCTGTGGGACACCAAATCTAAACTCCAAATCGCAATCACTTTGCTACTGGAACTCCCAATGTCTTTACATATTCACAACTGTGCAAAACAGGTCACACGCCTGGTTCAACCACTTCCGGGTTCTTTGTCTTTGAGTAAGTCCCTTAACCTCTCTGACATCAGTTTCTTTCCCCTGGAAAGTTAATGTGCCCTGCTCAACCTCACTCATGAGGCTCAAATAAGATAATATATGTGAAAAAATTTCTCTCAACTCTAGGCGTCAATTTATGCAAATGAAAACATTATTTTTGATGACAGGAGGGAGACAGGGGATCTTGTGATGCAGTCTGGCCTCCTATATGAACTTTAGAACAGCCACCCCTGGGTCATTTGCATCACCACTTGTACTTGGGGAACGCGGAATATTTAGTTCTGAGGATTTCTTCTATTTTACTATTTTCCATAAATCCCAGAGCCCTCAGGAGCGCTGTAGCCTTCAGCACTTGTGACTAGACTAACTGAGAAACCCTGAGAGAGAAACCATTTCTGTCCCTTTGCCCAAGTGTCTGTACAAGCACCATTGGGTGCAACTTTTGTCCGGGTTTAGGGTGATTGCATCAGCTCAGTGACTTTCCAGACATTTACTGCCCACGTCTGCCACCTGGTGGCCAGTGTGCACATTTTCCTCCCGAACGTTTCCAAAGTGCTTTCACGTTCATTCAACAAAAACCAGCCGTTACTCTTAACAATCTGTGAGGCATGTAAGGCTGGTGTTATTATTCCCACTTTAGAATGAGAAAACAAGGGCTCAGAGAGAGGAAGGAATTTGCAAGTTCCTGGAACTACATTTAGTGACTTTTCCCTCCATTCAGCAAAAACCCCAAAATACTTTTAGTCTGAGCGCTCTGGGTTTGAGCCCAGTTGAAGTCCTGGCTCAGCAACTGTCACCAAGTGAGGTCCTTTCACAGAACTGAATTTGATTGCTACCAGGCCCTCATTATTTTGAATGTTTGCATTTGGTGGAACTAGTCTGTGCGATGAATATGCTGAAGTACTTCCAGAAGGAAGAATGATG
>NW_017731740.1:1269864-1272802 GCF_001890085.2 Hipposideros armiger | reverse complement strand
TGCCCTCCAGTCCTCTAAAATTATTCAAAGCAGCTAATCCTCATGCAGTCTTTCCTGCAGAAATGACAATACCGGCTCTTGCCCACAGTTCCCAGTCCCTCTACCTCCTGACAAAGCCTGGTGCACCCCCGGGCATCCCCGCCTGGACTGATGTGCCCCCTTCTCTTGGGAGCTATGAGTAGTGAACGAACTGCCTTTTCAATGAGAGCCATCTCCTGATCTGTTGGCCTCACCATACCCGAATCATGATAAATCCTTTATCATTTATTAAAGTGATAATACACTTGAAGACAGGTTCTTCAGCTGATTAAGCAGGACTCAATCTTTGGGCTTCTTTTTTGAGTCTTTTTGTGCTTCTTATATGAGTGAACTTCAGGAAATCAATAACGCAGTTAACTTAGCTAGTTTGCAGTTTTTTTAACTCGCCACATAGCTTGCTATCTAGCCACTTGTAATTAAATCTAGTTTGTTTGCAGTTCGATTCAGCCTCATATTCAGCTGTTTTCTCTTTGTTTCTCCCCTCACTGATTAACTGAAGAACTCTATTTGTTCCCTTTCTCAAACAAACCCCTACCTCATTAATTAACAACATCCTAACCTGGGAAAGAGCAATTTCTTAACCCTCAGGTGCTCGGACACCAGAATCCAATTTACATCTCCCTTGCAGTTTTTACTGGTGACACATTAAGGTCCCAGGCCACTATGGCTGAGTCCAAGTCCAGAGTCCAGAGATAATATCATCTTCAAACAGACCAGACCCCAGGAAGGATGTCAGTCCTCAAACCTGCCTGACCAGTTATGCCACAAAACTGATAATACACAGGTTGTTTTCAAATTTCAATATTTTATTTTTATCATTTTGAATGTTATTTTTAATTATATAAAACATTTACATGGTTAACTAAAAAAAAAACCCCAAAAAACCTGCCTGACCGACTCCCCCTTTCCTATATAAGAAAAAACTAAAGTTAGGTGCAGCGGTCCATTCTCAGACTCCGGACTCTGCCCTGGGGACCCCCCACCCCCCACACCCTTTCCGCAGGTGTTTCTTTCCTTACTATCCGAGGCAGCCGTCCTCTTTGGACACTGCCATGGGCATTCTCTCTCTGCCCTAACTTTAATAAAAGCTTCCTTTGTAGAGTCTGTGAATGCTTTCACCTTTTGCGAACGACCAGGGGGTTCATTCCACGCCACGTCACTCCTGGCCAAGGGCACACCTGGCCAAGAGTGTTCACTGGGCTCCATGAGCAATGTCATACCCAACCTGGCCCATGTGATCCCGACCCAAGACTATTTTATCACAATGTCTGAAGTAGGAATAAATGTGTGCTATGTTGTTATCTATTTACGCACATTACTCAAGAGGCCCTGAAGCCTTTAACCTGTGGAAGCCTCAGACTGCAGTGGACTGAACACTGTCCACCCAGATGACCTCAGCCAGGCGTCCCCCTCTTCCCTCTCTCACATCCACCCCTTGGCACTTGGGGATCCCTGAATATTTATGGCAAGTGTTAATTAAATGGACCAGTGATTTCATTTTGAAACGAACACAAATGTCACATTGGGAAGGCTGACTTTTGGTAGCAAAAAAAGAGCGACCATAATGAGAAGGATAATTGAGACTGCTGTGAGTTTCTGCGGCCAAATATCTCTGATTAGAATTTCAACTGGGCAGAAATCTTAACCGGGACACCCAGTTGAGATCTAGCATGCTCTGGTTAGCAGGCATCTCATTTTAGATCCATGCCATCATTGTTCCTGTGAGTGACAGGAAATAGCAATTGGTGACTCCACAAGACAGGAAAGACACCAACAGTCAGGTCATGAACTTGGCTATAAAATCCCCTCTGCTGGATTAAAGCTTTCTGGCATCGCCTCTCTCTCTCTCTCTTTTTTTTTTTTTCTATTGCCCAGTTCAGTTTATTGCTTGTGAAAGTCTAGTTTGAGGAGACACATCTCATCTCTATTTATTTTCCTACAAACAGCATATATGACCAGAGTTCCAGGGACATTTGGCTGGAGATGACACAATGAAAGGAACAGCCCAGACATGGAGGAGGCATTCTGAGCACAAGCTATGTCTCTAAAAAGTCAGAGAGGCTTCCTGGGNTTCAAACAACAACAGCAAAAAAAGCAAACCAACATTTTATAAGGCAAAGAAAACATGTCCACATGCTAGGTCAAGTCCCCGACCCGCCAGTTAGCAACTTCTTGTCTACAGACTCAGTAAGTCACGGCTTCTATCTTTTTCCAAATGTGTGCAGAAGCTGTTGCAATTAATAAGATACAGATTCTTTTACATCTGGGAGTGAATCCAGGGTAATGTCAGAGATTAGCAGATATTTTCAATCAACAGATATTAATACAATTATTATCATGTGACAGTCTTTTGGGAAATGACAATAGGGCCCTCATTCTTGCAAAGTCTGGGAATGAGAAGGCTGGTTGATTTTTACCACTCTCCTCCCCCTGCAAAGAAAAAAAAAAAAGCACCTGCATTTGAAGCAAGTATTTTAGGACACACACACACACCTCTGTAGAGTGTCTGCAGTGGGTCTTGGGAGGAACTAAAGTTGTACCACTATCAGATCTTTAGTAATGTGGGGACTTGAAATGCAGGAGCAAATTCTACATTTTGAAGCAAAAGAAGTGACACTTGACTTAATTACAAATCTACACCCATTGTAAAGGGGTTTTGGAGAGGGGGTGTCAGAATAGCAAAATTGGAAGGCAGGAAGTCAGAGCAGGCACTCAGGGAAGGGAGGAGATAGGAAGGGAGGGGATGGGGAGGGGTGACAAAGCCCGGGATCCCACTCTCAGTGGGTCAGAAGAATGCCGGTTCAGCTGGGTGACTTGCAGGCCTGTCCTATTGTTAGGTGAATCTTGTTTTGTCCTTTGTTCAAGCTTCCTCTCCCCCGCCCCCAAACAATCCCCCACA
>NW_017731740.1:1253485-1264049 GCF_001890085.2 Hipposideros armiger | reverse complement strand
ACATTTTTTGGCACCCTCTGTACATATATTTTTAATTATAGTTGACATGCCATATTATTTTATATTAGTTCCTTATATATTTTTTCTTGAGCTATTTCTTAAGCCTACCTGATGAACACTCTCAGAGGGTCCCTGTTCTCCAATTTGGGAAGCTTGCCTCATCACATGGAACAACAGCCTTTAGTTGAATGTGATCTCAGGTCCTACAGTGACCTCTGGGGCTGCTTGTAAAGTACATGTGTGAGGGGTAAGCGGATGGGGGAGATGAACCTGGACAAGCATGCAGAAGTCAGGTCAGAGAGCACATGCCAGGGATATCCTTAGCGTGGTATTGGGCAGCCAGGAGAATTACAAGTAGGGGAACAGAGGAGAATTCTAGAAAGAGGCTCGGTGGTAAGTAAACTAGGAGATTGCAAGTGGACAAGACCAGAAGCAGAGATGACCACAGAGATTTCAAGACCAGGAGAGGTTTGTGGAGGCCCTAATTACTGCCCGGGGGTGTGTGTGCGGGGGGAGGTGTGCATAGAGAGTAAGGGATGGGTATAAGAGCTACTTAAAATGCAGAGATAACAGGAATTACTGACTGAAGCTAGAGAAGGGAGCAGGTGGGAGAGAACAGCTGACATCACGGTGGATGCCCAAGTTTCTGGCTTGGGGAGCTGGTTGGGTGGTAATGCCAGCGACAGAGACAAGGAGGTGCCACAGAAAAAAAGAGTAAGTTTGGGGGCGTGCGTGTGCAGCTGATGGGTGAGAAGGCCACAAAGCTGAGGCAGATACAATCACGTGTGGGTAAGGGAGCAGGCGCTTGATGGTGCTCACTCATGCAAGCTTTTGTTTTCTCTGCAAAATCATAAGCAATGTCACTTCTCAGAACATAGGCGGCGAGCTTCTGGTTTGGAGTCTGCAACAGGAAGGAAAGAAAGCCATGCAGGGACCCTGAGCAGGCACGTGGACAGAGCCAGCTAGGAAAACTGATGTTCTCTGTGAGATGGGTCACAATCAATCATGCACCAGCCTGCAGGTGTGTGCTATTTCCCCCTGACTGCACTCAGCAGCCCAGGAGTAGAAATAAAAGAAGCATGTGATTGGATTGATCCAACCCTGTGTGTGTGTGCGCGGACACACACGTGTGTGTATGTGTGTGCACGCACATGTATGCATATGCATGTTGTGTGTGTCCATGTATGTGTGCAGGTGTGCACGTGTTATGTGTATGTGTGCAAGTATGTGTGCATGCATATATTATATGTGTGCGTGTATGTATGCATGCACATGCCAAGCAGCAAGGGGGGTAAGGTCCAGGGTAAGGGAGTGGTTGCAATGGTACATAGCTGGGTTTAGACTGAACTGGCAAACGGGTGACGGCAAGCAAGGCTGATAGGACCTTGGAAGTTGGGGAGCATGCATATATGCCCTTCCTTCACTCAATGCGGAGTTTCCAACAGGCCGCCAAGCTTTGTGACTATGGGTTTCCCTTCAGGGGCACTCTGCCAATGGCGCCTGAGTCGGCAGTGTCAGGCCTGGCGGTGCCGCTCTCCACATGCCTCTCACCCAGGGCTGGGTGCATCTGTCCTTCATACCATCTCTGCAGATGGATGCTGGTTCTGCAGACGCAGTCAAGTGTGGAATGTGAGATAAGTCAAGGTCATGGATCTTGACTTGGGTGCTGATGGCCCTGCCAGCAAAGGGAGCGACCATGGCAGTCTCTGATAAGCAATCATAGTGTCGCTTTTCACTTGAGAGAGGCAGGCAGCGTGGTGAACAGGGAAGGGCCCGAGGTCTGGAGTCTGATCTAACCGAACAGAGGCCATAATTTATTAGTCATGCTGGGGGGAGAATTCACCTGACCGTCCTGGGCTCCCATCTTATCCTTCATTGAGAATAATAATACCTGCTTCAAGCATTGTTATGAAGATTAACAGTCATCCTGAATAATGAATAGTTCCTTTCTCTCCAACCTTTTTCCTTTTGGGGTAATTATTAAGACCCAGAAGCCACTGTGATCATTCCTGATGATTTGACTGATGAGGTAGAAGGAACGCGTCCCTTTTAGGCTAAATCCCGGATCAATAAAGGTGTGTGCCTAGTCCTCCATCCTGCCCTTTTGAGAATGTCCTGTAGTGTCACACCAGCCTGGGGCCCTCCAACAAGAAAATGCTCATTAAAAAGACTGACTCTGGCTTCGAGGCTGAAGCAGAATTCTCTGAGTTCAAATTCATGTTATTTAATATACTGGGGTCTGATGTTTCCTATTCGGTTGAATGGAGGCAATAATTCTGCCCTCACACTCACAGATGTTTTGGTTTTGAATATGCTTTACAGAGAAAGAATATATAAATGTCAAATAACAAATCACATTGGGATGGCAGCCCAAATGTAGATCCTCAGTGATACAGGGTTAATATTCCCCCTCGATGAATTCCTAAAACTTGGCTAAAGGCAGTCGAGGTTTTCCACAGTTCCTTTTATCAGGTAGTTTTATTCTCCTTTTCCACGAAGGCGAACTGGACACGTGTTAAACAGATGTAACATATAGATGTTTAAACGAAAGCAGGAAGGCTGTGACGGCCTGGAAGGTCAGGCTGCTGCCAGGTGCGTATGTGTGATGGATGCTGGCCTGGAGCTGCTCTTGTTAGAAGGGTCAGCACCACTCACGGGGGAGCGCCCGGCTGGATGGGAGCCCTTGTATGGACTCCAGCATATGCCAGGCTTGGGGCTGTGATGACGATCACTTATCATCCCACCCCTTTGGAGAAAATGGACTTGGGCATTCCTGGAAAAGCACCGACTTATAAGTTGGGAATTCTTCCCAGGCTGAACACCAAGGTAAAAACGCAGAATTCACCTTCATGGGAGACTCTGTTTCCCCGCTCCGAGAAAACAAACTGTTGCTTTATTCCTATGCTGTTCGGCTAGCTGGAAAGTGGGGGACTCGGGGTCATGGTGGCTCTGGAAGCCAGGGTCCTCTGTGGCGAGGGTCCAGGTGACACCCACCCTGGGAGGCGGTTGTAACGTAATAGTTCAAGTGACATAGGATGAGGAAGGGGCAGGGCAGAGAGAGATCCTGGAAGTAGCAGCTGAGAATTAATGCACAGGAGAATCTGAGGAAGAAGAAAGACTTCAAGACTGAAAGCCTAGCTGACTGATGGGATAATAATGTCACAGGTTTGAGGGGACCACAGAAGGTTTGGAGAGGTGATGGTGGGTGGGAAGATGATGAATTTGGCTTTGAACCTGCCGAGTTTGAAGTACGCAGGTTGGCCAAAAGGTAACTAGAAATAGGAACCCGAGGCTCTCCGGAAAGTTCTGCTTTTGCAATCAGCTGAAGGAGCTGTTTGCCCGTGGACGTCCTCTGCTAGGGGTCTTTCCCTAAATGTGTACTTGGAGAGCTTTTCCTAAGGAGCATTCTTTGAGGTGCCTGCTGTGGGCCACCTCGGAAAATAGAAGGCCGATGGCAGAAGCATCACTGGATCTCTCTCCAGTCACCCCGTTCCTGGCTCTGTCTATTGTCAACGCCGGTTCTACATCTGCAGCTTCCTTTGTGTATCTGGTTTCATGGATAGAGAAGTCAGCTTGAAATGATCTGGAACTACCTGCACGTTCTCAGCAACGAACACTTCAATGGTACCCCAAGCTTTCCTCCAAGGCTTGGCTCCCCCAACCCACAAATAACTTGGCTCATCACAGACACCTGGAAACAAGACCTGACATAACAACCAGCCCAGTGTTTTCTGTTCTTGGTTAATGTTGTTGAAAAGCCCTAGAAAAGAGGGGACAGCCTAATGTATGGCAAGTGTGCTCAGCCGCCTTCCATCACAGGTTACTCTCTGCTTTATAGGGTTACTCTCCCATGTATCTGAGAAAATGCAGACACCACTGAAGAGAACAGGACATTGAAGTCATGCCCATCCGTAATGAAAATGGCTAAGATTAGCTCTGATATGTTCGCAGCTGTTAAATCCAAAAGGCATCAAATCCAAGTTTAGGTTTACTCTGCCAGCTGTGGCAAAGATACACACTCCTCCTGTTAAATGGGGCCCTTAGCTCTGATTTTAGGCCCTTCTAATGCCTCCTGTGGTATCTGGATGGCTACGACTAAAACTGCATCCTTGGCCATGCTCTTCGGGAAGAACTGAACTGTACATCACTCGTGTTCTGCCCTTGAACTTCTGTTCACATATTTTAAAAGAGCTGGGTCTGTGTATTGGGTGGAAGGGTTAGTGTCCATTGGAAGAATGAGGCATTCAAGTGTCGACTGGCCAAAAAGAACTCTCCGGGAAATCCACCAAAAGAACGGTTTATTCGGGAAAAGTAAAGAAACCAAAACCACCACAGCAGTGTGGGAACGCACACCTCCAACAGGGGCACCAGCCTGTTGCTCACATGAAGAAGAATAGCCCCGGTTCCAAGGTGGCGATTCTATTTATTAGCATCCCTCCCCTGGAAGTTACCACAAAGTTTAACAGGAAGTCACGACTAGAGAGTTACCAAGGGGCCCAGCTCCACCCATAGTCCTCCCAGCTCTATGGTTAAGCATCTTAAGATGTCAGTTCACTTTTATCACAACCTCTGCGGTTGTATTGCAATGAAGGTTCTGGATAGAAACAGCCTGGTGGCTCCAACGTCTGGGGACTCCAATTCTAGCTTTGCTATGATTTGGACTTTGCCCCTAAACCCAGGACACAAACCTGTCTGGCTTCACACAACCTTCTGTAAACCAATGTGATAAGTATGGTCAACTCCCTAAGATTGTTGGAACGATTAACTACGAGAAGCAAATCCAGTTCTTTGCCATCACAAAACAAAACTTCTTATAGTAGATTAATGAACAGAAAATGCCCATTGTTTCTGATACTTTATTATGCCGTATCTTCCCTCACCAGAAAATGCATTGATAGGTGGTTTACTGCTGAGGTTCAACTATTCTTCTTTGGGATAAAATAAGCACACTCCAAGAGGCCAAGTGGCACTTGTGACAGAAGGAAAGAATATACAAGCTATTGTTCTGCAGCTTTAAACAGCCACCAAAACAGAACCCACGTGTTTGTGGTATATGCCCCTCCCCCACAAAAAGAAAAAAAAATGGTGGGGGGAGGGCCTCTTATCTTCATTCCACACAAGCATCCTATGTAAGAGCACAAACATGTGTGTCCACGGACACACACTGACACGCCTTCCACACCCATGCCCTCTGTCTAGCAACTGGGCATGCAGCTATACCTTGAGTTCTATTCCTGGTAATAAACCAAGACAAACTTGATTTCTCTTTCCTTTGATCACTCTCCCCACCCAGACTTTTCTGATTAAAAAAAAAAAAAAAAAAAAAAAAAAGGGGGGATACCAGGTGTACATACCTGACACAGAAGTATAAAACCACCGGTCCTGACTTTTTGGGGAAGTCATGTTCCAACACTCTTCGATCTAGTTGAAGCNTAATAATAATTCTGAGCCTAAATCTGTTGGGTCTGAAGCAACTTGATTTTCGAAGCAATGCCTTACTGTCTATATCACATTTTAAGTCGAGTATGAAGGAGTGAAGGCATTCTGTTTCTCCAGCCCTAATTTTCTCCTCAACAGTATATTATGGAGACATAACCAATTCCCCTTTCAACTCTCTAATAATGAAAAACTTAAATGCGATGGCAAACTCTACTTTTTTTTTTTTTGTTTGTCTTTTGTTTTTGTTTTTTGCAACAGCATTCATTTCCACCAAGTTCTGGGTTGCCTGGCTGTCCAAGAGGCAGGAAGGTAGAGGAAATAACACGCATATTCTGAAATGAAAAAAAAAATCACATCCTCTTGACAGAAACTGGAAAGCGGTTTCCTGTTAACCTTTATCACCAAGAAACAGCCTGGAAAACCCTAGGAGTTCTAGGCCTGTCATATTATTACCCTGTAACCTTGGCTATTTAACTTATTCTGAACCTTCCATCTGTGTTAGCGAACTGGCGAGTCAAAAAGGCCTAGAGAAAAACAGGCCTCAGATATCTCAGTTCACACACCGATGCCCAGAGTACCAGGGAGAAGAAACTTCTGTGGAAATGCTGATGGTTTGGGTTCAACGTCGAGATTTTCCTCTCCTTTTTTAAACCAGTGCAGTCATTTTTTATTTTCCTGAGAGCCTTGTCAGAGGTCCTCCTTTGTGGCAGCAGGTGGCGATGTTGCATTTCTTTAATTACTAGTGCGAGGCTGCCTCAAAGACCTGATTCACAAAGAAAATTTTGGGTCTGGGTAAACCCAAGGAAATGAATGATTTCTTGTAGATTCAGAGAGGGTTTGCATGGACAATTCCAAGACTGGTTCTGTTTTAACCATGGGTTTCTGGTGCTTTGACATCTGGGGCTGTGCTCACCCTGGAAGGACTGCCCTCCCAGCATGNGCCGGCTTCTGGACAGCCGCTCACTGTGGCTGCTGGCCACTCACGCTGGCTGCTGGCCACACACGGTAGCCCATGGCAACCCACTGCAGCAGGGGCTGCAGCCTACGCTGTCGCTGGCGATTCACAGCAGCCCAGTTCCAGGTCAAGCTGTTGTTCAGCATCTTAGCTTTAGAGGGCAGTGTCACTGGCCCTCATATGTGGGATCCAAACCGGAGCCCTCTGGAGTCCCAAGCCAGCTCTTAACCAACGCGCCACTCTGCCAGCCCGAATTGTACACTTTAATATTAGTGTAGTTTACTATATGTCAGTTGTACCTCATTAAAGCTATTTTAAACAGTGAACCACACAGATACATGATGATATACAAATGGAGTGACTTGTGTATTTCTTCCTTCCTTCCCTCCCTCCATCTCTTTTTTCTTTCATAAATGTCAACTGACCAACTTCTCTGAAAAAGAGTCTGGAGATGCAGCCCAGAGAAAAATAGACACAATTCCTTTTCCCCTCAAGCTTATATGCTTGTAAGGATACACTCAACCACTATTTCCACAAGTAATTACATAATTACTAAGACTATGAGGGGTCGTGAGTTATGAGAACATGTAAGGACCTGATCTAGATCAAGAAACACTGCCTGGTGTTTGAGTGAGATTTAAAGAATTATAAGAGTTAACTTGGCAAAGAGAAAGGGGAACTTTCCCACCAGGAGGGCCAGCCTGTGCAAAGGCCCTGAGGTGGAAAGAAACTTAGCACCTTAGTGTCATGTGAGTAGAACGGGATGAGGCTGGGGACCAGCTAAGGGGGCCCTGGAAGCCACGAGGAGGAGGCTGGTCTTTGAAGAGCAAGCAGAGCCACAGAACAAGTGTGAGCGGAGGAACCTACTCCTTTTTGCCCCTCTCCTCCCCTTACCCAATCTCAGTCCATCCTTCTGGAGGATGAGGCCTAGAATCACCATTACTTAGTAAACTCATGTCCAACAGACACACTGACTACACAAAAGCTCCCCAGGCGCCTGAAGCTGTGTGACACCGATGTTTATAATGCACATTCACATGGGGAAAGCTGGAGCCTATTCTGTGGAGAATGAGGAACAAAAGCTGTCTGCATCACTCTATTAAAATCTCTGCTCTTCCAAGCACATGCTTGCCCCTAAACAATGAAAGGAAACATGCTAGAGGCTTCCATCTCCATTGCAGCAAGACTTCCTTCAAGCTGCACCTTTTGCACAAGAAAAAAATCTCTTTCAAATAAACCCACACTTGTGGCCTAGGGATGATGTTTACCGTATTTGCCGGCGTATAAGACGACTNGTTAGTGGGAATATAAAATTGGCGTCGTCGCTATGGAAAGCACTATGGCAGTTTCTCAAAAAATGAAAAATAGAACTGCTATACAATCCAGCAATCCCACTTCTGGGTATACACTCAAGACAACTGAAAGCAGGAAATGTGTACAGATATTCATAAACCCATGTGTATACCGACATTATTCACAAGAGCCAAAATGTGGAAGCAACCCCAGTACCCACTGATGGATGAATGGATAAACAGGCTGTTGTATATCCATATAACTGAATATTATTCAGCCTTAAAACGGCAAGAAATTCTGACATAGGCTACAACATGGAGGAACCCTGAGGACATTATGCTAAGTGAAGTAAGCGAGTCACAAAAGGACAAACACTGTATGATTTCACTTATATGAGCTACCTACAGTAGACAAATTCTTAGTGACAGAAAGGAGAATAGTGGTTGCCAGAGGCTGCAGGGGGAAGAAGAATGTGTTAGTGTTTAATGGGTATAAAGTTTCCATTCTGTAAAATGAAAAACATCCTGAAGATGGAATGGTGATGATGTGAATGTACCACTGAACTGTACACTTATCAATGGTTGCAGTAGTAAATTTTATGTGTATGTTAGCACAATTAAAAAAAATTCGTCCTACCCAAAGTACCAAGAGCATCCCTTTGAGAGATACTGCTAGAATGTCTAAAAATCGTCAGATATATTGGAATTTGGTTCCAAGAAGTTCATCCATACTAGCGTTCATCCAAACTAGGGAACTACGTTGACTAGTGCGTTTGTCATACTTGTCTCACTCTCCTCTTTGTCTCAGTTGCCAGGTTAAGGAGACTCCCAAGATCAGGTTAAGGAAGATGTCAAGGAGCCAAAAACACAGCGATGGGGTCAGCAGGAGTCACGTGATTATACCAGTAGCTTTAGTTTCATGGAATTCTCATTTATTTATAGTAATTAATTTATAAATTCCTTCTGCTTATCAGTAAAATCACGTTAGGGGCCATGGCTTGGGATATCCCGCTTCAAATGATACTTTCAGATTTTGATGGGAAACTCTGAACAGGAGGAGAAAGTTCTTACCTTGTAGATACAGGACTTAGCATTCAGAAAGAAGAGCTCAATGGTGGCATTATCCTTTAGGTATGAGATGCTTTCTATGTAGAACCTGGAAGACAAAAACCGCAAATGAACCCCAGAAGCATCAACTGGTCAAGCACGTAATGAACCGTTCTCTGAGGTACAGGGTTTGACGGGACGACTAGCACTCCCGATGCTAAATAAACAAACAAAAAAAGGTATCATCAAGTTGTGTTCATAGAATTCATTTTGGGAAGAAAAACGGTGTTTTTCAAGTCCATTTATGGTGGGTGAGGATCATCATGCCTGACAGCCCTTACCATAGCAAAGAACTCGGCCTGCCATCAACTTCTTAGAGAGGACTTCAACTGGACCATCTACTTTCTTTTTCCTTAGCTGCTTTCCAGCTTTTTATGTTATTTGTNATGCAGCTATACCTTGAGTTCTATTCCTGGTAATAAACCAAGACAAACTTGATTTCTCTTTCCTTTGATCACTCTCCCCACCCAGACTTTTCTGAAAAAAAAAAAAAAAAAAAAAAAGCAAAAGGGTGAATACCAGGTGTACATACCTGACACAGAAGTATAAAACCACCGGTCCTGACTTTTTGGGGAAGTCATGTTCCAACACTCTTCGATCTAGTTGAAGCCAGTTTAAGTGTCCCCTGCAGAAAATGAAGACAAATTGGTCACGGCTTTGGATTTTGCAGATATTTCTTGTGACGAAGGTATATGTGTAGCAGAATGGGCTGGATCTCGCAGATAAACATGGACCTTTGCCTCACTATTAAGTTAACAATATTTGAAGAACCCAGAGGACTGATCTGGGGAACACTGCATGAGTGGGAGATACTGTGTGACACGAGGGAGGACAGTGACACTCAGAAAGGAGAATGACACTCAGAAAGTCAGGGGTTAGAGACTTGCTGTCCAGTTCCTAGACTGCACTGAAATGAAAATGTAATCATTCTCTCTCTCTCTTTCTCTCTGTTGGTAATTCCCTTTGCACCACACTCTGGCCTGCCTTTTTTTTTTTTTCCTGAAGGACTCAAAACACATTTTAGAAACATGTTAGCTATCTTCGCAACATCTTGCTGGAAGCCGATGGGTTGAAAAGCCAATCACAGACAGTGTCTTTAAAAAATTAAATTTCCATCTACCACATGACCCACCCATTCTTCTCTTAGGTATTTACCCAAGAGAAATAAAAGCATATGGCCATGCAAAGGCTTTTACAGACAGATGTTCGGAGGCATTATTTTTCACAGCTCAAAACTTGAAACAACCCAAATGTTTATCAACATGGGGAATATAGAAACAAATTATGATATAATTACATAACAGAATACTACATAGCAATAGACAATGAACTACTGATATCTAGAGCAACATAGATAGATCTCAAAATAATTACGCTGAGTGAAAGAAGTCAGTCAAAAAAGACTACAGATTATATAATTCCATTTATAGAAAACTCTAGAAAGTGCAAACTAATCTACAGTGACAGAAAGCAGACTGGTGGTTGCCTATGGGGGGAGGGGTGAGAGGGAGGGAATTACAGGGGGGCATGAAGAAAAATTTAGGGGAGTTATGGGTATGTTCATTATCTTGATGGTGGTCATGGTTTCATGGGTGTAGACATGTGTCAAAACTTATCAAATTGTACATTAAAAAAAATTTTTTTTTAAGACCTTATTGGGGAATCGGGGGATGGGAACAGTGCTGGGGAATTGAGGGAAGGGGAACAGACAAGTTGCTGTCCTTTTTTTGTTCTTCAGTCTAGTTGTGGAGGACATTGCTTTACTGGCCCA
>NW_017731740.1:1246826-1251035 GCF_001890085.2 Hipposideros armiger | reverse complement strand
TATCTGAAGTGTACCTGGCGTATAAGACGACCCCCCACTTGGAGGCATATTTTTCAGGGCCAAAAAATCGTCTTATACGCCGGCAAATACGGTAGATCTGATTCTTTTTTCCCTCCTTCTAAGAATCTCCATCTAGAAATAATTTTTTTCTATAAACTTTATTTTTCGTTTTTGGTTACTCTTCTCTGAATATAGTCAGGGTAAAAAAATAATGCGAAAAAAGTGTTCTAAATTAAATGATGGGACCAGCTTCTTCCAGAAAGGTGGGATACATTTCCTTCAACTAGGACATAGGTCTGGAGAGAGAAGGCCTGGGTGCCAACTTTGTCTCTGGTCATACCGGAAATGCTGATCTCTGTGCCTTAGCTCATGTTGTTCCCTTTGACTAGAATGCCCTTCCTTTCCTTCATCACCCAGAAAAGTCCAACCCATCCTTCAGGATCTAGGTCTCTGGTGCCTCCTCCAGGAAGCCTTCCCTGATGCACCTTCTCCACACCACACACCAACCTGGGACTGGATTCTCACAGCACCCCTCCTGGTCGCAGCTCAGCTGCTGTGCTTCCTGCCATCCATGAAACTTACTCTGCATATGCATTCTTTTCCCCCAACAGACTTTTTACATCTGAAAAAATACGGAGAGATCTACCTCATAAGGGAAAAGTGTGTGTGTGTGTGTGTGTGTGTGTGTTTGATCAACTAGATGTTCAGACAAATGTGAGTCCTAATTATTGGGATGTAAGACGTTCTATCCACTCCTTTCCTGCCTCTGAAAATGTCCAGAATCTTCCAGGATCTTCTCTGCATGCTCAGCCTCCTGCACACATGCCACATGGAGGCTCTGTATGATGACTTTGATCATGCTGTAGCTCTTTAATTAGAACAGCCTCGCCATCATCTTTATCTGAACGCTAGCCATTGTTCAAGGCTAAGTTCAGTGCAGCCTTTTAGTGAAGCCTTCCTTGATTGCCTAAGTCTGGCTTTATTACAAACTTCTCCAGAGCTTCGGGTTTGTGTTACCTGCAAGGCATATATAGCACCGTTGTGTACAATTACTTATTTAAAAAAAAAATATGACCTGTCTCTCTGACTAAGTTGTAAGTTTTCAATGTTTACAAAAATCATCCCAGAACCTAGCACAATGCCTGGCACATAGTAGGTGCTCCAAGCACTTGCTCACAGATTGGATGATGACCTCCCAAAGTGATTGATCTGTGCTTGGACCGTGATTAATACAGGTGGACTGAGTGACCACATGGAGCGGTCGATGCCATGGAAAGAAAAGTTTAAGGTTATTCACAGTTCCCCTAGAAATGAGAGGCACACCTCGCCAGGTAGGGCCACAAGAGGGAGCACCAGGGCAGCTCATGAGGCAGGAAAAGAACGAAGAGGCACGGGCCAGAGCCTTTACTGGTGTTTCCGTGGGAAAGGCAAGACACGACAGAGGAAACAGCTTAAGATTGGCTAGTTTGGGGGCCGGCTGAGTGGCGCGATGGTTAAGAGCTGGCTTGGGACGCCAGAGGGCCCCGGTTCAGATCCCACATATGAGGGCCACTGACACTGCCCTCTGCAGCTAAGATGCTGAACAACAGCTCAACCTGGAGCTGGGCTGCCGAGAGTCGCCAGCGACGGTGTAGGCTGCAGCCCCTGTGGCAATGGGTTGCCATGGGCTGCCGTGTGTAGCCAGCAGTCAGCGTGAGCGGCCAGCAGCCGCAGTGAGCAGCCGTCCAGAAGCCGGCGACTGATCTGCCTCGCCCGGGAAGAGCGCAATGATGGTGCCAACTTGGGCCAGTGAAGCAACGTCCTCCACAACTAGACTGAAGAACAAAAAATGACAGCAACTTGTCTGTTCCCCTTCCCCCAATTCCCCAGTGCTGTTCCCATCCCCCCAATTCCCCAATAAAAATCTTAAAAAAAAAAAAAAAGATTGGCCAGTTTGAATACTTTTGGCAGGCTTAGGGGCACAGGGGCTGTCCCTAGTTGTCTAGTACGTGGCCCTGGGTTGATGTAGGGCAGGAGAAATACTGGCTTGGTGAATGAGAGATGAAGGAAGTGGTTCAAAGCATGGGCTCTGAGCAGCAGGGGCGACGTCGACAACTTCAGCCGTTCGTTTGGCACCGTAATTAGTGGGTGTCAAATAAAGCCAGAATCTCAGAAAACTCAGAACAGCAATCCATCCAATGACCATGTAGATTTAAATTTTAATCTTTTGCTTTATAATAATTCTTTTTTGTTTTTCCCTAAAGAAATTTTATTGGGGAACAGTGTGTTTTTCCAGGACCCATCAGCTCCAAGTCAAGTAGTTATTTCAATCTAGTTATGGAGGGTGTAGCTCCTTGGCCCATGTGGGAATCGAACCGGCAACCTTGCTGTTATGAGCCTGCGCTCTAACCACCTGAGCTAACCGGCCGCCCCAATTTATAATAATTCTTGATAAATGGTCTGGCGGGAATAACCTTTCCATGATCTTCACAAGATAAATCCTCACCCCATTGCAATGGCACACTGCAGACCACGCAGACTTCTGGGATTCAACTTGGTGTCTGAGGGGCATAATCCACTTAATGAAGAACCTCAAAGTGGGGACATTTTGCATAAAGAGACACTGACATAGGTGTCACTTGGCTACCACTGTGTTGGGTTTACTCACGACCCATTCTTCCTCATCCAAGTTAACAGAGGACAAATACGGGGGTGGATTTCCTCTCCAGATAATTTCACTCCCCACGTTAAGCTTTTCAAAAGAATGACATTTTAGCAATGAATTTACTTAACTGGAAATTCCTTTGTTCCCAGCCATGTATTGGTTTAGCATTTATCAAGCACTGAAATAACCACAAAGTAAGAAAAAGGTCAGGAAGCAGAGAAAACAATGAGGCTAGAATCACCCCCAAGTTGAACAGTCTCTGAAGAAAAATGAATTTCCTTTCTCCACTTTGCCCTACTTGAACTCCTCAACCCCAGTTCTGTGAGGGTTGGCATGGCACGCACACTTGCAGGGTTCTAATACCCACGGAGAGGTGGGCGCCTCCACACCTCAAGTCCCGGTGGAAGGAAGTCGGCTCTCTCCATTTTATGCGCCTGTAAATGTCTCTCCATTGAAGGCTGCTTACCAAGCAAAGACTGTAGGGGCAAGTGACTCATCCAAGGTCTCTTATGATAAATGCCCAATATGTGGGCGAAAGCTAAGAGATGGATTAAAAAGTAAACTGGAAACCCTAGCTCCAAAGCTACCACTCCTGGCTGCCATAGGACTTGTTAAAATATGTTTCTGCTCATCGTATTGAGTTCAAAGTCACAGTTCCCACACCTGGCAGTATCAAGCACTCCTCTCTGTCCAGGGCTTTTTCTTTCCTACATGACACCTCACAGTCCTGACATTAAGTCCCTTCCTCAAGTCTTTTTTAAAAATGTTTAAGTCAGGGTGGGTTGGGGAGCTGAGAGGTATTGCACAAGAAGTACAGAAGCATTTTCTCACTACAGTTTAACTGAGATGACTGATAGCTTGGTTTCCATTATTCTCATTGATTTTTCATTTGAGAATGCACATCAATGCATTGGCTAATAACAAAGTGAAAAGTAAGAAAAGCCCCAGCAGACACTCAGTATTTTTTATTGCTTGACTGATAACTATCTTTAAAGCTGAGCAAGATAACACTCATTTGGTTTATGGTGGCAATAGGTCAAACTGTTGGGTCAGTAATAAATATGCAATTGCTTCCGGGCAACAGAAATTGGATGCATTTATTTAACAGATTGCTTTTAGCTTCTACATATAATACAAATAGATTTCTGGTTCAAGCGCTGGCACCTTCAATAGAGATGGCCATAAGAAAAGCTTTGTTTATAGAAAGTTACTGGAGGGTGAAGGTGTGTGATAACGCTATCAGAAATGATCATTCTCAGACCCCAGGGGAGAATGCTATGCTGTGCCTTTTAGAGGTTTTTATTGTAGATAGCTGCTTTCATATGGAATGAGTTTCTATAGAAAGCCAAAGGAAGAGTATAAAATTTTACAGATGTCCCTGGGTGGAGGGGATGGGTGGGGAGCTCTTCAAATGGCACGATGTTTAGCTTTTAGTGTCTGACTCAGAAGTACATGTGCTTATCAAGGACAGCTCAGGGGTACTGATTTTGCTAGAAACCCTCAAATAGTGATCTAGTGGTCCTCGTGTGTGTGTGTGTGTGTGTGTGTGTGTGTGTGTGTGTGTG
>NW_017731740.1:1231661-1246816 GCF_001890085.2 Hipposideros armiger | reverse complement strand
GAGAGAGAGAGAGAGAGAGAGAGAGAGAGAGAGAGAGAGAGAGAGAAAGAGAGAGAACACGTACCTACGTAACTACACCAGAGAGTGACATACACAAAAACTAAGCTAAAGTGTGAGACCAGATTACTAAATTATGAGCTATTCGATCCAACCAAATTTATGGCTTTAATTTTTTATTTATGGAACAACTGTGTGCTATACCCTTTGCTCTCCTAAAGCTGTTCCAAATTTTGTTTTATAGCCCCTCCTACACTATATCTTATTATTTACCTCCTAACCTAAAAATACAAGCCGCACAAAGGGTCAACATGTAGTTATTTCTGTATGTCCGGTGCTTAACAACTGATGCAAAATAACATTTGTTAAGGAATGAATACGTCGGCTTCAAATATGCCCCATGGATGAGCATTTCTGTCGGTTCGGTGACAGCCATCCATGTGGAGTCACCACTCCTGCCCAAAGTAAACAGTCTCCAGGTTCGGTCAGAATTCCCTCTGCTCCCCTAGGGTCTGAACACTACCGTATCACTTGCATTGAGAATGAAAAAGTCAGGAGAAAACCTAGATCCCTGAGGCCTTCTCACAGCGCCCCATTCTTTTTTATTTATCTTAGCCACACACAGAAAGAGCTGTGCTAACGCCCTTTCCTGATCACTAAATAGAAGAGACGGCTGTTTGCCATAACGTCAGCGAGTCTCCAAGGTGGTAATGGACGCTGAATGCTGCGTTGCCAGAAGCAGCTATTACAACCCAGGCCCAGAGGGTGTAGCCACTGATTTTCAACGCAGTCTCTTGGTTCAGGGGTTTTAATGAATGGTAATCCCAAACCTATTTCTAAATACCAAATTGCTTTCCCAGAACTGCGTATTGTTGTCTCTTCCACGATAGGAAAACTGCTTTTCGACTTTGCCTATTTTAAAATGGTAGGTAAGCTTGAGACTGGGAGTGCAGTTCACATGGCTCGGTCAATGCCCGTCATGGTTTTAGTCAAGAGACGCTAGGACTCAAGGACACTGAGGATCAAGGATACTTCCTGTGGTCCTGGAATTGGGTCTATAGACCCAATTAGTTAAGGGCACACTGGGCTGTAATTATCCGGATAAATCAGACTCCCCAAACAGTACCAATCAATGGCACAATTAATTGAAACATAGCATGTTGTTTTAAAAACAAAGCACCCTTAATTGGGTCTTAAACTAGGATTCTGGCTTCAGGGTGTCTGTGAATCCTGTAAAATTTAAGAGTAAACTATTTCGTGTGTAAACTTTTGAATAGGCAAGGTAATTACCTACCTTCTTAACAAATTTCAAAGGGTTCTGTGATTAAATATGAGGTTAAGAACTACTTGGTGAAAATACATTCTAACTGTACCTGGCTTTTAAAATGTGCAATGATAGCTAACCAAGTTTCTTGCCTTTCTCCTTCAACTTTCTAAATACTTCTTAAAGGTTTTCATTAAATGAATACTCATTTACAGCATTAGACACACAATTCTTAAATTTATGATAGGAAATTCAAATTCAATTTAAATATATTATGCTAATTATTATGTCAACTTGGGGTGTGTTTGACTATTTCTGCTAAAATAGTCTAAAAGTTTAGTTATAGCTTTTGATAACGGAACCCTCTGTCAAGAACTTTTCAAAAATTTTGGAAGTTAAAAACTTTGGTGCTTGTTTATGTCTACACTTATCGAACTGTGCACATTAAATATGTGCAATTCTTTGTGTAATAATTATACCTCAATGAAACTGTTAAAAAAAAAAAGAAATCCAAATAGAGGAAACAAAAATTATGATTGAGAATGGATCAGGGCTTCAGTGATTTAAATCACACAATGTGATATATAGATGACGTATTACAGAATTGTACACTTGAAACCTATGTAATTTTACTAACCATTGTCACCCCAATAAATTTTAATAAAAAATAAAATAAAATATAAATGATATAATCAGAACCATGAGCTTTGAAATAAAACCCCAAGGACTTGAGTGTTAAAACAGCAATGGAAATATTTGAAAAATAAAATGTAAAATAACTTTCCTTAAATGATGGAAGCCAATGCTTGATAAATGAAAATCTCAGCTACACTCTTTGGGCTGATGGAAACAGTAAAGCTAAACTTCTGAGTTGGTTCTCACACTGTCGGGTTTCTACAGTGTCTAGAAGGGAGAATCTGTAACTTTGCAGGCCCCCGGCACATGTCATGACTGGCCCCAAATAGTCCAAATTTGAGTGAAATCAGCATCTATTCCCGGATCTGGAGGGAGGGAGCAGAGGAAGTTTACTCCGACATTCCCTTCTCTCTAGAACAAGGGTTTTTATATTTTATACTTGGATGTATATTAGAAAAATGTTGATGCTCAGGATACTCCCAGACCAATTAAATCACAATTCTGGGGTAGGTCCCAGGCACTGGCATTTTATAATGTCCCAGGTGACTCCAATGTGCAGCCAAGGTTGAGAACCACACTTTAGCAAAACATACATAATTATTTTAGGATCAAATTAATACTAGGTTCTTCCGTTGCTTCAGAATGCTTGAAAGACTGCCAAAGTGTCACTGTTTGCATGTATCACCACAATTCAGATCATTCGCAGGTAATCATCAGATAACCATCTGTATCTTTTTTATTAGGACAGATTTATTAAAAATAAAAGGGGCTGTGTGCTATTGAATACTGGAACAGAAAAAGACATTCCTGGGAAAACTGGTGACATTGGAAATAAGTCTATAGCTTGGTACCAGTAATATGGTAATATAATATAGTACCAATGTTAATTAACATAGTTTGTAAGATGTCAACATTTGGATAAGCTGGGTGAAGGATACGTGGAAACTCTGTACTAGCTTTACAGCCCTTTTGTAAGTCTAATGATTTCAAAATAAAAAGTTTAAAATTTAAATTCAAAAAAAGAAGGTGGAGCTATTACTGATGTTGCAAAATTGTGGATTAGTTAACAATATTAAATATCCTTGGGCATAAAGTCTTGCACTATAGACTTTATTAATGAACACAACTTAGGGGGCGAGAGAAGCTTAGGGAAACTTCTAATTTCCTGGCTATAGTCTGCTTTATATATCTTTTCTCCAGGCCCATCCAGACCCTACAAAATGTCATCAACAGCAGTTAATATTGAAAGACTCACTGACAATATATGACCTAAAAATCCTATATGCTACTATATGGAATCATAACACTGCTGGTAATATCTTACACTTGTACAGTATTTTATAGTTTATAACACTTTCCACGTGTTAGCCTTGTTTGATTCACATGAGGAAATAGGCAATACATAGGGTATACCATGGGCTAGAATAAAGGATGAAACTTCTGCATTTCATTATAAAATATGCAGTGTAGCACCTGCAGAAGTCACACACGCATAATCTGAAAACAAGGATATTAAAAGATCTTATGCTAGTGTTTAGGGATATATAGATATAGATATAGATATAGATATAGATATAGATATAGATATATATGGCTAGTACTTACTGTCATATAATCATCAGCCTAGACTAAGTCATACTCACTGGCACTCCTTTTTCATGGCAGCTTCTGTTCTCCCCTTTTTTACCAGGAAAAGGAGAAAGGTCTAGATGACCAAAGAGGCCACCAGCCAACATCCGTTGGCCCCTGGCATTGTCAGGCCATGACTCTCCCGAGTCAAGGCTGCCCCCTTTGTTTTTGTCTCCTGTTCTAGTCCCTTGGGAGCCCCCTGTTCTTAATTTCCTAGGGGCCTCTGACACTCGCCGTTTCCCCCTCATGAGTCAGGCCCACCTGCCAGTTCTTTTTCAGGAACTGTCGGCCAGCTGCAGCTCTTTTCCACGCCTACGGTCACTGGAGAAAGCTTCCCACCCACACTCAGGTGGGGATGGTGGTGACCACACTTTCTCTGGACCGTACCAGGAAATGGCTCACATCCTCCTCATCGCCACCCCCCACAGAGCCCTCCACGCTGCCATTCCCAATCCAGGGTGTGGGACGTGTGTCCTCCAGCCTTGCCGCGCACACACACATGCACACACACGCTTTCCTGGCCAGCCCAGGGAGCAAGGCGCCAGTGATGGGACAAGGAACCTGTGCTGTGCGTCCCCACTCTCCTTTCTGTGCTGTGTGGTTTCTGCTCTCGTCTGTCCCAGGAGAAGAGTGACTTTCTACCTTACAGTCGACTCCTTCTGGCCAGTGCTGTGAGGGCAGTGATTTGAAACGTTCAGTATTTCTTCCTTGTTGGCCTGGAACAACATGCTCACTCTTTGACTCTTGTTTATTCAAAAGGGAAGTCTAACTGGGACTCATCTAGAGGTCACTCGATCTTTAAGGAGAGTAATCATACTTGGGAAATGTGAACAATGGGATATGATTAATTGAAATTTCTGGTTTCCTTCTAATTAGTGACAAATGTATGAACAGCAACATAGGGGGTTTACAGGGATTCTCAGGAGAAAGAGGAGAAACATCTGCACCTGTGAAAGTAGCTGTTCTCAATGTATATTTGCCTTAAAGCCTTTTTTTTTTTTTTCTCATTACTCCACTGACACCTTCCCACCACAGAGCTCCAGTCACAGCCCTGCTCGCTTGGCCCCACCTGCAGGCACAGCAATCCCTCTAGACCAGGGGCCACCATTCCTGCCTTCCTTCTGATTCAGTAACCCACAGGCTCAGGGCCAGGGGCCGACCTGGTTCCTCCAGGATTTCTCAAGGAAAAAGCCCGGGACAGTCCCTATTCACACCCCCTTTTACTCCCAGTGTCCTGATTAGATAATAAATGCTATGGCCATCTGCCCATTTGCAGCTCCCCAGACTAAGTGTATCCACATGCAGACATATCTGATCACCTCTCCGACTCCCCAATGTGGCTGTCTCCTAGTCTTGCTTCTGAGCCCATCCTGCCTTGATGGCGCCATCTGGTTGATAGGGCATGGCCTCCCCTGTACTGTCCTGTCCAGCCACCGACTCAACCCTGATCTATTAGTATTTTAGGAAATCATCTTTGTGATTCTAAAGATTTGGAGGAGTGTATGTGTGTGTGTGTGTGTGTACACAAAGAAGAAAAAACATAATGAAACATTTGCTTAGAACAGCTTATCTAGCAATCTGTGCAGGTTTTCATCATGCTCTTTTGCTAACAGTATATTAAGAAGGAAATTGAAATTTTAGTAAAGCTATTCCTTACTCATATCGCAAAACACAACTTTATAGAGCCAAACTGAAAAACCATTGAAAGCAAATGTACTTTTCATCAGCTGAGTGATCTGGATTTTTTTATTTTTATAGTCTATTTCAGCGTAGACAGTGAAACTGTACAGATACTTTTTATTTTGAATTTATTATTAAATTCACTTCCTGTTATTGTTATTCCAACACTGAGGGAAAAAGTTTAATTTCCAGAAGTTTTCATTTAATTTTAATAAAAAACAAACCCATGTAAACCTATCTACTTAAAAAAACAACAACAACAAACATTTTGGTTCTGAACACGAACCTGCTTGATTATAAAAACTAGTTTACCTAATAATTTCATAATATGAGCATCACCCTAATTATACCCTTTGGCTGTTTCAGGCATGATCACAAGGCCTTTGAAATTCGGATGATGAACTTGCACTGACCCCGTCCCCCAGGACCCAAGTGGTCTGCGGCTGATTTCCCTGCTGACAGTCGGGACAGTGCAATTTCAAGTTTCCTTTCAGGGTCTGAGGGCTCATGGGGGCACTTACGTCTCATCGGTGAAGGCTATTCCGAAGTACTCCTTTTCCTTCAGATTGAAGTGAGATGCGACGAGGTCAAGCAGCTCCTTGGCCAAAAGCTTGGGCTGGAGACAGGATAGAATGCAAAAGGGGTAAGTGGTGGGTGACTACATTTCCTAAAATATGCAATTTCAGGTGTACAGAGTTGTTTTTTAATGGCAATGTCTCAAAGCTCAAGTACATCAATGCCAATGATTTTTACAAAACCCACAGGAGTAGACAATGAGGACGTCGCTGAGCAAACAGCCAAGTACAGGGCCATCAAGAGATGGAGAACTACTGCCTTGTTTCCTAGTAGTTTGTTCTACCAACAAATGGCACTCACTCACAGACAGGGCTCAGGAACCCATGGGCTGTCCTTCCCCACACAGGAGACTGTTTTGCACTGAACTCATGGGAAGATGCCTTATTTAAAAACGTATTACACATTCATTTATAATAAATATACATATTATATATTAGAACATGTTATAAAATACAACATATATTACAACAATATAACATAAATATTATACATATATTTAATAATGAGTATGTTATATATTTTAATCATTAATATTATAAATACATATTGTTTGTTACATATTTAATTTACACATACATTTATACACAAGTGTATAATTTTGTTACATATATTACCTACATATATTATATAACATGTAATAAAACATATTGATTTAAAATATGTTAATATATTTTATCGTAGATGTTACAATATACCATAATTATATTAACCTATTATATATTATGTAATACGTATTATATATATTTAACACACATTTATATAGTATTTGCTACGTGCCAGGCCCTGTTCTAAGCACTTTACAAATACCAGCCTCTTTAACCCTCATCACATCCCTATGAGGTGCTCCTGTATTAACCCCATTGTACAGAGAGGAAATAGGCACCCAGAGACTAAACTTCTCTGTTTAAGTGTTGGGGCTGAGATTTGAATCCTGGCTCCAGGCTCTCTGCCCTTGACCACTCTACATGCTCCCACAATTTAAATCCGAAACAATAAAAGTACCCTCCTGCAAGAAACATTAAAAATTAAGGCCAAAGGGCCTTGGGAACAGTATTGAAAAATAAACTGAAAACCCACCTTCCATCTGCCTTTCCAGAGGAGACCACACTTTACCTAAGAATGTTTTTATCACTACCTAAGGCAATATATAGCAATTCCTATTAAATTACCAATGCCATTTTACATAGAAATAGAACATATAATCCTAAAATTTATATGGAACCATAAAAGACCCTGAATAGCCATGGCAATCTTGAGAAAGAAGAACAAGGTTGGAGGTATCACTATACATGAAAGCAAACTATACTACTAGGCTATAGTAATCAAAACAGCATGGCACTGGCATAAAAACAGACACATACATCAATGGAACAGAATTGAAAGCCCTGAAATAAACCCATGCTTATATGGTCATTTAATCTATGACAATGGAAGTAGAATTTACATTGGGGCAAAGATAGCCTATTTAATAAATGGTGCTGAGAAAACTGGACAGATACATGCAAAAAAATGACACTAGACCACCTCCTTATGCCATATACAAGAACAAATTCAAAGTGGATTGAAGACTTAAATGTAAGATCCGAAACCATAAAACTCCTAGAAGAAAATACAGGAAGTAAATTTGCAGACATTACCTTTAATAATACTTTTATTGATATATCCCCTCAGGGAAGGGAAGTAAAAGAAAAAATAAACATATGGGATTACATCAAACTAAAAAGTTTTTTCACAGCAAAGGAAACTATCAATAAAACAAAAAGGCATCCTACTGAATGTGAGAAGGTATTTGTCAATGATACATCTGATAAGGGGTTAATATCCAAAATTTATTAAAAAAACTTATTCAACTCAACACCAAAAAAAACAAACAACCCAATTAAAAAATGGGCAGAGGACAAGAAGAAACATTTTTCTAAAGAGGACATACAGATGGCCAACAGACATGAAAAAATGCTCAACCTCACTAATCATTAGAGAAATGCAAATAAAAACCACAATGAGATATCACCTCACTCCGGTCGGAATGGCTATCACCAATAAATCAAAAAACAACAAGTGCTGGCAAAGATGTGGCGAGAACCCTCATACACTGTTGGTGGGATTGCAGACTGGTGCAGCCATTGTGGAAATCAGTATGGAAGTATTTCAAAAAACTGGAAATGGAACTATCTTATGACCCAGCAATTCCACTCTTAGTTATCCACCGAGAGAAATCCAACATGCTATTTCGAAAAAATATATGCACCCCTAGACATGGAAACAACTGAAATGCCCATCAGTAGATGACTGTATTAAGAAACTGTGGGGGCCGGCTGAGTGGCGCGTTGGTTAGGAGCTGGCTTGGGACGCCAGAGGGCCCTGGTTCGGATCCCACATATGAGGGCCAGTGACACTGCCCTCTACAGCTAAGATGCTGAACAACAGCTCAACCTGGAGCTGGGCTGCCATGGGTGGACGGCGATGGTGTAGGCTGCAGCCCCTGTGGCAGTGGGTTGCCATGAGCTACCGTATGTAGCCAGCAGCCAGCGTGAGTGGCCAGCAGCCAGCGTGAGCGGTCAGCAGCCGCAGTGAGCAGCCGTCCAGAAGCCGGCGACTGATGTGCCTGACCCGGGAAGAGCGCAATGATGGTGCCAACTTGGGCCAGTGAAGCAATGTCCTCTACAACTAGACTGAAGAACAAAAGGACAGCAACTTGTCTGTTCTCCTTCCCCGATTCCCCAATAAAAATCTTTAAAAAACAAAAAGAAAGAAACGGTGGTACATTTATTTGTACAATGGCGCATTACTCGGCCATAAAGAAGAATGAAATATTACCATTTGCAACGATATGGATGGACCTAGAAAAAATTATGCTAAGTGAGATAAGTCAGACAGGAGAAACACTAATGCCATATGATCTCATTTATATGTAGAATCTAAAAAATATTAAAAAAGAACTCAAAGATACAGAGAACTGATTGGTGGTTACCAAGGGTGTGGGGGGTGAGGGTTGAAATGGATAAAGAAAGTAAAAAAAAAAAAAAGAAGAAGAAGAGAGAGAGTTACATGACAGTTTTGTTTCTTATTTCACTTGTTGAGTGATGCTATGGACTGCATTGTGCCTTCACCCCCCAAATTCATATGCTGAATCCCTAACCCCCAACATGATGGTATTTGGAGATGGGCCAATGGGAGATAATTAGGTTTAGATGAGGTCATGAGAGTGGGGCCCCCATGACGGGATTAGTGTCCTTATAAGAACAGACCCCAGAGAGCTTGACTGCTCTCTCTCTCTCTCTCCACCGTGAGAGGAAACAATGAGACGGATGCCATCTGCACATCAGGAAGAGAGCCCTCAACAGAACTCGATCAGGCTGGCACCCTGATGTTGGACTTCTGGCCTCCAGAACGGTGAGAAAATAAATTTCTGTTGTATAAGCCCCCAGTATTTTGTTAGAGCAGCCCTTGCTAAGACCAGTGCACTTCTTTTAATTCAACAGGCATTTACTGAGTGTCTACTATGTGCAGGGCATGAGCCAAGGCTGCAGGAGATACAAAATGAGGGGCACACAGCACTTGCCACCACGGATTCAGGCTCTGATCAGGGCCACAGAGCAGGAGCTAACGTTCTTTTTAAAGAGCCAAAGCAGATGCCTCACTTCTGGGCTCACAGGGGGGGGCAGCCTTTGGGCCTCAATGACCACCAATTCACCCGTGAAAACAGCTAGAAATGACAGGAGTGGGTGTTAAGCGAGATCAGCTTCCTCCCTCCGGAAGACATAAGTCAACAGGAGAATCCATCTTGATAAATCAAAGCCATCCAATGTTCTGTACTTCTGTTCACACTAACATTTGAAAAAGTGAAAAAGCAATCTCTGTAACCAACAGGGAATTCAAGACTTTATAGAAGACTCTCCTTCGTAAATAGAAATCTACCAGGAGGAACGCAGCGGAGTACGTGTGGCCCGTCTCAGAACGTCACTGATAATTTACAAAGTAGAACCTAAGATGGGGTTCTTGAGGCTCCTAGCTATGTATGCTATGGGCTGGTACAAGCTCTGTTGTCAGCCTCCACCCCTAAAGGTACAGGGCTGCCCAGACACAAAGCATTTAATGTAGAGGTTGTGACTGAATGTAAGGAAGTATGGTTGATTTTTAAATTGCAATGTCGCATAATCTATCTGTCCAAATGATTGCCACCTCTTTCAAAGTAGTCTGAGCATTTCTATGATGCCTGTTATTTCTTAAAACATTTTTGATAATCTTTTGAGTTTGCCTTTGAAGCTTGTGCCCATTTGTAAGAGCATCCTCCCTGGTGACAAGTCTTCCTGCACTCATAATGGATTTGATTTGTGACTATCAAGTCATTATTGTGGGTTCTTCGGGGTTACGACAAGGTTCCAGCCTGAAGTTGGAAATGGTAGAGGTAAGATTTCCTTCTCCTTGAGAGTTAAACTTGAAAGTCACCATGTCAATGTAATTGAGCAGAGATATATAAATTTACCCAGAAAGAAAAATAATTATAATTGTGAGCCACTTCACGATGAGGACACGTTCTGAGAAATAGTTAGGCGATTTCATCATTGTGCAAACATCATCGGATCGGGCACACTTACACAAACCTGGATGGTCTAGCCCACCCAGGCTCTATGGTACAGCCTGTTGCTCCTGGGCTACAAGTCTGTACCGCATGTTACTGTACAAAGCAATACGAGACTAAATCAAGCATAAGAAAAACTGAGGCACCTGAGATGAGGTAAACACAAGCTATATGAGGCTGCTGCTGGCACAACACAGCATACATACTGTTTTACAGCAACATTAAAAAAAATTTTATATATCTATATCTCTCTATATATAGAGATATAGATATATAAAGCATATGCTCTAAAATGATAGAATGTATAGTAATTACATAAACTAATAACTTAGTCGTTGATTGTCATTATCAAGTATTACGTACTATACATATTTGAAGGTGCTACACTTTTATACAACTGGCAGAGCGGTAGGTTTGCTTACACCTGCATCACCAAAAACACGTGAGTGATTCGTTACACTGAGATGTTACCTCAGCTACAATGTCACGAGGCCATAGGAATGTTTCAGCTCCATTATATTCTTATAGGACCACCATCCTATATTTGGTCCATCGTTGAGGGAGACATCATTACGTGGAGCATGACAGTACTCTCAGGGCTAGAATAGTTCATAGCATGATTAAATAATCATTCCGAAGGGTGGGGTGAGTGGAAGGTGCAAGTAGCTGAAATGGGGCTACTTTAGCTGATCATATTAAACTCTCAAATTACCTATTTAACTCTCCTACGAATTCCATCTTTCCAAGAAGCACACTGCAGCATTGCTGTCTTAGACATGGTGCTGAGAATCGTGTATGATTGCATTACCATCTAAAATAAGGCATTAGCACTCCTTTGCCAGCGAAGATTCTGGCTTGGAGATGTCAGGTAGTCCATGTCACAGCAAAGCCAGGATTCCAAATAAAGTCAAGCTGTCCCCAAAGGTGCCCTGTGAACCCCTCTGCCATCCTGCCTCGGCTGCCTCTACTTCCTGGGTTAGAGGTCAAGGATCATGACCCAGGGGGGCTGGTCTAGGTGAGGGTCATACACTCACTTGAATCTAGTACATTGACATTTTAGACATCAGTACTGACATTTGAGACATCGGTACTGATTTATACATCAGTACTTTGAACTTGGTTAATGTGAGTCTTCCCATGAGGATAAAAACTCAGGTTTCTGAGCCTATAGAGCTAACGATATGACCGAGCACGGTGAAGAATTCATCAGAATAATGGGTGCCACCTTAGGATTCTCGTGGAGACTGACTTTTGGCTTTTTCATGGTGACAGAGTCCTATGATTTAGCCTGTTGCCACAACCCTTTTCATATTGAAATTTCTACAGTGACTCATAAACTGAAGGCATTGAAAAGGCCCTGAGCAGTAGCAGCATCGCTGAAATAAACGTCATCTGAAACTCACACTTTTCAATGACTGTAACAATTGGGATGCATACCTTTGGTTAAAAATTTTAAAAAGGTAGTCCCATTACTTTATACAACAGTTACTACAGATCCTAACACACCCCCTCAATGAAGAAAAGCCTGCGTCTATTACCCACAATTTACAAATGGGGGAATAAATGCATCCTAGGGGTTGATAACAGATTCCAGAAGTAGTTGATGTTACAACTCCCGAAACTCAAGTCCCTTTAAAAGCCATACCCTATATAAATATCAAATCATTACGCTGTACACCTGAAACTAATATAATATTACATCAATTATACCTCCATAATAATAATAAAAGCCACACTGTTTCTTCCCCGGTCATGGTGGCTGTTCCATCAGTGAGAAGGAACATTTCCACCAGCCAGATGGACGTGTGGTGTGAGAAATGGACCTCACGGTAAAGCCACCGAGATGTCTGCAGTTGTCTGTCATCACAGCATAACCTAGTCTCTCCTGATCGATCAGACACCGAACCTTTACTTCTTTATACGGTCGGTTTAAAAGCATTTAAGGCATCAGCCCTGTGATTTCCTGATCTTGCCAACTCAGACAGTGTCCTACCTTGACGCGATGGTGATTAATGGGCTACATTGTTCCCAACTTTTCTTCAACTCATTTAGAGAAAGTTGCTGGGTCAGCAGAGAGCTTTATGCTCTTGTGTACTTTGAAGGGATGTTTACAGAATCCTGCTGATTATAATTTGCCAATTACTTGTGCTATAAACATCTGTGGAGTGTGCAGGGATCATGCTGGGAGCCAGGCCAGAAAGGCTGGAGCCCCGTCCAGTTCTACAGGACAAACTGTGCAAGGGCTTCAGTGTCGGCCTGGGCAAAGCAAACCCCCTGCATCTTGGGTTGGACAGCTTGTACTGGGTCACGTGACTTCCTGGCTCTATAAGGTCATTATATTTAAGACTGACTTTCTCTCACTTGTAGTTAACTTTGTTCATGTAATAGCTTCTCTCATCTCATTTCCTTTCTTTCTTTCTTTCTTTCTTTCTTTCTTTTCTTTCTTTCTTTTTTGTTTTTAATTTTTTAATTGCGGAACAGTGTGTTTTTCCAGGACCCTTCAGCTCCAAGTCAAGTAGTTGTTCCAATCTAGTTGTGGAGGGTGCAGCTCAGTGGCCCACGCGGAGATTGAACCGGCAACCTTGGTGCTGTGAGCACTGCACTCTAACCAACTGAGCTAACATGCCGCACCCCTCGTTTTCTTTTTCTATCTCAGATCCTTTTCCCATTTGTCTCTCTAAGCTTTTATTCCTCTTTATAGCTGACAAATAGAATCTCTTTATAAATGTCCCACTCAAAATGCACTGCTTGGTGAAGCCATTCATCATGCTAGCTGGGCGGCATTTCTAACACTAACTACAGCCTGGAAACCTGGACTTCGGTCACACTCAGCAGGGAAGAGGGTAGAATAGCAACTTGTCATCACTGGTCCAACTCTACCACCCAGGTCTGAGTTCCCAAGGGTTCTGGACGATTCCAGTGGGAAACCGAGCACACAGAAGGCTCGGGACAGGCCTGTGTATTCTGAGCCTCACTGCTCTCATCCGTAAAATGATGAACTAGCTTGCTGCCCTAAAATATTCTTTATGTTATCATTCAACTGAGCTTCTTCCTTCCCTGAAAACTGCCCAGCCTTCTCTAGGGTCTGTTTGCCCGTTTGAAAAACACAACCATTTTGGATTCTGCCTTGATCTCTAAAATCTCTAAAATAAAAAAGTCATCCTCTTTATTATATAACCTCAGGCAAGTTACTTCAACGTCTTTGTGCCCCAGGTTCGGCAGCTGCAAAATAAGGATGATGACTATATTCCCATCACAGGGCTGCTTCGAGAATTATATGAATTAACATGGATCTGCATAAGATGCTTCGGCCAGTGCCTGGCACAAAGGGAGTGTTCTATGAGTTCATTATTTCAGGCCCTCATTACCTCATTTATGAATTATGATAATAAACTTCTAGATGGCATCCAATGGCAGCCTGGTAGTTAAGGCCATTCTTTGACTCTAGGCCCAGTTTACCCAGCCAACCCCATTTCTGCCCAGTTACCTACAAAATCACTCATTTCTATTCAGTCTGTATTGGACTAAAGGAAGCACCAATCTCATTTTTATCTCCAAACCTTTGTCCACTCCATCCTCTCTCCTCTTCTTTCCTTTTAAGTTTTATCCTGTTTAAAGCCCACTTCCTCCAGGAAGCCCTCCCTGACCATCCCACCTCCAAATGGTGTCTTTCTCCTCCAAATTCCTCTAGCAGTTACCTTGTGTACCTCATTCACCCTTGGCATGCATGCTCTTGTGTGGGGATAAATTTATTTTACTTTAAAAAAATATTTTTAATTGTGATAAAACACACACAGCATACAATTTACCATCGGAACCATGTTTAAGTGTCTAGTTCAATACTGTTAAGTATATTTGCATTGCTGTGCAACTCATTTCCAGAACTCTTTATCTTGCGAAAATTAAATGACATTAAATGACAACTCCCCACTCTTCCTCCTCCCTCTAGCCCCTGGTGACCACCGTTCCACTTTCTGTGTCTATGAATCTGACTACTCGTGGTACCTCATGCAAGTGCAATTATACAGTATCTGTCCTTTTGTGACTGGCTTATTTCACTGAGCATAATGTCCTCAAGGTTCCTTCATGTGGCAGTCTATGTCTGAATTTCCTTCCTTTTAAAGGCAACATAATATTCCCCTGCATGGTCGTACCACAGTGTGTTCATCTATTCATCCATCGCTGGACACGAGGTTGCTCTTCTCTTTTGGCTGTTGTGACTCATGCTGCTATGAACACAGGCAATTTTGCGTGATGTGATTTGTTACACCCTGTCGGTGGCCTTCGAAATGGTGTGTCTGCATCCTCATCGCTGGAAGCTGTGACTGTTCCCTTACTTTACAAAACATGTGATTAAGGTCCCTGAGAGGAGGAGCTCATCCTGGACTATCCAGGTGGACACAATCACATGGATCTGACAGGACAGAAACAGAGGTAGCTCTAACACTGAAACACACGCAAGGGAAGGCCGTGTGAACACAGGCCGAGTCTGGCGTGGCAACACCGCGGGCAGCCAGCAGATGCCAGACGAGGCCAG
Source organism: Hipposideros armiger (assembly GCF_001890085.2). NCBI lineage: Eukaryota > Metazoa > Chordata > Mammalia > Chiroptera > Hipposideridae > Hipposideros > Hipposideros armiger. The sequence goes on along the minus strand of NW_017731740.1, from coordinate 1,231,915 downwards.
AAACGGATTCTGCCCTCGAGCCTCCAGAGAAAGCACGGCTGTGCTGACGGCTTGGTTTATTTTTATTTTTATTTTTTTATTATTATTATTATTATTTAAGATTTTTATTGGGGAATTGGGGGGAAGGGGGACAGACAAGTTGCTGTCCTTTTGTTCTTCAGTCTAGTTGTGGAGGACGTGGCTTCACTGGCCCAAGTTGGCACCATCATTGCGCTCTTCCCGGGCGAGGCAGATCAGTCGCCGGCTTCTGGACG
>NW_017731740.1:1185381-1231476 GCF_001890085.2 Hipposideros armiger | reverse complement strand
TGTGGAGGGCAGTGTCACTGGCCCTCATATGTGGGATCTGAACTGGGGCCCTCTGGCGTCCCAAGCCAGCTCTTAACCAACGCGCCACTCAGCCGGCCCACTGATGGCTTGGTTTTGACTTCTGCCTTCCAGGCTGTGAGAGAATCTGTTTCTGCTACTGGAAGCCACCAAGTTGGTGGAGACTTGTTACAGCAGCCACAGGAAACTAATAACAACCCTCAGACTGAAATCCTGAAGATGTCATTCCCCCCGTCAGTGCCCAGCATTTGCTTCCTAATGGCACAAAATTCAGTATTTGTTGGTTGTTTGAGATGTGAGTAAATTGGGACCTCAGGTGAAAGCCCTTTATTAGTGTTTGCATTCTCTTTTTGTAGCATCAGTGATGTCACATCCAGAAGTTCCAGTGGACAAGCCTTTGTCTCAGAGCTGACCGTGTGGGTCAGCAATGGCTCACTGGGCTTCAATTCAGTGAAATCTTCCCTCAAGCCCCATCCTGTCACCCACCATTCCCTTGGGCATCTCCCAGGGTCTCAATCAAAGGAAATGCCACTTCTGAATTAATTGCACTAAAAAATTTAAAACATCAAACGGCTCCCATCTGTGCATCCCAAGGAATCAGGGTTGGAAGATTGACCCTGTCACCTCTCCCTCTTCCCCAAGGCTGTTTTGGACAATTTGCTTCACGCACAGTGACCGCTGGGCTGCCAGGGGATAGTTCCGTGGTGTGGCAACACCCACCTACCCTGATGGCACTGCCAGGGCCCCAAGACCCATGAAAAGTGATTGACTGTCCTGTAGGAGTGGCTGCAGCCATGGAGATGGCAGGGCGAGGGCATGGTCAGCCTGTCCTTTTTTTTCAACTTTTCTAAAAATCTGGAGGGAGAAAAAGGGAGGTGAAGAAGGGCGGCTCTGAATACATGATGTGGGAGCACATGGCCTCTTTGAAGCCCTGCCTGTTATTGTGTCTCCCGGAGCAGCTGGGAGCTTGGCTCCTGCCCTGACCATGCCCTTGGGGGGGGCTCCGTAATAAGCAGGCAACACTCATTGGCTGCTCAGCATCCCTGGGGAGGGGGCGCGGTGGAGGAGAAAAAACATGAGGTCATTTTGCACTCAGACAAGGGTCTGGCCACACCCCCTCCCAGGCATCCCCTTGATGCTCCTGCTAATGAGCTGGGAGGCTGCTTCCTTCCTGCCCTCCCTGAGCAGCCCCTGGGTCCTGGGGAGGCTTCTGCCTTTATGCAGGCTGATGTGAAGGACAGTGAGGCCTGAGCTCTTCTGGGCGGGTGGGTGGGAGTTATGAAGCTACGTGGACCCTGCCAGAGGGAACATCTCTCCATCTCAGAGGTTCCCATGCAGCCTGAACCCCAACCCATGAGTGTACATGAGAGAAATGCTTTATACTCAGCAGAGCAGTGACCAGCAGCAGAACCTCTCGGCAAAGCTGGCCACAGACACAGTCAGTGTTAAGTTTCCATTTACTGGGTGCAGCCTGGGTCCCAGGGCCACACTAGGTGCTTTAGAGGAACAGACGGTGTCAACCCTCACCTGAGAAGTAGATGCCAGTAGTACCCACTTGATAGATGGGGAGCTGAGGCACAGAGAGGTAACTGGCAGACCTGAACCCTACAGTAAGGTGGGGGCAGGTTACCTACAAACGCTGGATTACGTTAAGAGCCAGAGGGACCAGTGACCCATGCCACTTAAGTTCCAGGGGAGGAAACTAAGGCTCAGGGAAATCAAGAAGCCTGTCTGAGGACAAAGGAGGTCACCTGAGCTGCAGCATAGGTGGGGCCAGGACCCAAGTGCCTGACCAGCCCTTCTATTCCATCGAAGTGAGGACTGCGCAGGTCGTTTCAGAAAATGCTACAAAGCTCTGAAGCAGGAAGGGGAAAAAAAGTGCACCAATGACAAGGGGGTCCTGGCGGGCACAAAACTGTCACCGGCACACATTAGGCGAAGCTCCCGGTTTCCTCTTGCTGCTGCCACCCTCTCCTCCCAGCACCGTGCAGGCTACCCCCCCCCCCCCCCCCCCGGGTTCCAGCCTGCGTGCTTCACTTATATCATCTCATTTAGTCTTCAAAGCAACCCCACAACATTTTATGGATGAGGACACCGGTGCTTAGAAATGTTAGCGTGCCCACGGTCACAACCTCCCCAAGGACACAAGCTACACGAAGGGCTTGAGTTGGGAAGGGCTTGAGTCTGAGACTGACTCCGAAGCTTTGATTTTACACGCTGGCATACAGAGCAAGGAATAAACACCAGGAAGCCCCATCAGGAAGGGTTTGAAGCTGCTTTTTCGAAATACAATAGAGTGTTGCCAGATCCCCCAGAGGACAGGGATCAGGTGTTAGCTGGACTGTAGCCCTGAACCCTAACACAGTGCCTGACACACAGTAGGCACCTAATAAAGGTTGCATGCTGCTAGAGTGGGGGTAAAGAGTCATTATTTGCCTGTTAACACGGACCCAGCAGGGAAGCTGAGAAAAGGAGGTTGAAACCTGCACTCTCTCCAGGCTGGTCTGAAGCACAGCACTGCTAGGCAGAGACGTTGGTGCGGCACGGAGCTGGATGGGACCAGATGCCATATGTCAGATGTGAGAGGGTGGCTGTGTTTCAATCAGATCAGGTGCCTCCAGGCAGCCATGATGGAGGGGGTAGGCTACAAGTACATTTAGGTAACATTACTTACAAACCCAGGAGAGGATGTGCAGTGTCTGTATTCCTGGCCCCCATTTCCTCTTCCTCCTACCCCCACTTCTCCCTGCCAGCAACTGTGGTCACAATCTGATCCTTTGAGCGCTTCCCTCCCCATTCTCTCTCCTTCCAACAGACTCTGCCATTTAATCCAGGATCCGTGGGACTCCCAGAGAACCACCTTTTTAGGTTCCCAGAGAACCATCTTTTTAGGTTCCCCTCCCCGCTTTATACTATCTCTGTATACTACTCTTTACCCTGTACTAGTTTATTCCCTGGTTCTCTTCCTCAGATTTCCACATGGTTTCTTCCACACTCTGCCTCAGGTTCAGAAAACTTGGGGCTGCTATCAGTCTGGGAAGCCAGTCTTCTCCATGCATTTGAATGATGCCCAACGGGAAGGCTTTGACAGGCGTACATAATTATTGCTCCTCCAGAAATGCAAAGTGCTTCTGCCTCAGCCGGCTGGGGAGCCTGTTTTATTCAGGGTCTGCCCCCCTTGGGACTCTGGGCTGTGGGCAGGTGTTCATTAGGGAGTGCCCTGCTGATTAACATAAAAAGCCCCCCAGACTCCAGTGTGCTCAGGGCAATGTCACAAGGACAGCTCATGGGGGGCTCCCCTGGGCAGCCTCTCTGCATTAATGAAATGATAACTGTTTCAGTGAGGCGAAAACACAAAAGGACACACAAGTACTCAACGGGCCTCTCCCAGGTAAGGCTGTCAGATCTGCAGCCCCAGTTCTGACACATTTCTAGTAAATATGGGGATGCGATGGTTCTCTGGATTCAAGCTTCCTCTTTCATGGTCATGCCCACCATATCCATTTTTTTTTCCTTTTTTAAAAAGAACGCCTGCTCTGCATACTCCATAATGACCCTATCTTGTCATCCAGTGAGATATAAATTACTATTTTGGATGTAAACCGCCCATACATTTACTGGGCGATGAAGTTCTCGAGGATCAAAGTGGCAGATTGGTTACCTTTCTAGTGGGCCAAATGGCACAGGACCGATTCAAACTTGAGGTCGTCATGACATTGCACACTGAACTGCTCCCTTCACTTGATGCTCAGGGAAGAATGGAAAGGGATATCATCCAAGAGTGCAGGAAATCAGAGCTCTGAAAGAGGCTCTGGGTGGTGCATGTAAAGGCCATGAAGCATGCATGCACGCATGCATTCATTCATTCATTCCAATTGTCAATTTTGTAGTCAGCAGGAACTAGCAGCTCTTAGGAGTTTCATTAGTAAAGGCATATATATAACAATAGAGAGGGGAGGACGAGAGAAGGTGGGGCCATTTGGGGGGACAGGTAGGTTGGTTGCTACCTTTCCAACGTAATATACAGAAGGAGTGGCTCATGAGATACCTGCTGTCTTTTGCCTCGGGCACGGGTGGTGTTCTAACAACGTGGCTTGCCTTTTACTATGATGGTGGTGAGAGGAGAAAGTTGCAAGGGGGCAAAAAATATATGTATGCATATATACAAACATACACATTTTTCTGTGAGTGATCTTAAAATAGAAGTATCTCTTTCATGAAGTCTGGGTAGCCATTCTATCCAATGTGTACATTGATTAGCATTTCCTTTCACTTTGAAACAAATGATAATATCTCCCTCACAGGGGTTGTTGTGAGAATTCCATACGTGATCATTTACACAGTACCTAGTGCCTGACAGGTGCTCAGTAAAAGTAGGTTTTCCCTTTCTCCTCCGATCAGTAACTGTATCCCCGTAGAAATTACTTATCCCCTCATCACTCTGACAAGGACTGACTCTGATCAGAATCTAAATCCTCTCCTGAGTAAACTGTCGTATCCCTTTATCTCAGGAACCATGAATAAAGCATCATGATGCAGTAAGGAGAACAGAAAGCAGACGACTTCCCTTGGAACTGAACTTACACAGGCAGACTTACCCTAAATAGCACACACGGCGTCTGCTCAGCCACACCTGCCTCCAAGCATTAATTTACCCTCTCAACATCCGTCTCTGCCTCCTGCTCCTTGAGGGTTAAAATGGCATTTATTGGCTATAGAAAGAAGAGAAAGAAGTCTCTCTCCTGCTCCAGTGAGACGCCTGGAGACACAGCACTGGCTTTCCCATGTTTGTCAGCATTTTAACTTGGAAGTTCCCCAAGTCTCCTCCCTGTGGGTCCCTTCCCCATCGCTCTTGCAAATTGCTGGCAGGTATGTGATGGAGAGATGCACCGAGCTGTGCCAATGATGTCATCTTCAATATAATTAAAAAGGGACTCGCTGGGGCAGGAGAGGGATGAAGAAGTGCACAGGTACTGGTTTCCCAGGAGGGGAAGATTAACTTATGGCTGAAAAATATTTATTCCTGAAGAGCAGTTTCATTAAAGTCAGTCAAGCAACAATGCAAAAGACACAACAGCCCTTCCCTTGCACTCACTGAGCTAATTAAGTAGATGAGGACAGATGCTGTGCCTCGAGATCCAAAGAGAAATTGTGAGCTTGTAATACTCTCATCCTCAGATAAAAAATATTCTAGTATTTACTTGCCTCCTCTACCCTGTTCCACGAGGTTTGGAGGAGGCTCACACAATCTTTCATGGTATAAAATAGGAGGATTAAGAACTTAAATATGTCCAAGTCCACTGAAGACGATCCGGCTATGAAATAAACTAATTAATGCCTGACGCTGGCACAGGAGGAGACTGGGTTCTGGAGGCTTTGTAAGGAGACTGAGGGCGCGGGCTGAGCTCACACACACACAGGCAGGCCTTTTCCTGTCAATACACCCAAGAGGAAATCTACCGTATGGCTCCACAGGTAAGTAAGGGCAGCAGACAGCATGGCTTCAACCTAGTCCCCAGGAACAACAGAAAGTCAGTTCCCATGGCCTGTGTCAGAGTTCCGCCCCCTTGAAGCCCTGTACGCTGTGAACTATTCTCCCCGCGTGGGGCAGATTCTAAAGCGATGTCCTGAAACTCTGATGGGATTGTCTGGGAGAGACCTTTTGTTAGGTATTTACATAAGTGAATTTGGCCAGGAGTTTTGGAGGCAATATTTTATTAGGTTTTTAACACATGCTAAAGTCGGCCATTAGGCAGCCTGGCATTGATATTCTGTCTTGATTCCGAAGCCAAGCCACATAAGAAATGTGAAGTCAGTCCCAATTCAGGCAAAGCGTAACAGCCCTCTGTGGCCTGATAAGGCGAGAGGAAGGAATCGCATCCAAAAATATCACATTGAAAAAAGCGAAAGCAGGTGAGCTGAGCCAAATGCTCTTGGATCGGAGTTGTTTAGATGGGAGGCGCTGGCACAGCCATCCAGGAGGCAGGGAATGGCCTGGAGATGGGCAGGGGGAGGTCCACAGGGCCGAGGATGGATGGGAGAGCAGGAGGTGAAGGGGTCCCCTATTACCACCAGCTTCTGAGGGGCCCTGCTCTTTACTGCTGGGCTCCACTGCTGCGTACCTGCTCCCATGGCCTCCATGCCTCTTCCTCTTTCTCTAGTGCCTGAACACCTCTTATTCAAACTCTGAGAGGTAACCCCTCTGCAGAGAGAGCTGCCTTGATCCATAAACCTGTCTCCAGGTCCCACCCAGCAGCTTGATGGCCGGATCTACACTCACAAAGGTCTGTCAGCCTCTCCTAGTGCACTCCTCCCATGGCAGTTTCATCATCTATTTCTTTTCAAGAATGGCCACAACTTGGGAGCAGGAACAGTGTCCTATGTATCAAAGCCTAGCTCAAATGATCAATGTTAAATGACTGCATGGCAGATGAGTGAATGAATGAAAGGATGAATGAATGAATGAATAATTGGTGAGGTGAAGACAGTATCTGAGCAAGAGAAGCCTTCACGCTGATTAAAAACCAGTGTCCCCTGAGATCCAGTCCCAGGTCAAGTGCCTTCTGAATCTTCACACGGGCCTTAGGAGTGCTCATCTCTTCTCCTGGTCCTACCTCCCACCAAGTTCAAGTGCCTCCTGAAGCCAGAGGAGACTTCCTCCTCAGCAGGCATCAGAGAGCCTTCTTCAACTGCTGGGGCAACAGAGAGGCAACTTCTCCGCTTGCTCATTAGGACTCTCCTGGAGAAGGGTCTGGCTTGGGGCCAACCCCTTCTCTCGGTGGATTCTTCTGTTAGCCCCATCCACCGGTAATAAGTGCGGCTGTGTGTGGGGAGGTCCGTCCGTGGGAATAAAGAAAAGCCAGGATGAAGGTGGACATCCCAGTCTTTGCTCTCATCACCTGCCTGTCTCTTTGTGTCAAAATCGTTTCATCAAAATAAATCAGGGGCCTGGGAGGGCCATCTGCAATGTTTAACTGGAAAACTTTCAGTGAGATGATTCACATGCAATGCAAAAGAACCCGCTGACCCCTCTTGTCACCGGCGTTTGCGCCTAGCGATGGTCCATCTGTGCTTCTCCATCTTGCCCTTGCTGACTGTCTCTTTGAAATTCTGCATTTTCCTTTCTAGAGTAGCATCAATACGTTTTACATTCATAATAGTGTGTCAATCTGTAGAGAGGGAAATCATCACAGGCTGTGACCCTGTGGCAGCAAGTGTCACTGGTTGCTAGGCAGGGTGTCCTCTGGGCAGGGAGCTGTCACTCTTGGCCCCAGCTTTCCTTCACTTCTACGAGGAAGGGTCAGCCTATGCTCAGGTCACAAGCATAAAAGCGATTCTGTTGTCTGTGCTGCTGCCTTTCAAAGCCTCTCTGAAAGGCTCCTATCAAAGAAGTCAAGGATTCAAGGTGACACTAGCATCAGAATGAGAAGGTGAAAAAATAAGGAAAACATGATGTATCTTCCTCCCACAGCTTCCCCAAAATCATGGTGCCATTGAAAGAACCCTGGGCCGAGATCAGAGATCCAAGTGCTCGTCCTGAGTGAGCTGGCCACGGCGTGCTGCGGTTCCAGCAGCAGCAGAGATCTGTAGTCAACTTCCGACTGCTTCCTCACACCAATGCCCCACCCTGCAGAACCAGCATGAGGCAAAGGAACATCACCCCAGCACTGCCAACTAACATTGTATACGAGGCCAAAGGGACTAGGAAGTTTGACACTGTAAGTTCATGTTCAGGGCCATACAGAGTGTGAGTGTGTCTGTATACCTACATATGCATTCATGCACAGATGCGCTCAGTATTGTAACTTTTGATACTTAAAAATTACTCCGGACCTACATCTTTTCACATGACCCTTCTCAGTGGGACAAGGAGGCACAGAGAAAAGTGGGACCCTCACTTCCACAGTCCCTGCTGGGTTTTTAGACAAAACATGACTCCTCTGATATCCTAGTAGAGCTCCCTGGATAACACTGACCTCACAACTACCATCTGGAGACCCGGGCACCGAATCATGACCTTAAGAGCCCAGAAACAGGAAGGCTTTTTGAGTCAGACCCCTGGATTGGAATCATGGCTCATGAACTGCTGTGGGGTTATAGCCAAGTAGCTTAACATCTCAGAGCTTCAGCTGCTTTTCTGTAACGTGGGTACAATGCTACCGACCTTATGAATGTTGTGAAAATGAAATAGGACAGTATGTGCAAAATGGAATCAGGTCTCAACACTAATAAGTGATTTTTACTGCATGCTTGTTAACTCCACGTACAGTTTCCCTCTGCATTGCCCCACCCACACCCCAACCTCATAATGACCTCATCTCACGTTGCCTTATTTAGGTAGTAGTTCCTCCGAGTTGTTATCATTGGGGAACATCCTGGCATTCATTGTGGAGAGGACGAGTTACTCTGGGATGGTCCTCATGTCCGAGTGGCCTCATATCTCCATGAATTCATCAAGCTCAATACCTCACGACTTTTTGAGCTGAACCAGAAAAAACATAAAACTTCTTCTTAGCACATCATCTTCAAGACTTTCACTTCCTTAGTCAGGGGGCAGAGGTAAAAATAAACAGAGCAAAAGCAAAAACAAAACCCTGCCCTGAATTGTATTCTAATTCATGAGAGGTGGGCTTTGGTGATAAATTGGACCAGGGGAACCAATTCTCCCCACGCAGGTCCCTGAAGAGTCAACCTAGACACTGCGTTTCCTACAGGCTCTGACTACTGTCCCTCAGCATCTCTTCCGAGAGACACCCTAGGCTGTCCTTTTAAGCTACTTGACTGAAGTGCCCTCCTGGTGAACCAATAACAATAACCGTCAAAGGACTGTCGCCTGTGCTCTAAAGATTTGTTCCTCCAAACAGACCCTGGTGGTTTGTGCAGAGTCAGAGAACGGGAGACAGAAAGTCTGGGCAGAAATGCCACCTGGGATGGTCTACATTAGGGATCCCCAGCCTTGGCTGCACAGGCGGATCCCCTGGGAAGTCTACATATATGGTCTGCACAGGGCTCAGGAATCAGTGGATTCTAATGTGCAGTTGGGTTGAGATTCTGCTCCAAAGAAAGCATCACTGTGTTGGGGGGACATTTATTTGTGATGTTACCAGAATTCTGACACCTCACCGCTTCACACACGTGGTCCCCCAGGACATGGTACAGACTATATGGAGCACCCACCATATAGGACGTGCTGGGGTGATGGGCTAGGTGCCAGGGGACATGATGGGAAGCCACGATCCCCAAGTTGAAGGAGCTCATCATAGTGAAGCGGTCACAGCTACAGATACTTACAGGGCACCCCATGCTGTGTGGGTAAGAGCACCAATTCCAGAGCCACTTACTGCTGTGTAGACTCAGGCAAGTTAAACAGGCCTCTCAATAAAATAATAGTATCTCATCATGTGTTATGAGGAGTAAAAGCTTTATAACAGCTAAAGCCTTAGAACAGTGTCTGGCTTCTAGTAAGTGCTCAGTAATATACACATGCTGCAGCTCATCTTCACAACACCCCCATGAGGCCAGAACTACTGTTGGTTATTCCTACAGGAAAGGTCGTGCAGATATTACGTGGTAGAGCTGGGCTTCGGACCCAGGCAGTCTGACACTGGCTGCTGTGCATTTCATCACAAGACCACAACTCCCTGCTTTGGTGCTGCTTGTGGGGAAGAGAGAATTGAAAACCAAAAAAAACAACCCACTGAATTCAATACAATGTGTGAGGGCTGTCACAGAAACAGGGCCGGCATGACTCCGTAAAACCTGGCTGGATGAGTGACACCACACCTGGAGGAAGGTGGGGCCTACAGAGGATGCACCTATAAAGGAAGATGAGGGATATCTCAGCCCTGTCACAAAGCTGGGATCTGATTCTACAGGTTTGGGGGCACGGGGGACGTGATCAAATATGGCCATTACAACTATGAGGAACTCAAGAGAAACATAAATAGCCCCATTTTATGTCTGCAGGGACCGGGGTACCAAGGCTAGACAGAGCGCCCCCTATCACAGAGTATAAAGGGGAAGATTCTGAATTCCAACTGGGGTGGACCCGACTGCCGAGTCTTCTCAAGCACATGTGATACCACTTCCTATCAGTGGGAAATGTTTAAAACATCTCTATTTCCATTCCAAAGAGAAGCTGTAATTGAATGCCCTTTAGGGTACCCTAAAGGTCCTAGCACTCCATCTGGGAGACCACAGCCCGAGGTCTATGCTTTTATTCAGGAGTAGAACATTCCAGAAAGTCTGAGGGCACTACCCTTAGGACACACCAGGAATCACTGTGCTTTGGGGGCGGGGTGGGGGTGGGGTGGGAGTGAGTATGGGCGGAGGAGGCAGAGGAGGGAGCAGCCTCTGACCATGGCTTTGTGGACCTCCCTTTTCTGGAAGCTTCTCCTGGCCACTCTCCTGTCCCTGGAACTGGTTCAACAGCAAGAGTGGGACTGCTCTTATCTGGACTTCCAGGGAGCACCCCCAGGTCAGCAGGCTAACTCTGAACCCCTTAAGGGAGCATGTCTAAAGGAAAGATGGTCTGAACTCTAACCGTGGGGTCTCAGAGCCTCTGAGGAACCACTGGTCTCCTCTTCTCTTCCTGAGTGTCAAGTGAGTCAGAGAATGTTAAGCGGGGTTACTCGTTAAGCCTGTCTGTGCTTAATGCAAGCATATTTTATAGATGGCATTAAGCACCTCCTTATTTCTTTCCCCTAAAGAGACTATTATGTAAAATTCTATGAGAAGAGAATTAACAGAGACATTAAGAAGTCCCTCAATTAAAAAGGTTTTGACTACCAAAATGCTTCCCAAGAAGGCTGCAAGGTATTTTTAAAAACTGTGCTAAAACATACATTACACAAAATTTACCATCTTAACCATTTTGAAGTGTACAGTTCAGTAGCATTGAGTACATTCACACTGTTGTGCAACCAATTTCCAGAACTGTTTTCGTTTGCAAAACCAAAACTCTATACCCATTAAATCAGGTATCGAGTATATTTTAAAGGGAAGTGAAATCAGTGATATTTTCAAAAGGGAGTGGGTATGGCCTAGAGGAGGGATGGAGATACAGTACACAAACTTACAGGTCTTTTTCAATACTATTAAGTCAGAATTTCATCATTTATTCCAGTTCAATTGCCTGATCTTTCACTCCAATGCTTCATGCGTACAACATATTAAAAAATATAAGAAATAAAGAGTCTCAATAAATATGAAAGTCTAGTTGTGCAGAAAACACAGTTATTTTCCAAGAATCTGACCTTAAGAGTATCTTCTTCATTTGTAGCTCACCACCACTTTGGGGACAAGAATCACCCATTTTATTTAGGCTGTTTAAACTGAATCTGAAAACTATGGAATTTTAAAAAATTCTTTTTTAAAACAGCAGTCCTGAAAGGAAAAGCCTAGTGAATGGAGGAGACACTCAACTACATTTCCTCCTGACCTGAACTGGGTTACGAGTAAGTGTCACGTCTGTGTCACTCGAAGCAGCACGCTCTGTTCTTCGGCTTACCAGGCATTAATTATTTTTCCATTTTAATTGACACAGAGCCAGGTGAAAGGTTTGACTGTCAATTTATCTTTACCCGTTTCTTTATGAAAAAAAATCACAACCCTGACATTAAACAGCAAGCCACAGGAACAGTCAAACTTACAGTCTTCACAGAGTGAGTACCCACCATGCCACGCCACGGAAAGGGCACCTGGTATCAGGGCAATTCAAACAGTTGAGACACATAATTTGCATTAAATTTGTTTACAAAGCCATAAGCAAAGCTAAGTGGACTGTTCATGAACCCCACGCAAACTATGAAGAAAGGCGTCCATACTCGTGCACGACCCATGATCTTTTTGTACTTGTATTTCAAATAACTGCCTTTGTAGGAGAGTCAAAGGCATAAATAAGATGGGTATGTTTGAAACTTTCACAACTCAACATTTTAAAAGTAACAGAACCCTGGTAATCTTGACTCATTTTGGTTTCTTGAGCATACACCTGGGGTGACAACAGGGGGCTTTCTCAGCAGTTGAAAGCCTGACTGTGCAGCAGTTTTCAAATCAAGGGAGAGAGAGAAGGTGGAGGGGTCCATGGGACAACCCGATAAACACAGCAGGTCGAATTCCTGCACTGACATTTGCTCTGGTGTCCACACCCTCTCCCCACCTCATGCCTCGCTGCCTGTGCCCTTCTCCAGCATTTATTTTAGATTTGGTTCCTGTTGAAATGCCCCGTTCCTAGGGCTCTTCCTGCCCAGTCTTCCTGTGTTAGTGCCGATGAAGAAGTGAAACCCTCCACCCATGCTGACTGTGCCCTAGAACCCAGCAGCTTACAAGGGAACAATGGTTCACGTCTCACCCTCACTGTCTCAGCAAGCTTTTCAAGGCCAGAGCAGTGTCCCGTGTTGCATGCATGACCCTGAGCACCCCAGCTTAGAATCTGGGGGTAGAGGCGTGAAGAAGTAAATAACATTTGCCTTTCCTCCACAGAGCCCCTAAAAATTCTTAATGTGGTTTCCAGAGAGCCCATGAGCACCGCGTGACAAATTGCCAGGCTGACCATCCAGGGACCGTTTTGTGGGGTCTCGTGACCAACAGTTTCATCACGTAGGAAAACCGAGTGGCCGGAGGTCTCGGGTGGGCTCAGGGGAGACACACCTGTTGGGTCTGGTTGCAGAACTAGTCAGACTTTAGATAGTTTCACAGGTACACTTTAAACACGTGTAGTTTGACTACGTCAATGGTGCCTCCAATAAAGCAGATAAAGATACTTAGAAACTTCTTTTAACAGGAAGATGGCATGTGATACAAACAGTAAAAGGTATCTGTGGTGAAAAGTACCCAAAAATAAGTCCCTCCCCAACCTTGACCCCTCACCCTCCTCCCTGGCCCTCGGTTCTAGGGGATTTTTCAGACACACAGAAGCAGCTCTAGGTACTCAGAAGTCAAGTCCCAAGGGAACACATTAGGAGGAAGTTCTCTTCCCTGAGGATGTGCAAGCCGGTTTGAAAAATACCAAGAATCAAGGCAGCAGAGGCATTCAGTTCTCTTAAGAAACCAGTCTCTGGGCACAAATTAGTTTAGTCTTCCTGAAAATGTAACTGCCTGCAGACATGAGCGCAATGCCCTGTTCCCCTTCTCCAGGAGAAAGAATAATGGGGAGCAACCAACCCCTCACCCGAGGCTCCTTTCAGTTCCTCCCAGTATTAAGTTTTGAATAATCAAAGGATACCAGCATTTGAAAGCCTGACATTAGACGTAAAAGTTTTGAAGAGACTGACTTTACCCCCGCAGGGCATTTAGGGAAGACTAAATTGATGTGGCTGAAATTTCTGGTCCAGAGACTAGTCTGCAGGGTTACAAAGAACATCAATAGTGAAAGGAAGTGGGGATGCAGGCGGTGAACGGGGAGCAGAGGCGGGCCCATGTTAATATATGACAGACTTTCAGGAAGGCTATTAAGAGGGGGTGATTTAAATGAGTTTGAGAGAGAACCAAATGGCTTTTTAAGACAACAGGGTAACATTTTCCCTCTTGACTACACAGACCTCACGCTTGCCTCTAAAATTCTTCTCTGTTCATCTTTTCCCCTTAGTCCCACTTTGGCACATGGACCTCCAGACAATCAGATAATTCCTGGTGATGGTCATGTGAACAGAGCACACACGTATCAGTATAGCATCATCTGTCTAAGGCCAGAGTCAGGCGGCTACGATGGGCCGGAGATGATGGTCATTAGAACGGACTAGGAAGAAATACACATTCTTTTCCTTTTCAAAATGCATTTGTGCAGCATAGCAAGCATGATGGTTACAAGCACGGCTCTGATATCAGACAAACTGGGGTGTGAGCCCCCCTCCTTCCCTCCTGGAGCTGTGTGACTTTTAGCGATTTGCTTAACTCTTTGTGTCTCTGTTTCCTCAACAGTAGAATGGAGAGAAAAACAGTTTCTCCCAGAGCTGTCATGAAGAACCAAAGAAACATACAATGGACCTAGGAGGTGTTATGTTAAGTGAAATAAGTCAGATAGGGAAACACAGTTACCGTATGATTTCACTTGCATGTGGAATCTAAAAGCAAAACAAAACAAAACAAATGCGCAAACAAGACTGAACAGAAAAAGACCCATCAATATAGAGAACAAGCTGATGGTTACCAAAGGGGAGAGGGGTAAAGTGATGGGAACAAAATAGAAAATAAATGTATGTCTAAAGCTTAAAAGTTACTGCTATAAAAAATGCAAGTGTATTCATCAATGTGCCTGACATATAAAAATATTCATAATTTTTATATATTGTTATGTACTTTTTATATAGTTATATACTCTTTATATATTGCTATTTTTTTATTCATTGATTCAATAACTATCTAGAGAGTGCCTGCAATGGACCTGGCACTATGCAAGCGCATATAAAATTCAGTGTAGAACTTTACGAGTACTAGTTTTTCTTGGAAGGAACTCTTGACATTCATTGAACATTTTGGTGGCACCATCTTCCTAAAGAGCTCAAAACACTTTTTGTCATTTCCTTGGTGTTGGTAGCATTCCGGAGAAGGAAAAAGAGCCATCTCTACAGAAATCAACATTTTTTTGTTGTTGTTGGGAAAACTGAGGCACAGAAAGGCCAGGTGGCTTGCTCAGGGCCATCCCATTAGCCCATGGTGGAGCTGATATTGGACACGTGTCTTGACATGGAGCCAGATATAGCATTTCCCAGAGTGTTATAATATAGAGCCCTGGTCCCACCAGAGCTTAAAAAGCTGGCCCCCCAAAAGGAATCTGTGGTCCAACAGGGAGGGATTTTCATTGGTTGGGATGCTTGGAAGACTGGCTAACAGGTGCCTTCATGGCAGGCCTCCTCAATGGTTTTCACAGGCAAATGTGCCCATGTCTCAGATAGGAAGATATGGTGAGGCATTTTCCAAACTCATGTGACACAGAACCCTCCCCTCACGGAGAAACTTCTGGGCCTTGTGTCCCATGGAACACACTTTTGGGAATGCTGGTTCATTGAATCGTTTCCTCAGAAGGAGGCCCTTTGAGAGCACCATCCAAAATTGGAAATACAAATTTAAACCAACCAAATTTAAACTGCCTCCTTTCCTGTTCCCTTAATATGGTCACTGAGCTGGAAAGAACTTCTCCCAAAACACGCTGGGCTGACCCCGGCAAGGTTTGAGGGCCCTGACACTTCGGTTCTGCGGTCTCAACTGGGCTCTGAATCACTGCTTCTCCCTGACGAGTGCCAAGAAGCCAAGAATTGCAGTCAAGATTCCTGACCTGTTTAATGAAACTGTCTAGAACTTCCCTGGATCAGAAAGTCAGCAGTGGGGAATGTCCAACCGTTACAAAGGATCAGAGGGTCATGCCTTCAGCCACCGGGCTTTCTCCAACAGTCAGTCAGAATGGGCAGCTTCTAATTTTTTTTTATCCTCTTGGGAAATATTATTCCTCAAAGTCAATCTCACCCCCACATTGGCATCGTATGTATGTTCACGCAGTGCTCTGATTTACATGGGATGTAAAGTACAGCATAGGGGATCTAGTCAATAACACTGTAGTAACTATGTATGGTGCCAGGTGGGTACTAGGCTTATCGGGGGGGATCACTTTGTAAGTTATATAAATTTCTAATCACTATGTTGTACACCTGAAACTAATACAATATTGAATGCCAACTATAATTGAAAAATAAAAAATTATTTTAAAAAAGGATCTCTGATTCTATTGCACCATTTATGCTCTACTTTCATCAACTCATCTCTTGCAGCCACACTCTTGGTTTGTTGCATTGTTTCCTGTCTGAATTTCTTTCTGCAAATCTGACTGTACTGACATGACATTCTTTAGATTGTAGGCTCCTGGGGGACAGGGGAAATACCTGTGTTTCTTTATTATACAGTCTAAAATACTGGCCATGACACTGAATAAAAGCCATTGGATGAAGATCAAGATAAACACAATGGTTAACAGAACTTTAGGGCTTGGCTGGAAAAATCACCACTTCTAAAGACATTTTAGTCATCCATCTAGACAGAAGACTAAGGAAATTATATTTATGAGAAAATACTTTTTAAATGCCACTCCACAGTGGTAATTTCAGCCATCAGGATTCCTGCCATGAAATGCCTACTAAAATAACTGAGGAAGTCGGGAGATGTAGTTGCAAAGTTCTAAGGTATTCAGTGAGGTCCCAGTTAATTTGGCTTTGGGCACAATTAGCATTCTTCTCTTTTCTTTCTCCTTTCAGCTTACTGAACACAGAGAGTTTAGGATTAAGACTCATGGGCTTTTCCTGATTGCCGTGTGGTCATGTCAAAGGCTGACACTCAGTGTTCGTCAAGCTCAGGCCCACATCACTACAGAGTCTCGGGGCTCAGGGGAGGCAGGGAGCCTTACACGCCATCACCATGTTTTTTAGGGGTTGAGATGAGGGAGAAGTGGGCACCTACTGCCACAGTGAAGACTCAGGTCTGAGCAGGGATGTGCTGACTTGGCTCTGCCTCCCTCTGTGAAACCCTGAGTCTGAGGGTGACAGCGCCTTCAGAGCCAGAACAGAGAGAACCAGGCCTGTGAATCACGCATTGCCCAGGGGAGAAATGCAAGGCTTATCCCAGGTAGTACAGCAGGTTTCCCAGTAAAAAATGATGGTGTGAGGCCTGCCGAGTGTCCTCAGGACGTCAGTGGTGGGCAGCTTCATACACACTGCTGCTTTTATGCCTCACAATTGCCCTTCAAAGAAAGGTTCATTACCCACTTTTATTTTCTTTTACTTACTTCCTTAAAAAAATTTTTAAAAGATTTCAATTATAAGCCTTAAAGAGGTCATTTGCTCAAGATAACTGTTAGAGACTGAATTGTGTGTGTCCCCTCACAAATTCACATGTTCAAGTGCTCACACCAATGTATTTAAAGAGGTTATGAAGGTTAAATAAAATCATAGGGTGGGACCCTAATCCAATAGGACTGGTGTCCTTCCAAGAGGGAGAGACACCAGGCATATGCACACAGGGAAAGGCCGCATGAGGTGGACACAGTGAGAAGGCGTCCAGGCCAAGGAGAGAGGCCTCAGGTGAAACAAAACCTGCTGACACCTTGATATTGGACTTGCAGCCTCCAGAACTGTAAGAAAATAAGTGTCCCTCAGTCTGTGGTGTTTCATATGGCGGCCTGAGCTGACTAATAGAGTCACACCTTTAAAAAGTGGTCTGATGTCCAAGGTCATGCTTGGGAGCAGCAGAGACATCCTATATTAACTTTGGTCCTGTTTCAACAAGTCTGAAGATTTTGGGCGCCGGCATCATTAGCTCCTGTTGTATAATGAAGACTCTGATTGACTTTTGTCCCTGGTTCCTGGAAGGAAGGCTCTAAGGTCTTGTGATTTCCTCAGGAACAGGAGTGTCTTTCATATTACTATTATCTCTAATTCTGCTCGCAATCTTGCAAGCTAGTTACTCTGATTCTCATTTTACAACAACAAAGCTAAGGTTCATAAGGAAAAATATTTCCCAAGGCCACACACCATCCACACAGGGAGAAAGAGCCACAATTCGGACCTGAATTGGACTTTATCCAAAGTGTGGGCTTTATCACGTGAATGCCTCCTAAGCCTTGGTACATTTTTCCATGAGCCAGTGTTGAAACAAGAAAAAAATAAGATTAGTGTACATACACTTCATAAAGCTAAATGTACCCTATTTTATTTTGTATTAATTTTTGTTTTTATTGGGGAACAGCCACAGTCATTGGTCACACATTGCTTTCATGCTACAATGGCACAGTTGACTCTTTTAGGGAGGGTGCAGCTCACAGTGGCCCATGCAGGGATTGAACTGGCAACCTTGGTGTTCTCAGCACCATGCTCTAAATCAACTGAGCTAACTGGTCACCCCCTAAATGTATGCTATTTGAAAAAAACTGTTCTTTACTCTGCTTTCATATCCTTTTCTGTGTTTTCCTTTTTTATTATATAAAGTTACAATAGTCATCAATATTTTTAAAATATCTTTACTTGGCAAAAAAGAAAAAAAAAAGAACCCATTCCAGCCCCACTTTCCTTTATCATTACATTTTCTAGTCCCTTAAGTCCCCAAACCTGGGAAACCCTGTATCCCAGCGGCCATGAGCCACAGAAGCAAGCTCCAGAAAAGCACACAACTCTGCAGTCTCCTCTGCGCTCAGGTCTGACTGCCTCGATGTACAGTGTGCTAGGACACAGGCCCCGAGGCAGACTGCTCTCCTCCATCAGACCTAGCCCAGAGCAGGGTGGAGCCTGAGACCTTGCATTCCCCAGTGATGCTGATACTGCCAACTTAGGACCACACTGAGAACCACGAGGTAAAGTCCATCCCATTAACTCTACCCCTGGTCAGCGCCTGGTTCAGGTATGGTCTCTATGGTCTAAGGAGCGGCAAAGGTGTGAGGGATGGGGAAGGGTCTTCCTCCATGATAAGAGTTAGCAGGAAGAGAAACCCCCTTTCCTGTTTTTGAATGCTGTTGTGTAAAGATGTGCGTGGTGCATGGGGCTGCTGCAGCCAGCGCGTGACCAGTCTACCTGTACAGGTGGGAAGCCTATAGAACGTCCCCAGAACAAATGTGCTCAAAGAAAAGATGAACGGAAAGATTATTATTTTTTTCATGTTGATAAATACAATTTAGTGAGAATAGTGTTGCTTAACTAAGGGTTACATGGCTGCGCTATCCCCTGAGATTTGTGTGTGTGTGTGTGTGTGTGTGTGTGTGTGTGTGTGTGTGTAACAGAGCCAACTTAATGTGGATGGCATTCTCGATATAACAGAATCATTAATTTATATAGGCAAATTCTCATTTTAGTGTGCTTTGTTTTATTGCATTTTTTACAAATTGAAGGTTTGTGGCAACCCTGCATTGAGCAAGTCCATTAGCGCCATTTTTTTCAAAAGATTCAGATGATGGCTAGCATTTTTTAGCAATAAAGTATTTTTTAATTAATGTATGCACCTTTTTTGGACATAATGCTACTGCACAGACTACAGTATAGTGTAAATATAACTTTTATATGCACTGGGGAATCAAAGAAACCGTGTGACTCACTTTAATGAAATATTCACTTTATTGTGGTGTTTGGAACTGAACCCACAATATCTCTGGGGTGTGCCTGTATATCATTTTCTTACTCTCTAAAAGGTGGGTGAGAAGGCAGTGATTTACCCACCTCTCCGGCTGTTACAGATATATGATAAAATGAAATGGAGAACTAATGTAATTTGGAGGATTATTACAGTTTTATCATGCCTTTGAATGAGCCTGTTGATACTCTTTCTGTTATTTTATTATAAATCACTGACACTATCACAAGAGTAAAGATGGCTAATAAAGGATTTTTATAATACCAACAGATGGCTCATTTTAATCTAGTAACGTATCTTAGGATATATCAACACTTTAAAATGTAAGAATCGTTTTACTGATCTACTGCCTCAGAGGACTCTGCATGTGATTTTAAAATCTTTTTTCCTTAAAAAAAAAAGTGTTGATCAGTTTTGAACAGACAATTGGGATTGCTGGAGCCATGAGGTTCACCTGGGAATCATCAAAGATCGCTGGGATCCTGCAGGCCTGGTTAAGCGCATGTTCTGAGTCTCGCAGAGTCACACAGGACACATCTGAACGCCCCAAAACGTCCTTCCCACTGTGCACTACAGAATCTGGCTAGCACACCACAACCTCTGTAAAGGATACAGCCCTGAATGGGAAACAAACTAACCCATGCACTTGTGGGAACTTGAGTTTGTGAGTAATGGGGTTGGGAAATCAATCACTAACTTGTGTATAAGGGATAGTGTTTGTCTTCAGTTTTTACCCTCCCCCGTGTCATAGCCAATACGATCCATTTGTATATAACTGTGCTTCGGGGTCATTTCCATGTAAAGCATTATGGATAGGGTCACTGATAAGATACTGGGCTGAAATCACCCAAGTCATGTTTTTCTATTTCATCTCCAAGAATGATGAGTGATTAGCATGTTTTGACATAACTGGAGGTCAAAACCAAATTCATTTATTTGGGTGGTTATCAGTACTTTGCATGAATGTCTCTCTCTCTCTCTCTCTCTCTCTATATATATATATATATACACACACACACACACACACACACACACACACACACACACACACACACCGAGGCTGCCAAGAAAATGTATACACAGTTTAAGAGATGTTATCTATGCTCAAGCAGTAGTTCGCCATAATCACAAGTGTCTGGACGCTGATGGTAACGACTTTGAGCACCTCTTGTAGTTGCAGAAGTCAAATGTGACTTATATTCATCTTTTGTTATTGGTATATATTGAGTATTACAATTTTAATACAGTTCTTTCCTTTCTTAAAATGTATATATATATTTTTTGGCACCTTCTGTAAATACTGCTTGTCTTTGTATGACCTTGTCATATGAGTTGTATAAGATATTGGAAGGATTAGAAGTTCATGAAAAGATGAGGGGACAATGTGTTGGGAAGCCTGGGAGATTCGACCGTTAAGACACTTTTGATAGACTGTCAACCCATCGCTTCTCAAGAGAACTTACACTGAACTCTAAAAATTATCCATAAAGCCTTGCACAGGGTCATAATAAAGACCAAATTACCAGGAATAACAATACAGTAAATTATGCAGCATTTCCCCGAAAAGGCTGAGGTAGTTAACCTTCCCATTTTACAGCTAGGTAGCAAAGGTAAAAGGCTTGCCCAGGTTACCATAGCGACCAAGCGGTCCAGCCTGGGCATCTCATTCCAGCTAAGAGAGTGCCCGTGAGGTGCCAGGAAGTCTCTAAGCACTTCACATGTTCTAATTTATTGAATCCTAATCACAACTCTATGAGGCTGGTACCAGTATCAATTTACAGATAAAATTACAGCAGGAAGACTGGATGCAGTTATCATTCCAAGGTTACAGACAAAGAAACTGAAGCTTCAAGAGGCTGTGCAATTGGCCAAGGTCATGGAGCTCCTAAGTGTTGGAGTGGGTAGCTCTGTGACCCCAGCTAATTTTCAACGTGGGCCAGGTTTTGAAGCTAAGCTGTCTGGCCCCAGAGCCTGTGCTTTCAGTGTACTGGTTGTAAGCTGCTCGTACTCTGGAGCCAGACGGCCTGATTTTGGATCAGGTTCCTACAATTTACCAGCATGCCAGTCTGAATAAGTTACTTAACTCCTCTGGGTCTAAATTTCTGCATCTGAAAAATACAGACAGTAACAGTTACCTCAAAGAGTTGTGGAGCTGATTATCAGGGGATGACCTAGCACCTATGAAGTCCTTAGAACAGTCTAGAACTGAGAGAAGTGCCCCATTAGCTAATGTGATGATTAATCACTAGGCTATCAAATTTCCCAGAGCATTGAAAGGATGGCTTACATAGTTATAACTTGACTTACATTTAACTGTTCAGGAATGCGTTCATTTGCATGAAGTAAAAGATACATCTGTTTTCTATCTTCTGATGTCTACCCAGAATAGTGATTTCTAAACCCTGAAGCATCTGCTGAGGCCCCTCAGGTGGATCCCTGTTAGTCGTGGGGGACAAGCTGGTGGGGTTCAGACCGCCTCCACTTATATGATATTGGACAAAGGATTCTGCAAGTAAAAAGAAGTTTGGGAACCAGTGGTCTAAAAAATGGCAGAAGGGTCCCATGGTGGCTTCTGTCCATCATTGTAGATGCAATTTCCTACTATTGTACCGTTCAGGACCTCCGTTCTTCTGGGCCAAGGGTGGCAGCTATGCCAACACAGGGTACCCCTAGAGAGGAGGCAGTCAGGAGTGAAATTACCTTCTTCATCTCTTTAATATTCTGCTCTTATAAGCAGGACAGGGCCATACTATGGAGAAACATGAGAGTCCAACAGAGGAAAATTCAAATGGGATGAACTACTGAAGGCTCTGAGCAGAGATATGTCGGAAAGCAGCAGTTAAGGAAGACTAGCCCGCCTGAGTTGTACAGAACAGACCAGGCTGTGCAGGGCATGGAATTATGGAGGTCGGTGAGGAGGTTGCTACAGGACTCCAGGCGAACAGAACAGGGACAGAGGGCACGCTGATGGAGAGCCCAGGGTGGTAAATGTCTACACAAGGGTGATGGTGGGAATGGAGATGGAAGGTCATTTCCTCAAGACGGGGAGAAAAATTGGCAAGATTTCAGGACAGGGATGGAGTTGAATAAGTCAAAAAGGAGTCTGGACTCTTAAGCTTGGTTGCCTCAGAGGATAGTGGGGCTCGCCTTCAAAGCGGGTCCTAGAAAAAGACGCCCTGGATTTGATGCGGAGTGGGGAATAATGGGTTTGAATTGGGTATGTGGAGTTTGAGCTGCCACCTCGCTGGTCACTTACACATACCTAGCAAGTGGCCAAGGTGTGGGATGGGGCTTTGGCAAGATTGGGAAATCTGAGTTATTTTAACCGCTAAATTGTTAGTTCTGTGCTGGGCAAGTGAGGAAATAGGAAAGCAGAGAGATTCAAGGGCTATGGTGAAAGCGCATGGGGGTGGGGGAGTCAGGACAAAAATAGAGAGCAGCTGAGATTTCCTCAGAAATTTCGATTCCTTCTTCCTCCACCTCTGATACTGGATAACGCCTTATTTCTCAGGAGAGGGCCTTCCTCCCTCCCTTTCTTCTTCCTTCCCTCCATCTGATGGGTGAGACACGCAGCAGCAGAGGCTGCCCCCAAATCCTCCTGCAGCCCCTCCATATAAGAAAGGATCGGGTGCAGATGGCACAACTGCATGGAAAAAGGGGGCTGCCCCAGCCATAGGAGATCAAGCAGTGAGAATATGCAGCCCACTGGAGGGACAAAAAAGAACACCCTCCCCTCGATTTGTAAAAAGTCGTACAAAAAATAATCATTTATCAGCTCTAGACAAGACCTCTTGCCTCCAAGGGAGGCCCATTTAGATCTGCATACGATAGCAGAAGACCAACGATAGAGATTTACCAACGAACAAGCATTTGAGCAATGTGCCAAAAATCAATCTGTGAGTTATGGATGAAAAAAATTAAAAAACACCCAGATGAACTCACCACCCTTTCCAGATTTCACTCTGTTTCTACATGCTTCTGAGGGGTGTGTGTTTTATGTGTGTCTTTCCCCTAGTTATTCACATTTTGTTGAACTGTGTGGTGTGTTAAGTTAGTTTTGACCCCCCCCCCCCCGCAACACACACACACAGAGATCTTTCTTATCCCTCTTGAGCAGGAAGACAAAAATTAGAAGCCCACAGTGTGCAGGCATCTCCTGAGGTTCCTTATCTGCAAGCACTCCCATTGGGCTACCTTAGAGAATATGTGGGAATGTTTTCATAAAGCCATCAAAGAAAAATATAACTCAGCAGTAACACAAAAGCAAAAACAAACACATGAAATCCACTTTCTGGAGGATGTTCTTGGAAGGGGAGGAGATGAGCTGTCTTCTCCTCCCTTTCCTTTCTCTCCCTTCACATTCAGCTGAAACCACATGAAACGCCCTTTCAGTAGGACAACATCGGCCAAATACTGGCCATTTCAATGGTTCCAATGAATACATTTTAAAAGCAGTTAAAATTAATATCAGGGAGAATGAGGAACAGGAACGGAAGTGGGGTGAGGGTGAGAGGGAGGGTCAGGTGGAGGAGGAGGACAAAGATGGGGTTGTTGCTAAGCAACCAGCATCTGGACCTGACAGCCCCAAGATGGTCTTCTCTTCTCACCCTCTGCCAGGCTGAGCAGACTGGTCGTGAGACGCGTGTGTGTACCCTGACACCCCTCCCTCTCTCACAGCTCCACAGGGAGACTGGGATTCTCCTTTATACACAGCTCCCCATTTTTCCCATCATGGCCCTTGCTGAAGAAGGGAGATGTGCAAGTCCCGCCCTCCTCACCAAAGGGGAAACTGGTTAGCTGCTTGTGTCAGTCAAGAGTATACTTTATGGACTATTATGATTACATGTAGAGTGGCCTTGATGTTATCTGTCCCTGATCTGTACCTTAAAATCTATTTGCTTCACCATGGGCCTTTAAAGTATTAAATATTGTTAGCTAACCCCAGGGATTGGAAAGACATCTGTTTGGCTCACGGATGGAGTGCCTGGCTTTGCAGCAAGAAGCCTAATAAATGATGATGGCACTCGTGGTGAAGTCTGAGGTCAGCCCAAAGCAGTGCTGCCTGACACCCTTTAGCTCTTGTTTTATGAGGTGGTCTGCTGGCCTGGGAGGTCCCGGACAGAAGGTTCATTACACCGAGTCCATTGGTCTGCACCCAGCTTCTGCACGGGGCTTCCCAGCCCTGGCTGACACTGGACCTCCTGGTGGATTCAGACCAGACAGGAGCAGATGGCAGACCTGGCTTACGCATCAGTGGTTGGGCCAGCAAACTGGGCTACCCATCTCAGTTGAGAAGATATGGAATCAACTCTATTTTTTTTCTCTTGGCAACATGTGCTTTGGGGGGAATTCCCGGTTTACTTGGTAGGGAACAATCCCTTGTATTTTTACAAAAGAACGTTAAAAACCACAGAAGTAGCTGAGGATGGGATATGAGGGTAGGTGGTGGGCACCTGTAGAGAACCCAGGTCTGTTCATTTACTCTATGTAGCATGATTAGAGTTCCAGATTTTTTTTTTAGTTTAGTTTTATTTATTTATTTATTTTTTATTGTTAGTTTGAGGTGTACAGAACAATGCAATAGTTACCCTTTTCACCCTCACCAGGTAACCCCCCTCCCCCCATCTATTGCCCTCCCACCCCCGATATCATGCTTATCTATTACAATTCCGTTGAATCCGTTCCCGCACTCTACTCCATGTCCCGAGGTTATATGTATATATAATTATCGTTGACATACAGTATTATTCAACATCAGTTTCAGAAATACAATGCGGTGGTCAGGCCTCTACATCAACTATGAAGTGGACTCCCCAAAAAGGACATGGGTCCATCTGGCCCCCTAAGAAATACTTACAACATTATTGATTATACTCCTCGGACTGTCTTTTTCTATCCCTGCGGCCATATTACAATTACCCATTTGTACTGTCTCATCCCTTTCCCTTCTCCTTCATCCCCACCCCCTCCTGACTAGCAACGCTCAGTTCTTCCTCTGTGTCTCTGAGACTATCTCCATCCACTTCTCCCATCCATTCAGTTCCTTAGAATCCACGTATAAGTGAGATCATATGATATTTGTCTTTCTCTGACTGACTTATTTCACTTAGCATAATGTTCTCTAGTTCCATCCATATTGTTGCAAAGGGTACTATTTTAGAGTTTCAGATTTTTTTGAAAAGCATATATAGGGTTTCTTTTTGTTTTGTTTTTGTTTTCCCATTGCAGGCCAGAATATTTAATTTGCTTTCAGTGTTGCTAATAGGAGCCCATATTAACTTGTATAACCTTTAAGGCGGAGTATCACTAGCACCCCTGTCAGAGGAAGTGATGAGAAGGCAACAACGATTTAATCTGCTTATTTAATCTTCTTCCACACCTGATACCCTCAGGCTTACACATGATGTGAAAATCCTTCATCATCATGTGTCACATGTTTAAATCTTCGAAAGCAAGTTCAAAGAAATGCAATGACCTGGGTAAGCCAATGACATGAGGTTTAAAGTCTTTAATTTCAGTCACTTATGATGCTGGTGTTAGGGGCCAAAGTAGCAGCCATGTTATAGGTGAAATATATCATGTCTCAGGTTTTCATTGTATGCACTTCTTACAGTACAGTGAAAAGACTAGGGTACCACATTACAAGACCTATGTTCAAGCTGTATGTCCTATTATGTGGCCTCAAGCAAGTATTTAAACCTCCTGAATATGTTTCCTTCTCTGAGGTAGCACCTACTTTACACAGTTAATATGATGATTAGGTAAGACGTGCTCTACAGAGTCTCTGTAAAGAACTGTAAAATGTAGTCGCTACTGTGGAGGACACCCAGTACATCTGGGTGATTCCATGTTCATAACTTTTTCTCTTCTTTAAGTTATCTTTTTCTGTCCTTTAGAGATAGCTGTTCAACAGAAATATAATGTGAGCCACAAATGTGAACCTAATATGAAATTTAAAAAAATGTTAGTAGCCGTATTAAACAAGGAAAAACAAACAGGTGAGATTAATTTCAATTTCATATTTTCTTTAACCGAATAGACCCAACATATTATAATTTCAACATGGAATTGTCACCATAAAAATCATTAGTAAGACATTTTACTTTTTTGTTTTTTACGGGGCCTTCAAAATGGTGTGTGTTTCACACTGACAGCACATCCCAGTTTGGGCTGGCCACATTTCAACTGCTCCAACTATATTACACAGAGCAGCTTTAAATCTTTCCCAGTGCTTCTGTCCCACTGGTTTTCTCAGGATTAGGGACACCATGTCATACACAACAAAAATCCAGCTACTATCTTTAATTCTTTTGAAAAACACTGACTAGTTGAAATTGGCTCCACTTCTCAGAATCACAGGACACTTGGTTCCTCTATTTTAACGGAAGTTTGCATCTCTGGGAGCAAAAGGTTCATGTCTATTCTCTTGTTATAATTGTGCTGCCGATGCCCAATGAGAAAGGGGGTCAGAGGGGAGAGACTCAGTAATCCTAGAATACTGCCTCACATCGCCAAGCAGCTTTCTAAACAAAACAAGAAAATATATACACACCCCTATATTCACTGCAACATTATTTACAATAACCAAGATACGAAGCAACCTTGGTGTACATTGATAGATGACTGGATAAAGAGGCTGTGGTACGTATATACAATGGAATATTACTCAGCCATAAAAAAGAATGAAATCTTGCCATTTGCGACAACATGGATGGACCTAGAGGGTACTATCCTAAGTGAAATAAGTCAGATAGAGAAAGACAAATACCACATGATCTCACTTATATGTGGAATCTAAAACAACAACAACAAAAAGAAAAACAGAAACAAACTCATATACAGAGAACAAACTGATGGTTGCTAGATCGAAATGGCAACCAGCTGGGTGAAAAAGGGGACGGGATTAAGAACTACAAATTGGTAGTTACAAAACAGTCATGGGGATGTGAAATACAGTATGGGGAATCTAGTCATTAATATGATAATAATTATGTATGGTGCCAGGTGGTTACTAGACTGAACAGGGTGATCATTTCATAAGGTATGTAAATGTCTAATCACTACATTGTACACCTGAAACTAATATAATTGGAAAATAAATCTAATTTAAAGAAAGAAGCAGGGTTTATTGTGGTAGTTGGGGGGACAGAGAGGACTCCAATTTGTAAAAAGCTCTATCACCAATGGGAAGCCATTGTGCCAACAGATCATAATATCTGCTCTGAAGTGCTGGGGGAAGCCCTGAAACGAGGCATCTCTGGGAGCAAAAGGTTCATGTCTATTCTCTTGTCCTGGCCTGTCCTCCTGTTAAGACAGGAATCACAGTACCATGAGCCTCAAGAGAACCTAATAAGGAAGGGCCCACCTCAGCCATTCCAATCTAGTGAAAATCTATTCTATTTTTAAGTCACCCAAGAGAAAGAGCTGGAACCTTCTCTATTAAAAGCTTCCATCTACTGACCCTCACTGTCAGGAAATTCTTCTTGATCTTAAATTATTCTTACTAAGGCTAAACCACATTTCCCTTTCTTTGCTTTCAACATGCTCCCTTAAATATGCATTCAGGTCAGAAAAAAGTAAAGAAAGTAATTTTAAAGGAGTAACCATATGAAGACAAGGCTTGAGAAGTTGAATACAAAACATGCATGACACCCTGTTATCTGGCTCAGGAAGCCTCAAGAAGAGGCTGACTGAGAGATTTACATGATGGTGGCCTCTCTTGTTTTGATGCAAACTTTTTCGAGGACATTTCTAATTTGTTGAAATAATTTTGGACGAAGGAGCAAAAGACATCTCTGGGTTGGATGGTAGGGTGATCTGGCTGGACAATCTGCCCCCGTATCAATAACTAAGATTGATTTGTTACTGAATACTCACATCATCACTCCAGCTGTCCTTAAGTGAAATTTAAGGATTTAAGGGGTCACATGGTAATGTCCTGGGTGTCAGGGACCTTCCTGTGGATTTAGGAATAAGCCTTTCAAATATTAAATCCTAGTATGTTCACTCTTGACTTTTGCCCCCCCTCACCTCCCCACTAGGTAATGTAGGATTTACTCAGGGCACTCTTGACCTTTGCCCCACCCCCACCCCCCCATAGGTAACGTAGGATTTATTCGGGGCAATCAGGGATTTGAAAGCACAGATTCCACTTGGAAATCTCAAAGGACTATAGAAAAAGCATTACATGTTGGAACTGTGGCCATTTTGCTCTGTAACCCAGAGAAGGGAAGTGCTACCATTGCTGTGTTCAGGTCTACACCACCACAGAAAATTATCTCTGTGGTTGACTGGTTACCAGCATCCTCCTGTAGGAAGCAATTGTTCATTGTCGATTCTGTCAGCTCAGTCTCTAACACTCGTGAGGTATAGCCTTTGAGGTGTCTCTTACCCTCACAGTTAGTGACTGAAAAACTAGACCTCCGAACTCCGCAGCTACTCACGAATGTGTCAGGCAGTCACCCTTGTGTAAACCCGTGTGCTTCTCCGTGGGAGATAAACATTTCCTCCAAACCTGACTCTCCATCATGTAAACCTTGTTAGGTAAATGCCAAAGCATCCAGATCACCCATCTCCTCAACTCCAGATCAAAAGACTGTAAAAGGCATTGCAGAGTCTAAGGCTTATTACAAACAACCTGAAATCGTTCTCAACACCCCTCCCACCACTTCAGCAACAACAAACTAAGAGACTACAAACAACAAACTAAATCTAAGAGAAGGGTATGAGGTCAAAATTTTTAGGCTATTGAAAACCTAGAGATGGGTCCAGACTGAGCTGGAGAATAAGGACTCCCTTTAGAAAGGGTTCTGTCAAAAGTACATAATCTCAGACAACAGGACTCTGTGGAGGAGAAAGAAAAGTTATGTATTTATGTTGGTTTTTGTCCAATAGTTTTAACCTTATGTTTCCAAGTTTTGCTGAAGCCTACTCTGCAGTAATGTAGAAGGGAGTTCAGAATCGTTCCTTCTTTATCTTTTTGTTTTGTTTTTGTTTTTGGTGCTAAACTAAATCCCCTAGCAAGCAATCATTCTGTAGCAAGAAGTCCTCTGGGGAAGTAATAACAGGGCACCTTAGGAGTCATTTATTTAGTGACATATGTGCCAGTCATTGGGCTGGGTACTGGGGATACAGTGATCAAGGCACAGACCCAGCCCTTAATTTCTTGCAGGCTCTGGGAAATGCAACATGTGAACAGGCACTGACAGTGAGTGTGACAATGAACTGTGACAGTGCTATAAGAGGGAAACCGTTAGGGGAGGAGACGGCAGTTAACACCCAGACTTGAGAGGGGCAGAGGTCTGGGCCAGGGAAAGCCTTGGGGGGAAAAGCATCTTCTAAGCTGTGACCTGAAGATTTAACAGAAACTGGACAGATACAGGCATGGGGGTGGGAGAGAGAGTGTTCTAGGAAGAGGAAATAAAATGTGAAGCCTGTTCTAAAAAGGCATGGAAAGAATACAAACTCCTCTTGTTTGCCTAATTCAACTTTTTCTAGATGGTGAAGGGCTGAGAATGACTGTGCACATTAGTAATTAAATATCTTTTCTGTGACTTAAGTCCTCTTCGGATGCCTCCATTCATATTTTCCCAGGGCAAGCTGGCCAAGAGACATTCACTTCACTGTCACTTGAGGTCTCATTTCCTGTTTTAGAGGTCAGCTGCTTTCTAAGCCTCCAAGCCTTGATATTAAAAAAAGCATCTAAGACACATCAGACCATTCACCTGCAAACTCCCACTGACTCTTAACAACTTTACATTCCAAATGTTTTGTTAAAGCTCATGATCCTGCTAAGTGACGAGATCAAACGCACTCCAGTTCCCCTCTACTCCCTCACAGCCCAGATCCATACCACAACCCAAGCTGTAGGCCTTGGATTCTAGCCGAATAAGGACATAATAAAAAATGTGGGAGAACTCTACACACATGGATAAATTAATTCCAGTATTTCTTTGTCACAGTGGGAAAATTATAAAACAAAAAAACAAACAAAAAACCCCCCAAACCATTAAATGTAAACACATGGGTGAATGATTAGATAATAATGGTATATCCATTTCTGGGATATATGCAGCCATTAACACAGATGACAATTTAAAATAACCTGGAAAAAGCTAGTAAAAGAGAGTAGTAGGTGGAAAAATAAAATATATAGAATTATGCATTCATTATGATCACAACCATGTAAGAAATATAAATATGAAGAATACTGGATAGAGATCTGGCAAAATGAGACTAGTAGTTGAATTGGTGTGCTGTGATATTCCCCGTTTCCTCTGTTTCCTACATTGCACTTATAATGCCTTTATAATTTAAGTCCTATTAAAAGTATTAACTCTTTACGTTAGCGATTGAAACATTTTGAAATCCAAGCAGCATGTATAAGGAAACACAAAATGACAGTGTTTATATATGAATCTTCCCACAGAAGCAGTATCGTTCCCCCCAGGGAATTGAGCGTGTTGGTGTCATTTCAAACTACTGATGACGTCATGGCAAAACGTGATGAATGAGAAGTAGCACTGCCCTAAGAATCTGATTGACATTTGATAAGATCAAGCAAATACAGTAATAAAAGCAGGAATCAAACAGATTTGGAATGGAGTTCTTTAAATCAATTTTGGAAACATCACCATTCTGTAGGGCCCTGTGTGAAACAGTGGCGTTTTCAAGAGCAGGCTAAACCAGACCAGGGACTATGGTTCTAATTGCTTCTCCGACTTCTCTGACACTAATGTGTTCTTAGTTTGAGGATAAATGGATTGATTTCCTGTGTCAGTTTCTCCAGATGTTCCACAAAGAGAGCAATGTTGCCCCCTGGGATCGGGTAAGGGGGTTACTCGGCTCTTAGAACTGAGACAGAGCCAAGAGATTGCTTCTCTTTCCTCACATCTCTGAAAGCTTAACTTGAAAATAATGAACTGTTTTCTAGACAACTCGCTCAGTTTTAGTTGCAGCAAGAATTATTTAGGTTATGTTATAATTAACTTCTTCCAAGCAGAAAGAATAGCTAATGGCAGTTGTGGAATTTCCTTTTCTAGAGATTTGCAACAATAGGTTAGATGTACATCTGGCCTTGACTGCCTTAGGCGTGGTATACAAAGAAACGGAATGAACAAAAATAGCAATCACACACGCAAAAATATCAGGGTGTGTCCTAGTCCTCCTCTTATAGATTTTAATAGACAAAGACATAGATTTAAACACAGTTTATATTCTCCCCCATCCCTCAGCTGAATCAAAGTCTGGACCACAACAGTTTCAGAATAAACTTAAAAAGTTGGCTAAAAGTCACTTACCTGTACTAGGAGTTCCAGCTTCCTGTCATCAAGAAGATGTACTTGACATCGACGGCCCTCCGTCATCTGAGAGGAGAAAGAAATGATGGTCACTGAGAGTCTAGCAGCCTGACAAGTGGTCAGAGGGTCCCCCATGATGGTCTCTACCAGGCACATTCCTCTGGCAAAATTTCCTCGAGGAGTAGGTGCTACAGAATGCCAAGAAGCAGCAGGATTGGTTCAATCATTCAAAAGTATTTATTGAGCACTTCCTATGTATTAGGCACTATTCTGGGAGCTGGGTGTACAGCAGCGCACAAGACAAATCCCTGCCCTCAGGGAGCTTACATTCTCACGGGGGAGATGTAAAATAAATGAGCAAATGCACAACATAATAGCAGGTGGCGGTAAGTGTTAGTCATTATTTAGTCACTCTTCCATTCAATAATTTTATCACCATGCCTGACGGACAGAGTTCAGTGTCCTGCCTCTGTCACCTTTGGACTGGTCTCAGGTACTGATCACCAGGGAGCAGGTGACCAACCACTCCTCTGGCACGTGCACTGGATTTCTGTGTGAATCCTCCTAGCTCCTCTTTCAGGACCAGGACTATGGACAAGCCTCGCTCATCTCCGTGCCCCTGTTGCACACACAAAAATGAGTGGGCTCGGCCCAGTGGGTATTGGTGAATATTTAATAAATGGCTTTCTGGGCCAAAAAAACCAAAAACCCTCTTAACCTATTGCATTTTCTGAAGCCCTGGCATCACCCTCAAAGGAAATCCTCTGAAGAACAAGGCTTTTCA
Source organism: Hipposideros armiger (assembly GCF_001890085.2). Classification (NCBI taxonomy): domain Eukaryota; kingdom Metazoa; phylum Chordata; class Mammalia; order Chiroptera; family Hipposideridae; genus Hipposideros; species Hipposideros armiger. The sequence continues at coordinate 1,199,274 of NW_017731740.1, read as the reverse complement.
CAGATGTCAGCCACCACTCTCACCAAAATGGTCTTGCTATACCCCAAGTTATCTTGAAATGTCTGATTTCAAGCTATGGTCACGTCCACACTGACTATTTCCAACAGACATAAATAACTTGAAGAGTGTAGATGATAGATAAGTAGAGTAACATAATTAGGAAGTGGTGGATTTTGAGTACATATTACCTTTGTTTTTAATATCACTTATTCATTCTATGTTTTTATAATTCCATTTTAATAATGGCTATGTTTTATAACTGGCATGCAAAATTCCTGGAAATGTAACACCTAGAATGAACTGGCTCCAACCCACTGTCTGGACCAGAAGACCCATAAGGTTCCTTCCAGCCTTTGTATGTTTAGACGACCCCGTAGCCCCACTCAAGCCACCTTCGCTTTTCCCCAGCTACCAGCCATTTCATGCAGATCCAAAGGAAGGATGCGATGCGCCTGGGCAGATCCTGGCCTCGCCTCGTTGCAGTGGCCATCAGGGTCCCTTCTCATGAGTGAGCCCTTTCTCCAGGAAACATGGGAGAGCCTCTTCTTTTCTCATTCAGCAGGGCTTAATTCTCAAACCATCAATGCATCTAAAGCTGTCCTGTGCTCCCATGAGAAAATCCTCTGAAGCCTTCCTCTAAAGAAGCCAACCCATCATCCTTCAAGTCAGATTTCCCTGAACCAAAGCAGCATGTCCTGCTTGGATGGAGCTAAAATAAACAGTCTCTTGAATTGGAGTTACAATAATGACTCAGCAGTCCCCAGCTCTGAGGAAAATCATCAAGAAAAGTTTCACAAACTCATAAACACTCTAACAGAGGTTTGAAATAGAGTAAAAATTGTGGAAAAACTTCAGTGCAAAGGATTTTCATTTTGCACAAATCAGCCAACGCAGCCAGTTACGGACATGAGATGGGCCTATGCAAAGTCCTTTTTCACTCTGTGAGCTCTTAACTTCCGGTGTTAATTGTCTTAGTACGAAAATGAGCTCAAACTCCATTAGAATCCATCAACCTTGTGCATAGTAGGCATCTTAGCCAATTGACTTAATTAAAAATTCTTCAGCTTCAAAAAAAAGGTGGGACTACATCAAACTAAAAAGCTTCTACACAGCAAAGGAAACCATCAACAAAATGAAAGGGAAACCTACCAGATGGGAGAAAATATTTCCAAATCGTGTAACTGATAAGGGGTTAATATCCAAAATACACAAAGAACTCATAGAACTCAACAGCAAGAAAAAAAAAACAATCCAATTAAAAAATAGGCAAGGGATCTGAATCGATATTTTTCTAAAGAGGCCATACAGATGGCCAACAGGTATGTGACAAGAAGCTCAACATCACTAGTCATCATCAGGGAAATGCAAATCAAAACCATGATGACATATCACCTCACACTTGCTAAATGGCTATTACAAAAAAGATAAGAAATAACAAGTGTTGACCAGGATGTGGAGAAAAGGGAACGCTTGTGCACTGTTGGTGAGAATGTAAATCGGTGCAGACACTATGGAAAACAGTATGGAGGCTCCTCAAAAACTTAAAAATAGAACTACCTTATGACCAAGCAATTCCACTTCTGGGTATTTATCCAAAGAAGATGAAAGCACTAATTCAAAAAGATATATGAACCCATCTATGTTCACTGCAGCATTATCTACAATAGCCAAGACATGGAAGCAACCTAAGTCCTAAGTGCCCATTGATGGATGAATGGCTAGAGAAGATGTGGTACATATATACAATGGAATATTACTCAGCTATGAAAAAGAATGAAACCTTGCCATTTGCAACAACATGGAGGGACCTTGAGAGTATTATGCTAAGTGAAATGGGTCAGACAGAAAATGACATACTATATGATCTCACTTATTGTGGAATCTTAAAAAAAAAAAAAAGAACTCATAGATACAGAGAACAGATTGGTGGTTGCCACAAGTGGCGGTGGACATGGTAAGGGAAATGGGTGAAGGGGATCAAAAGGTATAAACTTCCAGTTATAAAATAGATAAGTCCTGGGATGTAATGCACAGTATGGAGACTATAGTTCATAATACTGTGTTGTATATTTGAAAGTTGCTAAGAGAGTAGATCTTAAAAGTTCTCATCCCAGGAGAAAAAATGTATAACTATGAGTGGTGTCAGATGTTAACTAAGATTTATTATTGTGACCATTTCACAATATATACAAATACAAATCATTATGTTGTACACCAAACAATAATATAAGTCAATTATATCTGAAGAAACAAAGAAAGAAAAAAATTTTACAAAGCAAATGAATGACTTTGTAAGGAAAAAAAAATTCACCAGCTTCATTTCAGTCACTCCCCTATCTTAAGTTCAATAAAAGCTGTTATAATTTTAAATTAGTTTAATATATGTGCTACCATATATTACCAAAATGTATAAACAATTCTTTCATCAAAAAAGTACACTAAAAATGTTGACTTCAAGTTTCAACAGGGCAGTTGCCAGCAATAACAGGCACTTTGAATAAAATTTTAGATATTCAGCAATTCACTTCCTTTTAGAAAGAACCTAAATTTCCTAAGAGTGGGAGTTCCTGGAAGGAAAGCACTATAAGCAACCGACACAGCACTTTGAAATTACTTTAAAAACATTTATTACAAGTTTGAGAAAATCCTCTGAAGGGTGGGGCCAGGGGAGAATTTTAAGAAAGAAATACTGCTTGTCCTTTGCATCTTTAAAACTGCAACTTCCGAGCTTCACTGTATTGTAAAAGGTTAAGGATATAAATGCATTCTTCAGTTTCTTATTCCCATTCTAATAAATTTTATAAAAAACAAAGAAAAATTGGTGTCTGAAAGACATTATCAAATAAAGTTTTAATCACAGTAATACAAGGCAGTATATCATTTTCTCAAAATATTTCAAAGCATGCCAAGTGTGACGTGACATTGAGTTCATACTCATGTCTAAGAGTTTACCCTGAGGTTCTCGTTTTCATCCGAAATATAAAATTCTCATCACATTAACCTCACCTTTTATCTGCTCAGCACTTGAAGGAAGTAACATGCATTGAGATGTTAAGATCTACCCAAGGTCTTCCAAGTTCATTCTTCTCTTTAATAAACCCCATAGCTAAGTCCCGGGGAATTTATAAGCACGTTCCCTATTTTAATAGGGAACTTACAAGCTGTCTCCCTTTTGGAAGGCAGTATGTTCCTGAAAAAAAAAGTCAGCCCATAAACATGAGTCTAAACAGAAACAACTTTGAATTATCATGTGTTTCAAAGGGCAACTTTCTTTGGACAGCAGTGCTGTGGTTTTTCCTCAAAAGGGGACCCATTTGTTGTTCTGCACTGAAGAAAGAAGGGAGTATCCTGTTATCAAGTTCAGAAAGGTTTACCATTCTGGGTGTATACGGAAAAAGAGTGGACATCTGTAGCTTTGTCTGCCTTGCCAGGCATACTGAAATTTCCTTTGGAATACTAACAATTGTAAAATAATACGGCTTTCCTTGTTTTCCTTTTCAGCTGCTCAGGCACAATTGGAGAGCTGGCATCACCCTCAAAGGAAATCCTTTTGGAGAACAAGGCTTCTCGTAGAATTCAGCTAGCTGGCTACCACTCCAGCCATAAATCGTCTCATTACAATACAATTCTACACCAAGCAGAGGTCTGCCAAGTGTGTTGTGATTTTTAAAGAACGTATTGAAAAGTGTTATTTTAAAGTGAGGTGTCTACCCATTTATCCAGCTTTGCTGTGAAGATACCCATGGAATCATGAAAACCAAGCAGAAACATGGAAATGTACTTAGGATACTAGCTTAAGCGAGCAGAACGGAATACGAAATGATATGTTTAGGCAGCCAATAAAATTGTGCATATGGACAGCAATTAGGAGGTACAAATAAAATAGTTGATGTGCTAGGGTAGTAGACTTATGGGTGCCCCCCCCACTCTACCCAAATATTACTTAACATGTTTTTGTTTTGTTTTTCAGTTAAAAACTGTAAGAAATAAATTTTATCTAGAAAAAGGAATGACAGTGTCTGAGGTCAGCCTCAGGAAATGCAGCCTGAGAAGCTTCTTTCTCAGCAAATTCATTTTAGATGGCCTGTGTTTTTAACATATCAAATCAAATTAATTAATTTACAGATGAGAATTACAACGGTCACATAGGCCAGAAATCTGAAGATTGAAAGTCTGACACATTCTCTCCCTGCAGACGGAATTAATAGGAAGCCAATTGTGACCAGCAGTGGTTCGGGGAACACAGAATCTCAGAGGGGGGAATTAGACAGATCTGTGTTTAAGGGCATCCGTCTATAAAAGCCTGATTTATTCCTGATGGTGGAAAGCGCTATTGTGCAAATGTGACAGGGGAGTCCCCCTTCTGAGGGATTTACTAAAAAAATAACTAACTAGCAATGACAACCCCCCTAAGCAGTGGTTTCAAGGTGCTTTACATGGAAAGGTTCAGGGTATGGAGCTCAGCCTGTGAAAATACACTTAATTAAGAATATTTTCTCTTAAATTCAAAAGTAAGTAATACCCACAATAATATGTTTCTTTTTTCTTTTCTTTTTTAAATATTTTTTATTGGGGAATTGGGGGAGGGGAACAATGTTGGGGAATTAGGGAAGGGGACCGGCCAAGTTGTTGTTCTTCAATCTTCGTTGTGGAGGGCACCAGTCACCATCTGGCTTCCCGTCAGCAGCTCATGGCCTCTAAGCTCAAGGTGCTGTGTTCAATCTTAGTTGCAAGTGGGCATAGCCCACCATCGAACAGACATCTTGTTGTTACATCAGCTGAGCCATCCTGCCACCTGTTGGTAGCTCAGTGACAGCTCAGCTCGGGCGCAGCGTCACTGGCCCATGTGGGAATCGAACCAACGGCCCTGTTGCTCAGAGCTCACGCTCTTAAGCCAACTCTTAACCAACTGAGCCACTCGGCCATCCCCTCTTTTTTATTTTCTTACTCTTTATCTTTTTATTAAATTTACTGGGATGACATTGGTTAGTAAAATTACATAGGTTTCAAGTGTATAATTCTGTAATACAGCATCTCTATATAGCATTGTGCGTTCACCACCCAGAGTCAGTTCTCCTTCTGTCACCATATATTTGACCCCTTTTACCCTCATCTACCACCACCAACCCCCCTTACCCCCTGGTAACCACTTCACTATTGTCTGTGTCTATGAGTTTTTGTGTGTCTTGTTTATTTGTTGCTTTCAGTTTTATATCCCATATATGCGTGAAATCAATGGTTCTTGACTTTTTCTGTCTGATTTATTTCACTTGGCATGATCATCTCAAGAACCATGCATGCTGTCGCAAATGGCAGTATTTCAACTTTTCTCACAGCCGAGTAATATTCCATTGTACATTATTGCCCTTTTTTCTATAATATATATCACCCCTCTCTCTCAGTTTCTCTCTCCCTGCTCCCTCCCTTCTTGGATGTTCTTGCTCCCCTTTTTCTTGCCCCTTGCCAAACAATTTATATACTATGGTATAGACATGCAGAGACAGTGCTCTGAAGAGATAACCCTAGTTCCGCTGTTTATAACATTTTCATAGAAATCTAAGGCAGTTGTGTGAATGACTATAGGGTCACAGATGCTGAACTTAAGAAAAAAACGACACGTGGTTTTTAACAATAAAAACTAAAAAATATTCAATTAACACATGTGACCACTGTATTCCCGACGCGAATTCATACAGACACTGTTATCACGGAGACGCTGGGGGTGGGGAAGGGAGGGGGTGGGCATGGGGAGCCCGCCAAAACGTGTGTTAACCTGGTGACCGCGTGCCTACTCCTTCACGTCCCTGTGCATAGTAAGTTACCAAGGTGTGATTCATATTCATTTAGAGACAATATTCATTTATGAGACCAAAAGAAATATTAAGGACTCGCTAGAATTACAGAAAAGAATTAACATTTCCAAAACATGCTTTATTTAGGAAAATTATCCATGCGCCCCCGAAACAGCCTGCAATTTTATCATCAAATAGGAAACCCAGATTTCAAAAGCATCCTAGCCAAGGCCCAAACACAGAGACTTCAGTCTTTCAGCACGTCCTCCCTACACATGGTCCATTAAAGCACAAAACGTTAGAAGGTCCGGATGTATGACAGCAGCACCTCACCGTCTGCCCTTTGACCCAGGCCATTTTATGGCTCAGAAGGAAATTCCAGAGTTGTGACTACAACTTCCGAGTGTGACTCATTGTGGGGGTCACCTCATCACGCACACCCCTCTGTCTACTTCAGTTTCTTCCTCAGACACATGAAGGCCCCCATGACACATCTAGGTACCAAAAAGTTGCAAGATCATAAATTCTCCATAATCTGGAGGCTGTCACATCCAGGAGATGAATGAATGTGGCACATTCACAGTGGCCTCAAGAAACTCAACCTCACAGCAAATGTACAGATAGAAAGAACTTCAGGCAAGTCAAAATTTGCTAAAAATATTCATCCGTTTGCTGCCCAAGCACCAGGCCTTCACCGAGCAGAGCTCCGAGGGGCCCTGGTCATATCTAGAGTGGGTGCTTCATCAAACAGGGCACCTGGAGGCCCCGTCCTTCTCCCTGGCAACAGCGGCTCCCAGAGTCATCCTGGGCTAGCTGGCAATCATCAACAGAGGGCTGACAGGAGGAATGCTGGGCTGGCCTACGAATGGAGGTTTGGGAATGTCAGTGTATGCCACATGGGGCACTGCTGATGGGGACCACAAGAGCTGCCTGACTATAGTGTGCACCATACACAGAGGTGATGAAGGCCTCTTGCTAGCACGGAGGCCTCGTCTGCTTCCCTCAGCAGGGTCAGGGTATTTTTCTTACACACATACTGTTCACAGCACAGGTGTCCATGCAGACATCCTTTAAAGGCAGCTGAGTGAAGTGTGAGCCCCGAAGAAACAAAACATGCAAAGAAGCAGCAAGGATCTATGTACCCATCTAACATCCCACCCTTCTCCTTAAAGTAAGGAAGGATGAGCGAAAACACCTGGTCTCTGTCATACGGAGTTCTGGCTTCTGTATCTTACGGACAGGGGGTTTGGGTGGGAAGAAGATACTTTTTCCAAAGAAAAAGGCAAATATCTAAACTTTTCTTGGTTTTGATGACTGTACTTGGAGTTTTTATAGAAAAGACCTGAGGGGTAGTTCAGGTGAGGACCACAGACTCAAGGAAAACAGTTGTTTTTATTTTATTTTATTTTTTTTTAAAGATAAGGTTGACTATGGATCAAAAAGAATAGCCTTTGTATGGCATGGAGATTTTAAAAGTAAAAATTTGATAACATTGTAAAACTAAATTGACTGAGAAAGTAAAGATTGAGACGCCCAAAGAACACAAAGGATGTGCATGGAAATCCCAAAGGAAACCAGATTTTAGTGTAGCATACACAATTTGTCAAGGGCATAGTACATTATATGGATTATGTACGTAGATGAGGGTGCGTAGTAAACTGATAGGGACAGAGGTGGGAAAACAGGAGCTGAGGTTTAAAACAATGAAAGGCAAAAACAATGAAAGAGCCTTTAGATATATTCAAAGCAAGAAGATCAAGGAAAGGAATTTTTCATTGTTTGGTGCCAATGGATTTTTGTTAAAAGATGAGCCACCGAACTACTCAGTTCCTGTTTTGTTGCAATTTTCTCAACCAAGAAGGGAAATGGTAGGACTGACTACTAAAAAAATATAAACCAACTGTACCTCTTTCCCCAAAATAAATCCCAGGTGTTTCATAAAGTTAAATATTAAAAAATAGATAGGCAGTAATTTATTAGGTCTTTCTAAGCATAAAAACAATAGATGAGTCAAAAGGGGAAAAAAGGGAAAGATATGACTACATTAAAAATAATTGTTTAAATCAAGTAACTGTACTCCACAAAGCACCATAAGCAAAAAGGAAAAAACAAATGCAAATTTGGGGGGAGGATGATAACTATAAAGATGGGTTAATATGTTAAAGAGAAAATTATTTAATTAGTAGATAATTACAAATTAATTAGAAGACCGCTAATACCCTACAGGAAATAAAACTAAAATTTAAATGGCTGAAAAGTTCATATCCTTTGACTTAGTAGTTACTCTTCTAGAAAAAGAGAGCTATCTGTCTCTCTAGTAATCTAGACAGTAATCTAGTCATCTATTTTAATGAAATAAGAGAAATGGGGTAAAGCATTATATGTAATAATGACTATTACAGTGTGAGTGTTCATTCAACAAGTGTTAATTGTACATTTTTTATGTTCCAGGCATTTTATGAGACGCAGAATGATGGATATGATTTTGTTCCCACACTTAAGGAACTTCTATGTCCAGTAAAGGAACTACCCAAATTAACAGGCGAGTGCAGTGTAATCCATGTGACAAGATGCTATGGGGCAGTGGGAAGTGGGGGGACCCTAACTCACATGTGGGGGATTGGTCAATACTTAGGTGAGGAAGTGGTATCTGCAGAACAGAACATCTGGCAGAAGCAACCTGATGTAACAAGGCTTGGAATGGGAGAGGATGGAATGTTCTAGAAACAAGAGCCATGCATTAGAGCTAGAGCACAGAGTGGTGGATGGGTGAGGAGCAGTGAGAAATACTGCTGGAGGAGAGCCTCATATATGGTAACAAGAAGACGGGCCAACCAGATAGCCAATGATCTGAGGATGGCTAAATCACTGATGAAATAGTAAATGAGTAGCCACGGAACACTGTTCTCAAATGAATTTAATCCTAACTGATGCAGAAATCAGGGGAGTCTGTAAAGAGGGCTCAGTGCCTAAGGAGATATAGAAGCACTTGGAAAACCAAAGAGATACTAAAACATAAGCAATCTTTCTCAGTATCTGTATGACCCCCAACAATTTGTAATCAGACAGTGTGCTGATTAAATTTACAGTTGACAAAGAGGTTTAGACGGTAGCTTCAAAATTTTTAAATTGGGATCATATTGTATTTAAGGTCTGTGTCCTATTTTTATTTCACAGGCTAAAAGCATAGCATACGGAATAATGGGTTTAAGAGGCCTCCTGCATTCTACTTTGGCTAAACCATTTCTGGAAACCTGTGTTTCAAATCAGGACACATATTTTATGTAGGAAATGAAAATTTTTAAAAGCTGGAGCAATACCAAAGAAGCGTAATTAGACTGGGAAAAGATACAGAAGCCACATCTTTTCTTAGGACTGATGGATAAGTAGCAGAGACTCTACTGGTAGGGTGACCCTGTAATCTACTGTTCATGCCAATGGACGTTTGTGAGTGAAAGGGAGCTATTATTGATTCCACAAAGACAAGAGGTGTAAACTGGACTGTCCGGGGCATGCCTGGGTGTGGGGCCTTGCTAATTGGATGATGTAATGCTAATGCGATGATGAAATTTGATAATGTAACGAGAAGAGAGAACATTGGCACTGATGAGCAGAGACGGAATCAGCTCCAGAAGACACATCAGAATTCAAAAGAAGCGAGAACTTTCAAACAAGCATCACTGCTCAAAATGGAATGAATGGGTTGCCTCATCATCACTGCAAGTGACCAGGATGGGGCCACAGATTGTTAGCGAGGGCTGTAGCACAGGGGGTTACTGAACCCGGGGGAAGAGGGGGCAGACACGTCCTAAGGTATGAGCCATGGACATTTGTGCACACCTGTAGACAAGAATTCCAAAACAATGCATTCATTTTAATAACTCATGTATGTACTGATAATGCTTCTTGTTACAACATTACATGTAGTTTCATGAAACATATATTCACATCCATTTACGGCATCAGAAGGCTTTTCAAAAAATAGCCCTACAGACTGATAGGCACAAACACATTATCCTTCTCTTTTTCCTACCAATCTCCTTTGTATAAATGTGCAATCAAATGTCCTCTATTTAAACTGTGATACCGTGTGGAATGACTATGTGTGTCTGTTGCTGGTTTGGAATTCATGTATTTGATAACAAAGAATCCCCATGACATTTTCTTGGTAACATGAATTTGCCTATTTGGCTCCAATGTCTAATTCAATCTGTGGTTTAAAATTAAAATTAAATTTTTTTGTGTGCTTATGCTGTGATCAATGGGGTGAGACAACACTATTTACAATGATGGGTCTTATTAAGCCAAAGGTTATCACATTTTTATTGCAAATATTTTGTTGACATTAAAATGATATCAAATATGACTGAAACAGAATGGCATGACTATCATAATAGGCACTCTGTAAGTATTTTTGCATATATTAATAAATATATATTCAAATAGCATATATTCTTATGTATCGGTTCAAGGGCAATTATGAAATATAGATGCTATGTAATTTAATTTGCAGTCAGTGAGATATGTTTTAATTTGCCCATTCTATAGAAACATACCTCTAAGCCCAGGCTCAGGAACACATGCGCTCTCTGTAGTTTATATTATCTACGTGACCACATGTTGAATGAGCGGACTGGACATTGATCTGCCATCAGTGGGAGCTGGGGCATCTTGCCAAAGAGATACGAGTTTGGGAATGGGTTCCCCTTCCCGTAAACAACCCTCTTTGTGTATCACTACAGTCAAGCTCTCTCCATTACCCACTGGGAATGTGGGGAGGTGGAGGTGCAGAGAACAGTATTCTAGACCATCAGTGAGCTATTGGAATTCCATCGTTAGGTCTTGGGTGACTTTTGAAGTCAGTGGGAGAACGGTCACCTAAGAAAGTGGGATGGCCCTCCAGTCCTGCTTTCACAGAACCTGTATGGGACACTCATGTCCTATGTGCCTGAATCCAGGGCCCAGTGCCTAGATGCCAAGTCCTCCAGGTTTGGAGGGAAGCACTCCAGCTCAACAGCTGACCGTCGTGATACTTATGTTCAAATCAGACCAAATTTCCAGTGACATCACAGCAGAGCAGACCCAAGGGACAAGAGTACTCCCTATCAGGTGGTCTCTGCTCCAGCACGTGCCCCTGCTCTACCCGGTATCCCTATAAAAGGTGCAGAGAGAGCTTGGGGGGCTGCGGTGTGTCCATCAGGGGCATTTTCACAGCTCCCTTTGCTGTGCATATGGAGCAGTCACTCTGGGCTGAAGCTTGCCGCCTGCATCTTTACATAATCAAGTTCTGTGGGAAGGACACGGCTGGACCCTCTCCGGCAAGGCTTCTCCCACTTGCAGGAGAGGCACTGGCAGCTCTCTCTCTCCATTCATCTTGTCTAAGGCTTCAGCACTAGCCAGCTGCCCGTGAACTACCCCAGACGCCTCCTGGAGACCTGCTCCTGGCACCCTTGATGTTATTGTCCCAGAGCCATGCTCAGGACATGTTTCCAGAGGTGATGCATTTGTCTCCCCAAACATTTAAAGATGGGGGGGGCATGAGGCTGGGAGAGGAAGGGAAGTGGAGAGGGGTGGGAAGGAGGAGAGAGAGGATTCTGAAACCTCCTTTCACCCATTGTCAGTGGTGGAAATGCTGTCACCCGAAGTCATGCAGTACCTTCCAACGCAACGGCCTTTGCAAATCAAGTTCTAAGAATACCCAGGGTACATAACATTGGTGAGCAGCGACAGCAATGAAGATGTCAGGTTGTATCTGTTCGTCAAATCACAAATTCTAATTGGACATGGAACAATTTCTCAAAGCTTTCGACAGGAGGGAATTACTATGTTGAATACACGTAGTGAAAGAGGTGAAACTGAACCTACTGTTTGGGCTGTTTCCACGAGGAAGGAACCAGGGATATGTTCTTGCCTGTCTCCGAACTGACTAACCAATGGCAGGGTCCCTGAGCTTTCTCTCTCCTGACTGAACCAGTAACACTGGTGTCCAAGGGTTTACATGTGTCATTCGAAACCCTCTGGTGACCAAACTCGAGTGTATTTTCAGCCTATGCTTCAGAAGAGACCTGGAAATAAGTTTGTGATTCGATCACAGCATAGGGAAAGCGAACATTTTAAATCAGAACAAATATAGGAGTCAGGGAGAGTAATTACATTTTATATCCTGCATAGTGTCTAGCGTGGAGCTTTAAACACAAAAGAGTCTGAGTCAATGTGATTGACTGAAAGTATGGAGTTACAATTCTTGATTGCGGGATGGCTTCCCGGGTGTAGACATATGTCAAAACTTATCAAACTGTACAGTTTAAATATGTGTGGCTTATTGTATGTCAATGATACATCAATACATCCATTTAAAACACGGGAGTCAGAGATATGGCTTTCACGTATCAAAAAAGAGACAGACCATCAGTTTGTGCAACAGCACATCTCAAGGGTTTTCCATGCTTCGAGGAGTTACTTCATCTTTGTATCTTATATTCTTTTTATTTGAAGTGTGGTGCTTATGGCTTTTCTCAGGTGTTATCATGTCCAGACTGAGCCCTGGAGAATTGGTCATCGCCAGGTGGCTGAGGCCCACTTTGTGTCTCTGTGGGGACTCTCCCCTTTCCCAGGCTTGTGTGTGATTGTATATCAACTGCCCACTCGGCATCTCCATTTGGATGACTGTTAAATGCCTAAAACCCTGCATGGCCCACACAGAATTCCTGACTTGTCTTCTCCCCCAAACCACCTCCACCCACTTGAGAGGTTTCCCCTCTCAAGTAATGGCAATTTTCCATCACCAAATTTGGAGCTTCTCTCTTCATCTCACCTCCCACATCCACCCACCAGAAAATCTTATTGGCTCTCGATTAAAATACCCAGATTCTGAATGCTTTTCATCATCATTTCATCACTTCATCACTTTCTGGATTCTTACAACAGCCACCCAACCGCTGCCCCTGCTGTAACCTGTGCCATCTCGCAGTCTCATCCTCACACAGCACCCTAACAATCCCTGTGCAGCCCGAGTGCAATCAGGGCGCTTCTCCATCCACACTCTCCAATGGGCCCATCTTCCCAGGGCAGCGTCTTCATGGCCCCACGAATTCCTACCTCTGTGCCCCCCTCACTCGGTCTGCTCTTCCACACTCATCTCCTTGCTGTGCCCTACACGTCCCTCTTCTGCCTCAGGGCCTTTGATGAGCTCTTTCCTCTGCCTGGAGTGTCCTCCAGAAACACACAGCTCGCATCTTCACACCCCTCAAGGCTTTGCCCAAATATCACCTCCTCATCATGTCTCGTCCAACTCCTGTATTTAAAGTGGCAACTCAGCCATACTTTCCACCCTCTGCTTTATTTTTCTTCATAGCAATTACCACCTTTTAGCACAAGATATGCTTTACTTATTTATTATGCGTATTGCCTGCCTGTTTCTCTAAGAATACAAATTCCCTGAGGGCAAGAATTTTTGTCAGTTTTGTTCACTGACACGTTTCTGGGACATAGGGGCATATCAGCAAGTGTGTGTTGACTGGCTGACGACTGACTGGCTGACTGACTGACTGACTGACTGACTGACTGACTGACTGACTGAATGAATGAATGAATCAATCAATCAATCATCAATTGTGGTACTCAGACACTTTCTGCCACTTTGCCAGCAGGGGTTTGCAAGGGTAACCATCATATGAAGGATAGCTGGGATGCACCATCCTTCTCTTCTCTTTGACACAGAAATGTGCAGAGAGACAGAAGCATGAAATAATTACTCATTTATATTGTGAACACCTACCACATGAGAGGCATACTGTTAGATAACGTGGAATCAAAGATAAAGAAGACATGGCCCTCCCCTTAGAAAGCTATGAGCAGAGGAAGACATGTACGCTGGTCATTCCAGTTTCTGAGACTGAACGGGAGCAGGCATCTGGGGAGGATGCTTTGGGAGAATAAAGGAGGGAGGCTTGCTCCGTTTGGAGGAACAGGAGGAGGTAACACTGGAGATTAAATTAAGGAATGAGCAGGGGTGGCCCACAGAGAAGGGACGGGAGGGGCCTCTCAATCTGATGGATGAGGCTGAAGTCCAGAAAAGGACTTGAAGGGCAAGCGTGTGTGC
>NW_017731740.1:1177714-1185181 GCF_001890085.2 Hipposideros armiger | reverse complement strand
GTTAGAGAAATGTATTGTACAGGGCCACAAGAGTCGAAGACCAGTAATGTAGCAAAGAGGAAGAGTGAGTCATTTATCACAGGACAATGAGTTTTCAGTGACAGGAGGAAGAGGAAGGGGAGTAATAAAAAAAAAAAACATGGGTGGAACTAGTAACAAGGAAGGGAGACTCAGGAGAGCATTGGCTCACCCAGAATACTCTCAGAGAGAGGTCCCTTTGGGGAACTGTATGTAGGCAAAACTGATAATATAGCCAAACTAAGAGTCAGGGATTTCAAGGCCAGTGTGACAGGCCAGCTCCCGCAGTGAGGATCTGATGAGAAGAAGGCCAACAATGCTGTGTGCGGGTTGCACCCTCCCCTTCTAGTCACAGGGAAAGCTGCAGTAACGTGAGCATCCTAGCTCCCACCTTTCCTAAGTACAATCAACCAACCATGCTCACATACTGACTTTTTCCCCTGTGTCCAATATAAAACCAAAAGCCACAGTATAAAACTTAACAGTTTATGGGTTTTTTCCGCTGGGTTTTGTCAGTTCCCTAGGAGTGTGATCAGTTCTACCGGCAAGAAGAGAAGCTATAGAAGAAACAAAGGACTATGGCTTTGGATTTTATTCTCCAAGTACTCGGATATCTTTCCAAGTTGGAAGTCGTAAGATCTGTGTCTAAACAGCAGAAAATCCCTATTGACTAAGTTACAACCTTAGGAACAGGATGGCAGACAGACCAAATTGTGGTGGGTGACAGAAACCATATTTTCCACAGTAAAGAGAGAAGGAACCACAAACAAATATCAGCTTATAATTTCTCCCTAGGACGACAGACACACTCCACCCTGTCCAGGCAAACGATGCCCATAAGCTGTCCCTGAGGCTTCACCTAAAATACACCCTTGTCATAGATGTGGCCATAATGTTCTATAAATACATTCCTGTTTTTATATTTGTTTAATGCTCTCATTCTGCTGCCTGTGTGAGCCTGCACAATCCGTCTCCAGAGGATGGACCATCTATCATTCTGAATCATTTTATATAACAGCTACAAGGTAATTAAGTGAGTACATTTTTTAATAAATATTAGGCAAATGGGCTACAGGGAAACTCTCCCGGTATTTTTGGAGTGGTCAGGTGGTGGGTGCAATGGTAAAAAAAAAAAAAAAAAAACTCCCACAAGCATCCAGTACACTCACGTTCTAGGCTTATTTCTGCCATTAACTCGCTGCACTAATTACTTGGGTGAAATATGAGTAAGAAAATAAAGAGTTGAAAATCTTCCTACTTAACGGCAATAAATGAAAATCTATAATTTCAAACTTGGAAAGAGCTAAGGGTCATTCCCCCAATGCTATTTGTATAATTCATTTCAGAATTGTAGGTGAGGAGGTACCATTTCTTTTGGTGGTACCTCCACTTCCAAGGCAAGTGGCTTCTTATACCCCAGTGTGTTCCCAACCCCCCACAGTGAGCATGTTGGCCTCCCAGGGCCTAAGTAAGCCAAGTGGGGAGGGCGGGACACAAAGACAAAGTTTCGTATTCTAAAAGAGTCTCCCATATTTTTTTGTTAGGTGCTTCACAGAGATGGCCCTTCTGAATGTAACTTTTCTTATAAATAAGAAAACGGGGGCTCAGAGAGATTCCATAGTTTACCCAATGCCTCATAACTAGTAAGGGGCACAGCTAGAAATCAAACCCGGGCTCGATGACACCACAGCTCCCTTCTCTCTGCCATGCCAGGCGGCATCACATAAATCCTTGTCTAGTCTTGGCACTGCAACCAAGGCCCTGGCAAGGTCCCTGAACATCTGGAAGCATCTCCTCATTTGCAAAAATGATCTATAGATCTGCCTTTCATTCTTAAGACTCCATCTATCTGAAATGTTCAACTTCACTGATAACCCCCAGATCTCATCTGTGCAGGATTGGTAAACTGCCCTGCACATCTGGTGTGACTTCAGCCCTTGCCTCTGTGCTGTACTTGAGGTCTCTGCTCTCCTGCCAAGACCTGCAGGCTACATCTGTGCTACTGGTCACTCTGTAGTTACTCTGTTACAAAACACTCAACCATCCCAATAAAAGGGGATTGAGAAGGCAGAACACTGCCCTCCATTGTGTTCAGCTCGGATCTGGTTCTCGTCCTCACCACCCTCCCCCTTTTTTCTGCTCTCTCTTTGAGCAACAGAGAAAGAAATGTCTCATATTTATTGGGGAGAGCCAGTGGGTGCAGAGCAATGGGGAAGCCAGCAGTGCATCCCTCGGCTCAGTTTGTAGGTGTATTGCCCAGCCCAGGTGGCTCCACACTCTTTCACTTCCTAGTTAGGGTTTGTCCCATCTGTAATACTTGTTCACAAGCATGTGGTGAGAGCATAACTGTGCATTTTATGGTTATGAATGGCATGGCCTGGCAACTCTCCGATTATTATTTCCATTCGCTGTCATGCATTATCAATCTAATTCCCCATTACACGCCATTTTTTTCATGCATTCCTCATCCAGCAAGGACAAAGAGAGGCTAGAGCCCTGCAAAGAAGACTCATCGCCAGAACAACAGGCTGATTCCGAAGGAAACTGCGGAGGTTACAGCCTCAAGTTGCAGGGATAGCTCTGGGCTCCGTGAAGTGGAAGTTATTGTTAAAAGGTTTAGTATTTTGCATTAGTATCAGGACTTCTGGCCTCAAGCTTGGCAAGGTATTGCTAACTGTGAAAAACGGCCAGACCACAGTATGGACTAGGAAAAGGTCAGATACAGGAATACCTAACGGGTGACATGTCACTTTAGACCACTGGGATTTCCAGGTTTCTAGAGACACCTAAACGTATCAATGTTGGAATGTGGTATGAGAGACTCACTCAGTGCTCTACTTATGCAAATAGGATCTATTGTGGGTGTCCATCATGAGCAAAGGGTTCAATGTCCTGGGGTGAGCATTAAGAGAACTGAAAGTACACAGTAACCCTGGATTAGCAAATAGTTGCTAACAAGACAGGAGCAATCAGATGCCTGTAAATGTAGTCAGAGTTTGCGGGGAGGGGGGTGCAGGTACAGATATTCTTGACCATGGACAACGAGCTTCTTCCTGTGATGCACCATGGAGTAAGCGGAGCTCCAATTTTAAAACAAACGAACAAGAAAACCCCAGACACCACCATAGATAGAGATGTGGCTTCCTAACCAGCTATATCCTACACACTACATGTCTGACTTGGAGTTGGTTCTGCTTGAACATTTGCTGAGGGGTGCTCATTCAGTTCAAACGGAGGCCACCAACTCACTGCTTCTTGATTATTTGGTGGTAATAAGGCCACTGAACTGCACCAGAGCCCTCCTATTCCTTCCAACAATCATGGCCTTTATTCTTAGCCACAATTTCCATCTTCAAAGAGAAAAGCATTTCTCTTTTGGGGGGGAAAATACCTCATTCCCACTGATCCCATTAAGAATTGAACACACACACTCAGTAGTGCCCAAAAGAAGCATGAACGCAATTCACTAAACAGTAGAAACAGCTCTGATCATCTTCTGAGAAAGACATAATGACAGATATTTTTAGGATAATGCTACTACGAGTGGTGGAACAGACAGCCTCAAATGTAAGGGTGTGTCTAAATTACTCCTTATAAGAGAAAGACATGCTGATCCCTGAGGAAGGGTGGCAGCTGATGGATTTAAAGAATCAAAAGGAAACTGCTGTGGAGGGAATTTTTGATAAGCCGGATTTATGCTGATTCGGAAAACTTCTGAAGGAAGAAAGAAATGAAGCCAACAAGCCTTGTGAGCAATGGTGACCCTGAAGCCCAGAGTTCCAGGAGCTGCTGGACCAGCTGAGGTGAAATGACCTTGTTTCCACAGAAATGAAAACCACAACCAAGGTACTTCAGTCTGATTATGGCTGGAAATGCACACCACAAGGTAAAATACTCACATCTTACCCTTCCCCAACAGGTTCGATTTTTAGTGGCTCCTTTCCCCAGATTCTTTCCGTCTTTGATTTTGCTGATTGGTGGAAAAGTTCAAGTATCTACGTATCCTACACAGCTGATGGAACGATCCCTTCTCTTGTTTTTCTCACTCCAATTTCTGCCTGTTCGGAAATATCCAATGTCCTCTTTTCAGAGAGCAATGAATGGCAAAGAATCAGAGAGGGCAAGGTAGCGTGAATGGGGACTGTCCTGGGAGGTTACAGGGAAGGTAGGTGGGCCTGAGGCAGCTGCTGCCTGTCCAGGTCAAGTAGTTCCTCTTTTTCTCTTTCTTTAGCTCAAGAAGAATATCGTTTTTTATAATTTAGGTTGAATAATCATTGGGAGAGCTTCTCCTCCTGTGAGGTCTCAGAAATCATTTCTAATTGAGATGCTGGAATTTTCCACAATGAATACACCAACATTGAGCATTCCTGTCCCAAATTTTATTGACACATCAGGTGATGTCCAAAAAATAAAAGTTATGAATTAACATCATTGGTGAATCCAGACTTATACACTCTGATAGTGTGTAGAAAGTGCTTTAAAATAACTTCATTAGCTATTTAACTGTCATCATGTCTAGTTCTCATTTTGACATATTTAAATGGAAATTCTCCAGAAGCTATACTATTCCTTTTTTAAAAAAAGTATTTACATATGCAAAAATATCTAAAGCTTTGAAAGTGCCCTATCATCTTTTCAGTCATTCAGTTTGTCAGACTACATGCAACTCTTGTAACAACAGATAAGTGTATAGCATGTGAATAGAACTGTTAAGTATTTTACACACACACACACACACACACACACACACACACACCAGCATCAATAATGTAACCACAAATAGCATATTTTTGGAGTAAAGTCAGTAATGATCTTCCTCAGAGGAGGTCTCACTCCACCCCACACTTACTACAAGGTAGCCCGACAGGTCCCTTCAATACAGTATTTCGTTGACCTTTCATTCTCATCACTGCCTTTCCCATCACACGCTGACCACACATTTTCCGTCAACTCATCAGGGTTGACTCAAGAGCTCTTTTCTTCGCAACTCTGGTGTATCCACTATACCACCAAGCTTTTTCCAAGTTCCAGAACCCAAGCAAGGACTCTTAACTTTTCCTTGGACCTTAGACTGTAACTTTGCTGTTACAATAAAAGGGAGCACTGTACACATCTGGGATGCAGTTCTCATGGATTATGAAATCAGCGACTCACTGAACCTCAAGGGGTCTTAGTTTCCCCAACAACGAGATCATGCTAATGGCACTAGCCACCTGCCAGGCTATCAGGGGACTTGGCAGCAGTGTCTACGAATTGCACAGAGGCCCTATGCCATAAATAATAAGCCTTATTAATAAAATTAGCTCAAGATGAGCGCCAAAAAGAAGAGCAATAGCAGCAGCAAATGACACTTGATCAGAACAAAAGAAGACCGAGAGATTTTATGATCCTTATTTCTACTAACATGGTTCCCCTTTCATACAAAAATAGTTTAGTGGTTTTTATTTTTTTTCTAAAGGATTACTTCTACCCACACAACTTTGCACATTAGGCATTACTTCATTCCAAGTTATCTGAAGCAACATTCTATTCATTGACATATAGTTATTTCAAAGCATGTCTAAATATTGCTTCCAATTAAATGAATTGTAGCCATTGAACTTCTCAGGACGAAATGGATTCTAATCTAGTTGCCTCAGGAACCTCATTCCTGTTGTGCCTTCAATAAACCCAAATTTCTTTTGTACCAGAACGGACCCCTCAGCCAACAGAAATGGCTCATCCCTGACACTCTAGATTGCAAGAGACAAGTGACACTTTGAGGATCAAAATCAGGTTTCTGCTATCTGAAGGTCTTCCCTTCTGGCCCTGTCCAAGTCAGACTCCAATAAAACGGGGCCAAAAACTATGAATGAACTTGAAGCAATATGAAGACCAGAAACAAAACAATGAAACATGTCCTCCCGTGCCCCCTCCAAACCCCACTTTGTTGCACATTTTAAAGATAGGACAAGTAACTAAGCTGTGTAAGTGTAAGGAATAGATCTCTGCAGCCAGCTCCTGAGGTACTTTCCCCAGGGTCAGCGGTGGCTTCCCTGGGTGAAGTCCGAAGCTGGCTCCTAGCTCTCTGGTGCTTTCCCATAAGTCACAGTCATGCTTTTGGAAAGGACAAGACTTAACGGATGCTGAGGTGGAAGAGGGGTGAGAAAAAGCTGTTCAAAACTCAATCAGGTAAATGCAGATCAAGTGAGCCAGGCCAGGTGTGTAAACACAACCAAGGCTACTCCCAAATTGAGTAGGCTGTCATCCCTGAACCGCTCGGATTTAGAAACGTGCCTGTCTTAGGTGTTCTGGGAATCCCTTCCATCAGAAGCTGCTAGGATTCAAAATGAAAGAAGCCAGAACAGCAGCAGCCGCCGCCACTGTCGGGATGTTCCATTCATAGGGGAGAGACAGCCTCACGCATTCGTGGTGGGGTCAAGGAGTCCTTTACGGCACTGGATCGCCTTTCTCGGCGAGCTTCCGTGGGGACTGGCGTGGCTGCATCCTTCAGAACGAGTATGTCTATTAAGAAGTCACCGCCAACGCTATTTACTAGCACAGACATCCCTTGGCAATCCCGCAGAATTTGCTTGAATCTACTGAGCAGTGATTCTGCTAACGAGGCATGGGAGAAAGGCACCCAGTTCCGGCTTACACACTCGCAGCCCCCCCACAGCTTTCAAAGTCTAGGACTGGTTAATCTTTTCCAAAGGCAATATGTCCCCAACGTTTGGGCAGCTGCCTGCAAAAACGGTAGCGTTGCGTGGGGGTCATTTTTAAATGACCATGTGCTAAAAGGGGTTCCCTCCTCTCCTCCTCCTCCTCCTCCTCCCTTCTCTCTCTGCATCAAACTTGCTGCAGCCATTTGGAATGTAAAGAGCAGTCCATTTTAGCAGTCCCCAGCAGCCGGCGGTCAGCTGCCCGCCTCCCGGCACCCTTGTCTGAATCGCTCCCTCCTGCACCCAAAGGACAAGCTCCCCTGTCATTTCCATAAAAAAAAATTTTTTTTAATGCCACCTACAGCAGCGTCCTTTCTTTTTCTCTCAGGGTAAATTGAGAGTCCAGCGCCAAAGGAAAGTGTCCGTGGGGGAGGAGGGCGGTTGCAGAAAGGAGTACAGTGTGGGCCGCACGTGGGGTTTGCACTGAAAAAAAAATGTCACAGCCGCGACATGAAATACTTTACGTCCTCCGTCAAGAAGTGTCATGTCCCTTTCACCACCAGCCCAGCACTTTGAAAAATGGGACCCAGCAGTGCTGCACAGTCAATCGCCTCCCCGAGATCACGGCTGGGAAACAAAGACACATTACCTTTTATTTGTTGCGCGTCCAAGGGAGCCGAGGAACTTCACGTTTGCAGCGGCCGAGGCGCAGAAACCGGCGTCCCATTCGCCCCGGGAGCGCAGGCCCGTGGCCTACCCGGCGGCATCCGCGCCCGGCGCCTCCGCCTCCGCCTCCTCCTCCGCGGCG
>NW_017731740.1:1174061-1177369 GCF_001890085.2 Hipposideros armiger | reverse complement strand
CGTGCGCGAGACCGGTGCCCGCGGGGGGTCCCGCGGGGTCCCCGGCGCCCGCTCGCGCCGGACAACAATGCGCGCCCCCGCCCGCGCTGGGCCTGCGGTAAAGCTCGGGAGCCCCGGTCGCCCGGAGCTGGCCACGCACATGCAGTCGGGACAAAGTTAGGTCCTGAAGCAGGCCGCGGACCACGCACGAGAGGCTGTGCGGGACGAAGGGAAGGGAGTCTGAAACGGACGACCCCCCCTCAGCCCCAAACCCACCCTGAGAGGCAGGGCGAGAGGCGACTTTGGTTGGACTTGGCTGAAGGTGCAGCTGTTCTCCCTCGACCTAGTCCAATTTTCTTGAATTTTAATCTCCCCTCAACTCTTTGGGAATGGAGCCTCCTTGGAGATAACCTAGTCCTGGGGCTCTTGTCAAGGATTCGCAACGATTGACTGGCGAAAGGAGACTTCCATTTCCAGACACCCGGGGGAAGAACAGAGGCTGACATGTTCTCCTTCCAAAAAAAGAGAAACAAACTCGGAGACTATCCCCACCAAGAACAATAGCTCGATTCACATGGCATGTCTAAATGTTTATTGCTTCAGGAGCTCAATTTGCCCTAGACACATTTTTTTTCTTCATGCATTGTCAAAACACCGTTGATAAAATAAAAGGAGAAACAGACAGGAGCCCCGCTTAGCAAAGGTGGGAAAGGCGGCTTGTCTCAGGGGTAAAATCTTTTTCTAGAACTCACTCATCGCTGGATTTCCCAACACCCATCCGACCATCCATCCCCGCACCCACTCTTAAAGGGAGAGATTGGTTCTCCTCTCACCACAGTTGAAGGAGACTCCGGTAGATCCAGCACCATTATTTCCAGGGCCCTGGCAGGAGTGCAAACTTACAAACTTCGTAATAGAAAGAAATCTCACACATCCTATCTTCCAACTCATCTCCCCAGACACAGGGCGTGTGTTCTCTAAAGGGCTCCAATGGAAATTTTTGAGAGTTCGAAAGGCCTCAGTCAGTAGAGGGAAACTCGGGACCCGGTTAACATTGGTGGACAAGGTGCACACCTGCGTCAGGACTACCTGTCTTATTACTTCAAGCTGTGGTGATCACATATTCCTTGAGCTGATTCTCGGAATGTGAGGCCCGGGAGAAAAGCTGTATCTGAATGGGATGTGTCCGTACTTTCGGAGTCCCTGAGGACTGTGCTAATGCAAAGCCTACTTCTTTCCTAAGGCGGTGGAAGCCCATCCCCTCCTGGGAGGCCCTCAGGGGACTGTTACTTCTTTGGATGCACACTATTTCTAGGGGCGGGAGTGGGGAGGGCGGGGTATGGATTGAGGAAATGTTCAAACCTACTGGTTCTCTTCCAATGTTTAGTTCCTGTCTTTAGAACTTTAAAAGAGTCACTGGATTCTGTTTACATCCACCTGCTGCCTTCCCTGGAGTTTTCAGTATGTCCTAAGCAGAACCTGTCCCCTTTGCAAATTCACTGTCCAGGTTCTCTATTCACAGCATCCATCCTCCCAACCCCTCCCTCTCCTCCCCCGCCTCTGTCCCCCCCCACACACACACACACAGACCAGAAACAGGGATAAAGGGGCCTTTTATAACCTTCCATGCACTCATTGCTCACATTCAGGTTATCACCAAGCCTTCCTTGTCAATACTTCCTGGAAGTTCCTTAAGAGCAGCCCCTTGTCTGACTTGTTCCAACAGTGCCAGGTACTGGTTCATCTTTGTAGGCCAGTGACCCCTGCCCTAGCCTTGTTTTGGGTGCACACACCTTTCACCCAGGTGTTTCCAGCAGCCTCCTGACCAGTCTCCTGTCCTGTCTCTCAAACACATGCTCCACACCAGCTGGAGTAACTCTCCTAAAACTCAGGTCTGATCAGAGAACTTCTTTGCTTAGAGCGGTTCAGGGCTCCCCTGGCTGTGAAGAATAAAGTCCACACACATCTTTGATGGCTAGAAGGGCCTGAGCACCAGGCCTTATCTTTTTGCAACCCGACCCCACCAGGGTCCTTGTCACCCTCTGCCCCACAGCTCTATAACCCTCTTCCAGGTCCCCTAGATGCCAGGTTCTCTCTCATCTCCTTGTCACCCAGCAGCCAGTGACTTTAGAAACAATTCAGATTATGTCACTGCACAACTTAAC
This sequence comes from Hipposideros armiger, assembly GCF_001890085.2. Classification (NCBI taxonomy): domain Eukaryota; kingdom Metazoa; phylum Chordata; class Mammalia; order Chiroptera; family Hipposideridae; genus Hipposideros; species Hipposideros armiger. The sequence continues at coordinate 1,175,225 of NW_017731740.1, read as the reverse complement.
GACTATCAGTGACTTCTCATTGCTCCTGAAGCATCCTTTCCATTTTCGTCACATGCCAATCTCCCCACCCCTCTATGCTTTGCCACACAGGCCACCTTCCTGCCCCTGAATGGCTCCTTTCTTCTCTTGGCTTTTGCATGCCTTGTTCCTCCTGGCCTAAATGCTCTTCCACCCTCCCAACCCCGCTCTCTGTATAGCTGGCTCCTTGTCATCCTTCAGCATTTAGCTCAAACTCTGCTTCCTAGATAACCTTCCCTGACCAGAACTTGGGAAGTGGCCCCTCTCAGATACTCTTTGTATCATCCTATTCCTTCTTAACACTTATCCACAATCGGTATTCGCAGCCCCATGATAAGGGCACCGACTGATGTTAGACGGCCTGTGCTTGAATCTTGCCTCAGGTACCTGCTAGCTGTGCAACCTTGGGCAACTTTCTTAACCTCTCTGTGCTTTACTTTTCTCATCTATGAAATGGGGTTAATAATACTGCCTAACTCACAGGGTTGTTATGAGGATTAAATGACTCAATATATATGAAACACTTAGAAAAGAGCCTGGCTGCATACGCATAAGCCCTGTGAGGGCCTGTCTGTGTTTTATTCTATTTCCCCCATGAGGCCTGGGCTAGTACCTGGCACAGGATCTTTTTATCCCTTAAGGCTTTTGTGTTTGGGGCCCACACAGAGATGAATAAAAATATAGGGAAGAAAAACCTTACTTGAAGAATTTAAGTACTAAGAGAAATAGGCCATGGTAAACTTTGATGAATGAGATAAAATTCAAACTTAAGATTATCTGGACGTTAATGGAACTATGAAGGAAATACATTCTCTATTTCACCCGTTGTGATTCTTGGAGTTGATGGATGACAAGCTTTGCCAGTCAGAATTCTGTAATGGTCCGCTTTCCAAGAAGCAGCGATTCCACCCCTGAGAATTCAGGCAGTTACTTGCAAAGGCATAAAGAATCAAAGGATCTTTGCAAAGTGTTGGTCCATCCGCCAGCCCTAACATGAGGTTGTGATGAAAAGATATAGTGTTTCCATTTTCAGCTGGAGTTTGATACTTTTTGAAGAGTCTCACTAAAAAAGGAAACGCGGCAGGCTGGTTTCTGCACATCCGCCTCTGTGTTTTGCTTTCACTGCTGGAGAAGATTCAGAACGAA
>NW_017731740.1:1166278-1171266 GCF_001890085.2 Hipposideros armiger | reverse complement strand
AAAATAATTTTATGGTTGGGGATCACCACAACATGAGGAACTGTATTAAGGGGTCGCAGCATTAGGAAGGTTGAGAACCGCTGATTTAGAGGCTTCACATCCCTTATACATGCCTAGCACAGTATGTATCAGCTGGAACTCAGTACTTGTTATTTATTTGGTGGCCTATTCCCTCATTACAAAAGGGAGTTAAGACAGAAAGATTTGTGAAATTGAATGGGAAAAAAAATTTCAGCACATATTCCTTTTTCAGTTGTAACTTCTAAAGAGTGTGAAGGCTTATGGGCAGGTGACATCAATCAATCAGTCTCTCGAGGAAGCAATAAGAATGCATGGAGCTGGTGAGTCCATGTGGGCAGAAAAGTCCCAGGGTTTCACCGAGCCCAGGCCCCTGTGCTGCGGGGAGAAGGCCAGTCAGTCTCTGGGAGGTAAGATGGGGCTGGAGGCTGTAATGGAGTGATGGCTTGTGATGCGGTGATTTCTCCTGCCATCAAATACAAATCACAACGACCCCAAATTGTAACAGCAAAGGATTCATTCTAATTCACATTATAAAGAGAGCTCAGGGTAGCACATTTCTAAGGCTCTGAATTCACCAGCTAGGAAGCTGGCTAGGCTATTTGTTGAGATGGGGATCGGATACACAAGATTAGAACTCACAAAGAGATATCTGGATGGAAAATTTAACGTGTTGGTGATGCCCAGTGGTAGGCTGCCCCCAAAATATGCCAAAGGGACAAAATACTGATTATTTTGAATTAAAGTGACTTAAAAAGCAGCCGGTACAGAGAAGGCACTGTGACCCTCCTCTGTCCCTCAGAGAGCAGGAAATAAATCTCTCATGTGAAAGGTATCCTCCCCGCACCAGGAGGAAAGACAGATATCCCTATCACCAGGATAGAGGCTCTAAGGTGGTGAAGCCTGAATAATAAACCTTGTTACCTTTTACTAATTTACTGTCCCAAGCCCATACTCTACTTAGATTCCTTACTAAGTTTCTTTGCCCTTTCAAATACTCACAAATTTATTGTTTCTTTGCCTAAAAAGTACAAAAGTTGCTTGCTTTGCTTATTTTCTTGAGGTCCCCATTTCTATGAGACCTCCTCATGTAAGTATTAATTAAATTTGATTTTCTTCTGTCCCCTGTTAATCTGTCTCATGTCAAGTTGATTCTTAGACCAGCCGGAAGAACCTAGAAGGGTAAAGGAAAACTTCCTTCCCGACACTACACAGAGGGCATTTAAACCTATGGGAATTGATGAGATTGTCTAGGAAAGATACTGTAAGGAGAAAGGTCTTGGGACCTAGTTCTAAGGCAGTGGTTCTCAGATATGAGCCAGGATCACCTGGAAGGCTGTCAAAACAGAACCTGGGTCTCACCCTCCAATACCCCCCAGGGTTTCTGATTCATAGCTTTGGTTTGGGAGCGGGAGAATTTTCATTTCTAATAAGTTCAGGTGATGTTGCTGCTGCTGCTCCTGGTCAGTGAGCACCACTGTTCTACTACCACTTAGGCCTTCACTTTGCTCCAGGCGCCCTGGCCTCCCTGCTGTCCTCCCAATTTCTCAGGCTTGCTGTAGCCCCAGGGCCTTTGCACTTCTCCAGATATCAGCAGGAATAAAGTCTGTACCATTTTCAGGCCCCTGCTCAAAAGTCACTTTATTAGGGAGATCTTTTCTGACCATCTTTCTTTCATTTTTTTTTTTTTTAGTAGAGACAAATGGAGGAAAGTTTCATTTTTTTCATGGCTGTCACTCAAATTTTTAAATGCCAAAAAAATCACAGTAATCTATGACCATTTTTCTTAAAAACATAGCAATTCCCCCTACAAGTCTTCCTGCTGCCCTGTTCCTAATCCCTTCCCTGTTTTATTTTTCTCTATTGTCGTTATCACCTTCTAACAGACTATACAACTTATTTATTAATTACTTAGGTGTTGGTTTATTACCTGTCCCTCCCAGGAGAGCAGGGATTTATATCTGTGCTTCTTTATTGCTGACTCTCCTGAATCTATAACAGTCCCTGGCACATACTGAACACTCGATAAATAGTCATTAAAAGGATAAATAAAATGAATGAAGGAACACCCTTACATGTGGAATTGTGCTTTTTAAGAATGTAATTCTGATGGAACCCCTTCCTAATTAGTTGCTTCTATACCAAAAATGAAATATGACCATGTTGCTCTATTATGAAAAAAAATCTCCTCTTGCCCTCCTGCCACTCCCCAAAGTTCCTCGGCAGGTATGGTGTTCATCAGTAGGCACTGTGTGGGGTAGGGACGTGGCAGGGAACAGACCCTGCGTGGTCCCTGTTTTCCTTTTGCTCACAACCTGGTTATAAACAGGGCCCTCCTGCCTGTGCATCCTCACCCCTCACTCTTCCCTGCTGGCATGTCACCAACCAGCAAACGAGGAGAGGAGCGTATGTAAGTTCCTGTTAGCTTCCTGCCTCGGCTCATGCTATACCTCTGGGCAGAAGACCTCCCTGCCCTCCCCTCCACCTGGATAAGTCCCCTCAGTCTGCACACTCATTCTCCTGGCCGCCCCTCCAGAGGTCCCCTCTCCAGGGCGCTAAAAGAACCCATGTGCATCTCTCTGCGTAGCACTTTATTATACCCATTTGTGCGCATGTCTGTAATCCTCACTCTGTTGGAGACCCCTCATGGGTAGAAGTCATGGCAATGCTCGGCTTGTTTTTATTTGAAGAATTCTATTTTCTTCTAAGTTCTCAAATTTGGTTCATCTGTACATGGCATATTTGATTTTGCTTTACCACCTCCTTTGGGCTAAGCATTGTGATAATCACCCAATAGACTTTTTTGAGTAATTAAATCCACCCAGCGAATGAAAAACAGGAGAAACGCCTGTGATGATGATTACAGCATGTGACCAGTGTCTATATGCAATTCCACATAATTGTATTCATAAAGGCGGCCTCAATTATAGTCAATCTGAGACTATAAGCAGTCTGTCTCCTGACTGAGCTGGGGTCAGTCTACGTGGCAATGCGAACATCAAAGCCGGGTTTGGGAATCCCGGTAATAAGTTCCGAAGATTCCTAAAAGCACTCATGGGGGCGTCTAACAAAAGCACTTAGTAATCCAGCAGGTGTAAGTTCTGTCTTGAGATGGACGCCCTTTCACTTCTCCTCTTAGTCCCGCCTTAGTAAACTCAAAATTGTTTTAATGTTTTGCTTTCAGAAATCTAAGGTGCTTCCTTCACTTATGTTCTTTTACCTTCCCTAGTGAGGTCTTGGGGAGATGTCACAGGCCTCCTATTGCACCAGCTTTTTCACTCTCTCAAAAGTCCAAAACAAAGCAAGTAAACACTGTGGTCTGAACAGCTGAGCCTAAGTAGAGGCCCAGATGCCTAGTCAATAAGTCTCGAGTTCTTGGTAGAAGAGGGGATGTACAGAGGAGAGAAAGTGTCTTCAGAATCTTCAAGGAAAGCGTCCTGTGCTCTTTACTTAGGAAATTTGTCCTTGAAAATGGTTATAATCTAATGTGTGATCAGATGATGATGATGATGATGATGATGATGATAATAATAATAATAATAATGGCAGCTCTTATGCATTGAGTGGTGCCAGGCACATGATGTGCATTATCTATAATCCTTGCACAGTAGATATTATAGTCATGTGGGGCATAACGACATCGTGGTCAATGACAGTGGTGTGCCATAGAGCCTAGGTGTGTGACAGGCTACACCATCCGGGTTTGTAGAAGTACACTCTATGATGTTCACATAATGATGACATCGCCTAAGCATGCATTTCTTAGAACGTATCCCAGTTGTTCAATGGTGCATGACTCTATTAATTCCCATTGTATAGGTTCAGAAATTGAGGTCCAGAAACGTTAAGTAACTTGCCAAAAGTCCATACCCAGAAAGAGGCTGATCTGAATCTGATCCTGTCTCCAAGGCCTCCAAACTCTGCTCTTTCCACTGAGGCTTAATTTAGAGCCAAAGCACAACTCCGCCAATCAAGGGCTCACAGTGAGAAGGGTCTCACGATTGGTTTCTGGTGGAGGGGGAGCTCAGGGAAAAAATGGGAAGCGGAAAGCACCAAAGGTAATATTCATCTAGGTGACATTTTTGCGGATTGCTGCTCCCAGTTGCCCCTAGTTATTAGCATCATCCCCACCCCAAGCCAAACTCTGCAGACACACGGAGGTATTCTCCAGCGGGGCCAAGTCCAAGGACAGGACATTGCTGACTCATGTCTGGCCCCAGTTTGCCAACCTTGGCATAGCCCTTGGTTGTCCTTTTGCGGCAGTTATCCCCGTAATCCTTGGGGCTCACACAGTCACATCTCTGATTCTGCTCCACATCCCGAGAGGGCTTTGAAAGGGTCAGTCTGAGTCTTCGGGCAGGGCCTTCTAATCTGTCTACATGGCAGGCTGAAACTAGTGTTCTGATCCACGTTCCCGCCCAAAGAAGCTGGGGAAATAATCATAGCGGTTAGCTGTCTATGGTGCTAGGCTGCCTGGGTTGGAATCACAGGTCAGCAACGTACTGGCTGTGTGACCATAGGCTAGTGAATGCACAAAAAGAGTGACTGTTGATCCAAAAGGTGTCAGATGTTCTTGGGTGCTTATTGTAATTGAAACACAGATTAATCACTATGGAAGTGCAAACAATCCTAAGTCATGGTTTCTCCTGTATAAGAAAATAAACAAAGATGGCACAAATCCATCACTATTGCAGTAGCAAAGGCCATTAGACAAATTTTGGAGAAAAACTGCCTTATTATTATTTTTTCAACTAAAAAGGAGGAAGTCTTGGCTCAGGGCCCTACGATGAAAACACACAAAAAGTGCATGGCATGCTGTTTAAGATCAGATTCAGAATGGTCAGAAACATAAAACTCATAGCAATAGGAAAAATTTAATAAAGTCTTTTCTTATAGATATGGTCAATCTCTTTTAGGTCCAAAAGATATATATATATACATATATATATATACACACACATATATATATA
>NW_017731740.1:1158005-1166253 GCF_001890085.2 Hipposideros armiger | reverse complement strand
ATATATATATATATATAAAAGTTGTGTGAGGGCCGGCCGAGTGGCACGTTGGTTAAGAGCTGGCTTGCGACAACAGTTCTGAGCAGCAGGGCCCCGGTTCAGATCCCACATGAGGGCCAGTGATGCTGCGTCCTCTACAGCTAAGATGGTGAACAACAGCATGACCTGGAGCTGGGATCCCGTGAGTCGCCGGGGATGGCATAGGCTGCAGTGGGGCTGCAGTGGGCTGCCATAAGCTACCATGAGTGGCTGGCAGCCAGAGTGAGTGGCCGACAGCTGGTATGAGCTGCCGAGAGCTGCCGTGAATGGCTCTCCAGTGGCCGGCAACTGATCTGCCTCACCTGGGAAGAGCGCAATGATAATACCAACATGGGCCAGTGAAGCGACGTCCTCCACAACTAGACTGAAGCTCAAAAGGACAGCAACTTCTCTGTTCCCTTTCCCCCAATTCCCCAAAAAAATCTTTTTTAAAAAAAGTTGTTTGATCAAAGAATACAACTAAACAACACATTTTAATATGTTCTTAATACATTCTTGAACAGCCATGAAATAGGTTGTGATCTATTGCAAAAATGGCCACAACTGGGCCAGCCGAGTGGATCAGTTGGTTAAGAGTTTGCTTAAGAGCATGAGCTCTGAGCAATAGGGTTGCTGGTTTGATTCCCACATGGGCCAGTGAGCTGCGCCCGAGTTGCATCCGAGCTGAGCTGCCACTGAGCTGCCAACAGGTGGCAGGATGGCTCAGCTGGTGAGAGCATGTGCTCCTAATGACAAGATTGGGACTGAACTCGGCACCTTGAACTGAGCTCCCGCCCAGATGGCTCAGTGGATAGAGCGTGCACTCTCAACAGCAAGGTTGCTGGTTCGACTCTCGCATGAGAAAAAAAAAATGGCCATTACCCCTTCCTTCTCCCTGTATCCAGGCCCCTGGTAATGTGACTGTGAAGTGATATCTAGAGATGCAGTCTGTTATCTTTCCTCTTGAATCTGGACTGTGCTTCTGACTTGGCTTGGCCAATAAAATGCAGAAGAAATGACAATACAAGGTCGGACAATTAAGTTCGCAAACTTGTTGCAACGATGTTGCTAACCTTTTTTGATATCAGAGGGATTGTTGATTATGAATTTGTACCAACTGGACAAACAGTTAACCAAGTTTACTATTTCGAAGTACTGAAAATGTTATGTGAAAAAGTTAGACAACCTGAACTTTTCGTCAACAATTCATGGCTCTCGCACCACGACAATGCACCAGCTCACATGGCACTGTCTGTGAGGGAGTTTTTAGCCAGTAAACAAATAACTGTATTGGAACACCCTCCTTACTCACCTGATTTGGCCCCCAATGACTTCTTTCTTTACCAAAAGATAAAGGAAATATTTGAAAGGAAGACATTTTGATGACATTCAGGACATCAAGGGTAATACAACCACAACTCTGATGGCCATTCCAGAAACAGAGTTCCAAAATTGCTTTGCGGGGTGGACTAGGCACTGCATTGGTGCATTGCTTCCTAAGGGGAGTACTTCGAAGGTGACCATAGTGATATTCAGCAATGAGACATGTAGCACTTTTTCTAGAATGACTTTGCAAACTTAACTGTCAGACCTCATATACCAGTTCAAAATTTAGCGCTAAAAGGTCTTTTATGCTTCTATTTGATGTCTTGCAGCACTGCCTAGCTCCCATATAAAAAAAAAAAAAGCCTGGGTTAGCCTGCTGGAAGATGAGAAACCAAGTAGAGTTCAAACTGAGTAAGCTCATCCCTGCAACTGAAGTGACAGAGCTAAGCCAAGAGTAGCAAAGCTACCACTTGACTTGCAGCTTACCACAGATGCGTGAGGGAGGACCAGAAGAACTGCCCTGCTGAGTCCAGCCTAAATTCCCGACTCACACAATCATGACCTGAATAAATACTGTCGTTTTAAGCCACTAAATTGTGTGATGATTTGTTACACAGCACTAATTAACTGAAAATACAGGCTAACTAACTTGGTTCTTCACCCTACAGAAAGCTGAGCTGTTAATTTCTTCAGTTTCTTTTCTTTTGCTATATTTGTGCTGATGAAATGGGGGAGTATATCTTGATTTGTAAAGGGCTTGATGGTCAAATAACATACTTTTTTTCAACAAAATACGCAAATGCCTTCTTGAGCACAACAGTACCTAGAACCAATACACAATCGTGTACACAACTGCATCACACCATTTCACCCTGTGCTTGTCCCAGCAGCCACTACAGCGTTCACCAAGAACAGCCCACTTTTAAACTTCTGGGAGTTTCCTGACAAACATCTAGTCATTTGAAAACTTGTCTTTTTAAGGAAATTTGTAAGAAAATGAAAAGTGCCTCTGAAGCTTGACCTTTTTTAAAATAGCATTCTGAAACTGTCCTTCTCCCCCAGCCAGGGGAAGTTGCTGGCTGGAGTTTTCAAACTCAAAGATGAATTGTTAGTTTTATTCATGGAAAGCAAAAAAAACCAAAAACAACAACAAAAAACAAAAACCCAGATCACAGCCTTTAAAAATCCAAATACATTAAGTTAATAATGATAAAGAGTGGTTCATAAAGCTTTTTTTCAAGGCTAAACTTTCACAGTTAACCAATGCTAAGCAAAGCTATGAGTGCTTTTTTCCCTTATGTGTGGGAAAAATACATCTACAAAGAGAATGCTCCACAAATGAACACAGAGTTGACGGGGAACTGTAAGTCTTTTATAACTCTAAGTTTGTTTCATATCGGGGGCACAATAAAGAAAAACACCCTCAGTCACTGAACAAGTGTTAGAGCCCCAAGATTGAAGAGTGAACCAGAGACCCTTTTAGTTCATCATATACAAGAAGATGCATTTTTTGACATTTCCATCTGCAAAAGCCTCAAAATGCTTCATAGTTTGGTAGCATCCAAGGTAGTCTCTAGTGATTATGTTGGCATGGAACATAAAGCAGGGAGAGAAACGGTGCTCTTTGTACCCACATGTTTATGAGCATCTAGGTCCTCAAAATGCTGAGGCAACAGGCCGGCCGAGTGGCACGATGGTTAAGAACTGGCTTGGGACACCAGAGGGCCCCGGTTCGGATCCCACATATGAGGGCCAGTGACACTGCCCTCCACAGCTAAGATGCTGAACAACAGCTCAACCTGGAGCTGGCCTGCCCTGAGTTGCTGGCGACGCCGTAGGCTGCAGCCCCTGTGGCAGTGGGTTGCCATGGGCTACCGTATGCAGCCAGCAGCCAGCGTGAGCGGCCAGCAGCTGCAGTGAGCGGCCATTTAAAGGCTGGCAACTGATCTGCCTCGCCCGGGAAGAGCGCAATGATGGTGCCAACTTGGGCCAGTGAAGCAACATCCTCCACAACTAGACTGAAGAACAAAACGACAGCAACTTGTCTATTCCCCTTCCCCCAATTCCCCAGCACTGTTCCCATCCCCCCAATTCCCCAATAAAAAAATCTTAAAAAAAAAAAATGCTGAGGCACCAAAACAGAGAAAATAAACCCTCTGGACACTGAAAGTGACAGCTCTAGCTTTTTCGATGCAGCTCAGTTTTCCAAAATGAATAGGCACAATCCAAATGCATCCCATTTTGGGTTTTCCTTTTGATCCCTGGGGGTAAATAATTTAAATTCAATAAATGAATTCTTTATATAATATAAAAGAATGCATACTGTATAAGGGATATAAGATAAACAAAGAGTAAGAAGAAGCATCCTATAATAACAGATGGTGGTAAGAATGGGGAGAAATTGGACCCTGATACATTGCTGGTGGGAATATAAAATGGAAAACAACCTGGCAGATCTTCAAAATGTTAAACACAGGCTGACCAAATGACCTACTCCTAGGTATATGCCCTAGATAAATAAAACACACAGCACAGAAAAACTTGTACATGAATGTTCACAGCAACATCAGCCATAATAGGCAAAAATGGAAACAAATGTCTATCAACTGATGAATGGATAAACAAAATGTGGTCCATCCATACAATGGAATACTATTCAGCCATCAAAAGGAATTAAATACTGACTCAGGCTACAACATGGATGAACCCTGAAAACATTATGCTAAATGAAAGAAGTCACTTACAAAAGACAACATGTTGTATGATTCCATTTACATGAAATGTCCAAAAAAGACAAATCTATCTACAGAGAAAATGAATTAGCAGTTGCCTATGGTTGAGGGTATGGGGTGATCGCAAGGTAGAGGGTGATAGTTAATGGGTATGGGGTGTCTTTGGGGGGATGTTAAAAATGTTCTACTGTTCATCGTGGTGATAGGTGCATTACTCTGTGACTATATGAAAGCCACTGAATGGTACGCTTTCATAGATGAATTGCATGGCATGTGAATCTCACCAGTATCCTCCTTTCTTAGAGCCACTGTCCCCAGGCTCTGGTGCACCCCTTTGCTCTTCTCTGCCATTCAGGTCCTGGGTGTTGGAGGAATGCTATCATAGCAACAGAGTCAGGAGACTTTCAAATAGGGGGCAAGTACACGATCCTCATTCCTTCATCTAATAAATATTTATTGAGATCCTCCAATGGGCCAGGCACGATTTTTAGTACTAAACATATAGTGAGTGGAGTCCCTGTCCTTGCACTCATGAAGCTGACATTCCAGTAGGGGGATCAGACAACATAAGTATTATAAATAAGTGGAGAGTGTGTGAGATGGGAATGGGCCGGGAGGAAGGGAGATGCTGTGGAAGAAAGACTCCGGGAGAGAGAGGGCAAAGCCTCTGAAAGACAAAGGTCATAGCGGGTGAGGGGGCCTGCAAGGTGAGATGAGGTCTGACCACCTCTCTGGGAGACCTTTGCGTCCTAAGAAGGAGACAGCCATGAGGAAAGACCCGTCAAGCAACTCAACTGTGTCCCCTGCTGTGCCCCAGAAGAGGAGGCACCAGTGGACACCTGTTGTTGCAAAGGGTGTTGGGAACTGGCGGTGAGCACTGGCCTTATGTCCTTTTTGCCAGCACTACTAGGCAAACTATACTTTAGGGTCAGTGAAACATTTTACAGAGTTTCTCATATGTGCTCGAATTCTGTAATTGTAACAAAAGGCCTGGAGACATTCAGATAGGGGTCTATTCTTACCATGGGAAGGTTCATAGCTGGTAAAATAACCACATACAAAAATGTCAACTAATGAAATAATATTGAGTAAATGTATCCAAAATGTTTGTGATGAGTACTGACAATATTATCAATAGTATGATCAATTAATATTATTGATTAATAATATCAGTAATCAATGACATTCACTATTATTCACGATAATAACAGCTGTAGTCTAAAAGAGCTTCATTGGTCTCTGGTTGTGTACCACAAGGCCTTGGACTGGTTATGGTTATGTACGGATAATTATTTTTATGAATGCCTTGGCTGCATTACGAAGAATTCTTATCAAATTTAAAAAATGACCCAAAACTTAAAAAAGAGAGCTGACGAGCAGGATTAAAAAAGGTCTGCAAAGAAAGGATGATGGATTTAACAATGAGAAATGTAGGTTTTACCAAACCAACTGCATATATACAGGATGAAAAAAGCAGTTAGTATTAAAACAAAACAAAACAAAAGATATCCTGAATTTTATTGATGGGAAATTTAATAGGAGCCTAAAGGGTCATGCAGTGGCCCCAAAAGCTAGGGCAACATTAGTACAGAAAAGAACATATAGTCAGAACATGTATGGATGAAATTGAACTGTGTTCAGTTTTACAGGCCACGTTTTAAGATGAATGTTTACAAATGTAGCTATGTCAAGATGAGAGCACTTAAGATGGGGAAGCACTCAGGGCCAGCTGCAGTGGCTGAAGGAAACGGTGGTTTAGTCTGCAAAAGAATAGCTCCAGGAAAGGGAAAGTTGGAGCCAGCTCTCTGGAGAGCTGTTTTCAGGGACATGAGGTGTGTTGGGTGCTGGTACACAAAACTAGGACCACTTACTACAGGGGGAGAGGGGCTTACAGGAGTGCAGACATCACCGTGACTATACAGAGGGCTTTGTGTAACTCAGAGCTGCTACCTGATGGGGTGGCTTTCCTGTGGTGAAGTGAGTAGGTATCCTGCCACCAGGAGTGTCCCTGCCGAGGCCAGGCGCCACCTGAGATCATACAGTGGTGGGAACCCCTACCCTGAGTGGGCGGCCGGGCTCCTGAGGGAGCAAGCCCCGCCAACAAAGAATTCCAGTTGAGTGAGTGGCTCAGGCACTAAGGAAGGTCCCCACGCTAGTAATTTGTAGTCAGAGAACAAATGCAACATTGTCCGAATTGAACCACCATAGAAGGCTTGAGCTTTGAGAAGTAAGCGTTATCTGGACTGTTGCTGGCTGCGGGTCACTTAGAAATGCAAACCTCTTCAAGATATTGTAGAAGCCTGCTTTTCATTTATTGAGTGCCACGCCCTCTCTGACTGCCTGACCTGGCCTGGCCCCAGAATCCTTCAGAAGTTTCCGTCCCATCCTCCTTCCCGCACAGACTATTTCAGAAAGCTCATCTCAGCTCCGTCACCTGAACTGTCCACTCCAACCTGCCTGGCCACTGCTGTGGAGCCTTCACTCTGGTTTGGCTTTCTGTCTTCTCTCTTTAGTCTCCTGAATGATCCTTCATTTCCTGAGGCTGCCTTCATCCAGTCCTGGGCCTCATAGCTTCTTCGGTACCACATCTGCTCATGGGGTTCAGCCCTGCCCCCCCCTTCTGGATTTGGGGGATCATAGCCCAAGTCAAGACGTTTACTGCCCTGGAGTTCCCTCCAGGTATGTAGTTGACACTTATTAGCCCCGTAGCTGTGTCACTCATTGACTATCTAGTATGTGCCAGACACTTGGTCTATATTTTGTGTAATCCCTTTAATGGCATTTCAGAGTGTTATGCCCATTTCACAGAAGAGGGACCTGAGATTCAGAGGCTAAGTAACTCACGGAAGTTGCTCAATGAAAATAGAGCTAGAACTCAAACCTCTATCTGCTTCCCACATCTACACTTTACTCTTAATTTGGGTCAGCGCCTTATTAAAACTATGCCAGGTTTTCACTAAATATTGGTTGATTATTGCTTTATTTGCTTGTTGTTAGGGGATGAAGGAAAATATTTCACTCTTGTTCCAAAAACCAGGCCATAATCTTATGACTTTTATATAAATGGAGGTTGAGAGCATTCAATGAAATCTTTATGTTTGACGAGTTTGCTTTGAGATTTTATTCTGGGTAATTCTAAGTAGGAAAAGAAGAGCTTCTGTGGGTCTATTGAAGCTTTGGCTCTCAAAACTTAAATTATGAATGAAATTTTTTAAAAAATTCAATACTGTATAGCAGGGGTGAGTCATACTTTCTGATAAATATGCTGATCACTAAGAAGTGGCTTTAGTTTGATGAATAACAAGTCAGGTGATATCCCAGATGACAATATGTATGAAGCACCAAATGTGACAAAGACAGCAACTCCTAGCTAGCGTGTAATTCTAGATTTGTAAGTATGGATGGATCAGAGATTCGTCAATTTTACCCAATCCTTTTCTCTTGTTTTATCTTAATATTCCTCACAGATTTTATTTAATATTAAACACTCCTTATATTTTATTCCCCCAGGGGAGCAAAGAAATCTTACAATCTGTAAATATCAAACTCCATGAAACAGCAACTTGGAGCAAAACACAAACACACCATCACAGAATTCCTCACCTGCCATTGGCCAGAGTGACACAGATGGACACTCTCATGTTACCAGGCAGAGGGGACAGAAGATCCGGGCCAGCTCCAGGTACCACCTCTCAGTAGCTGTATGGCTTTGACCAAGCTGTTTAATCAGTTTCTGACCCTCAGTCTTATCAATAAAAGGGGACTGTGGAGACCTCACAGGACTCCAGAGCGGTTCAGATAAGGGGACATGTAAGAGTGAACTGTAGAGCACTCTACACAAAGGGATCATGGTTGCTTTAGTCTACAGACTCTTTCTAGTGGGAGAATTCAATTGACCTGCTATTGAAAAGAGTATCCCTTCTCTACAATTGCCCAACACGTTCTCTTTTCCATCATGATTTGTTTTTCTCCTTTGGGCTTATTATTGGGTTGTCAGAAAAGTCATGACGCATGCTTGCGACAGATGGCACTAGTTCATTTTTGGAAGTACTAGAGTCATTCGCATCTATGTTATTGCTATGTCATTTGACAGCTGATGGTTCTAGCTTCATTCTTTAAAAAATTGAGTGATTTGGTTGAGTTTTGGAGATTCTACAACAAGTTGAAGATGG
>NW_017731740.1:1149010-1157150 GCF_001890085.2 Hipposideros armiger | reverse complement strand
TTCACAAATAAAGACAGGTCCTTCTATGAATGAGGAATTATGAAGCTCACTGAAAGATGGCAAAAGGTTATTGAACAAAACGGGCAATATATCATTGATTGATCTTTTTTCTTTATATAAATAAATGGCCTTTGAAAAACAGACAAAATATGTCATGACTTTTCTGACAACCCAGTATTTCCTAACATAATGTTTTATTTATTTGTTTCCCCATAGTAGACTGTGATTTCCATGAAGGCATGGTTTTTATCTCTTTTGTTCTCTGTTGCATCCAAGAGCCTTGAATAGTGCCTGACACATACTAGGCTCAATAAATTCTATTTGAATCAATGCATGCCAAAAGGTATTTCCAGTCTAAATAGCCCCCATCCTAGCTCCACCTCTAATACTGTGAATAAGCGGTCACAAAATCATAGTTTCGGGAATGTGAGCTTTCAAAGTAGGATTTGAGAGTGGTTTGTTCATCTATTCATTCACTTAACTGATGTTTATTGAGTATCTACAGTGTGGACAGCTCTGGGTTAGGCAATGAATGAATTATGCTAAGTATGGGTCATGAATATTAATCAAAAGTATTGTAAAACAAAGCAAAATGGGCTTTGTAAAAAAAAAAAAAGAAAGAAAATATTTCAAATATGTATTTAAAGGACAAGTGTCCCCTTAATTCCCAGGGATCATTCTATTCTGTGTCTTCACAGCCCATATGTAGACGACTTTGCTTTTGTGGTTTCTTTTTATATTTAAGAGGCTTGTCTTAATTCCCAAAGTGACATCTGATTGGATGCTGAGGGGAAGATATTGTATTCTCTGGTTTCTTCCACACTTGCTTCTAAAATAGCTGCAATTACCATAGATATGCGGTTTTAAAAGATAACATTAATGAGTACAGCTGATGTGTGAAAAAGTCCTCTGGCAGAATTGGTTAAGAAGAAAATCTTTGTTCTAATGTAATGACTTTGAAATGGGCCAGTTGTCTGTGACTTTGTTTATACTGAAGTTGGGTATCGTTTTGCTCCGGAAGCTGTTCATTCATAATTGTACTAATGAGTTAATAAGTAACTAGACGTGCCCACTTAATTTCTGGGCAATCATCTGAAAGGGAACATCTGAGAGGGACAGAAAATCTAGAAATAGCTCAGAACCTTTAGAAATACCTTTGTGGCACGTGTATCTCAAAGAACACCTTATCACTTAGCGTATAGAAAATGCTTAACAATGATATATAGATACCAAAAGAAAAAAGAAAAAAAGCGCCAATAAATTAAAATGTAGCAATTAAGTGGAAGGATGCTTGTTTTGAAATCCTAAGTACTTTTTAAAAACTGGATTGAAACTATGACCTTGCATGAACACCTGACCTGGTTTATACAACACAATAGGGACCATCAAAGAAGTCAAGGAAAACGCCAGAAACTGTGCCTCCATAGTCCCAAGTTCCTCTTATCTATCAGAAGAGGAGCAGGATTTTTAAAGTAGTCAGTTTACACCAGTTGAAGAAAGCCCTTAAGTGTAAGCAGTCAACGAGTTGCACTCAACCTTTACAAAACCAGCTAGATGAAGGAAAAACAAGTCAGACATTTCAGCATTCCTCTAACATCCAGGCATTTTTTTGATGGAAGTCAAACTGCGTAGCTACTGACTCAGTGCTGTCCTTGTCATCCAAAGGTTTTGGCCTGTTTAGGACAACACTGCAATGCTGTTCTCAGGGCCGAGATGAGGTCCTTTAACAGGACATCTGCGATGCCTCCCTTACATCCCGCCTGCTCTCATCCACTCCAACCCCATTAGAGAGTATATTAAAATCATTCATCCAGAATACAGACATTGAAGGTGATTAGAGGAATTCTTTTCAGAGGTAAGAACCTATAATATAATACACCCTTTGGTTGCACCCAAAATTTTCAGAGCTTGAATTTTAATATTCTAGACGCATTTTGGAAAACCACTGTATCTGAAGTGTGTTTTCCCCTGACGTTCCTAGGAGGTCAGAAATTAAACGCTGGGTTCTCCTGTCTGGTGCCTTTCATTAGTATTCCTTTTTTGTTGTTTTTAACGTATACCATGTTTGTTTGGGCCCGGAAACCAACTTTTCTATTTAATGCTTTGTCCTTTTAATCTTTTGAATCCTCCTGTAGCTCTTAGAGTGGGACCAGTTATGTACAGATGTTTCAATAGCAGAGTAATAACGAACATTTAATAAATTCTTACTGTGCGTCAAGCATCATTGCACCTGCACTTTCTCAGTCTTAATTCGCTTAATCTGTGTATAACATCCCCATTTCACAGATCCGGAATGGAGTCACAGAGTTAGCGAGTGGCGGAAGTGAAGTTCAAACTCAGAAAGTGTGATTCCAGCGTCCTTATGCTATTCTATATTGGTTCTCATAGCACCCTTTGCCTCCTTACATGTTAAGAATTTTGAAATTTTACATGGTGACTTCTATAGACTGAAATGTGTCCCTCCCAAATTCATATGTTGAAGCCCTAACCTCCAGTGTGATGGTATTAGGAGATGGGGCCTTTGGGAGGTGATTAAGTTTAGATGAGTTCATGAGGCTGGGCCACCATGATGGGATTAGTGCTCTTATAGGGAGAAGAAGAGATCAGAGCTCTCTCTCTCTGCCATGTGAGGACACAGAGAGAAGGTGGCTATCTGTGGGCCAGAAAGAGAGCCCTCACCAGGAGCCAAATCAGCCAAGACCTTGGTCTCAGACTTCCCAGACTGCAGAACTATAAGAAATTATTGTCTGTTGTTGAAGCCACCCAGTGTGTGGTATTTTGTTATAGCAGCCCAAGTAAACTAAGACAGTGACAATTCATCCATCTATCTGTCTAACTGCCTATCCCTGATATTGGTGACATGCCATAAAGAATTAAAAACTAAGGCACTGTGAAAGTAAGCAGGTGGGCACTGGTCTTTAAGATCAATGTGAATATGTGTATTATGACAAAGATGAAAGGATTTCACAGAATCAGAAAATTTTTTTGAGACTATGTGGTCCAACTCTTTTATTTTATAGAAGAAAGAGATTAAGTGACTTGCTTAATGTTACATATAAGACAGTACAAGGAGTAGAGAGATGATTGTTTATTTTGTAGTATTAGAGAAAACTGATTTCCATCAATAAGGTAAGTAGTAGGCAAAATTCCTCTTTTATTATTCTAATAACAAGAGCACACTGCTTCTGACTAGAAAAGCCAAACTATGAGCTACTATTAGAATCAGATTATGTCAGTCAAAAATTATTTAGAAACAAACAAGTTCAGTGCTTTGTAAATTTTTTTCTCTCTCTGGGACACAGTGGAACCGAATCATTACAATGAGGCATGTGACAGAAATGTTGACCATTTCTGCCATGTCTGTCTATTTATGACTTATTCAGACTCTGATAATTCAGCAATAAATAGACTACATTGAAACAGTGGGACTGATCTCCTATTCAGTATTTTATAACCGACCATGAGCAGTTCATTCTTTGGTTAAGTTATGCTTGTAAGGAATGAGAAAATAGGATGAAAAAAACATGTATTCCATCCATAATGATAACCTAGAGTAAGCAAGTATTTTCTTGAAAGAAATAAATGCACACCTTGGACACAAAATAAATAGTGTGGTGGAAGACTCTAGAATGGGAGGTCTTATGTGAGTGAGGCTTTCCAGGGTGCAATTTTATCAAAAATGTCTATCTGTTTCAATTTGAGAAGCTTCCACACATGTTTCTTTGAAGGGGATATTTACTAAATCAGGTTTTCCTTCGCATCTCAGGGGAATCTACAGGGTACCTCTTCAAGTATTAGCAGACCCCAAGGCCAAGTCAAAATGTCAAGGAACACAATACGCCAGCCACTATACAGGTGTTCCTGAGTGTGGAGTTTCCTGCTTCCAAACTACAGGTATCATGACTTCAGATTTAGGCTTTGCTGGCCGGGCCCTTATTCTGATGAAATAGAAGATCATGTTATTTCTGCTCACACACGTGCATGCACACACACGTACACAAATCCAAACCAGGTGTGTCAGTACATCATGTGTTCTATACCATGCTTTTGAATCTGATCAGCAAATGGCCCAAACTGCTTCGACCATAAGACTTCATTAACTTATATATTTTTTACAGTAGCTTTATCACGTGTATGCCTCGTACTAAGTTCAAGGTCTGCTAACTGTCAGATTATTTTTTTAACTTAAACTATTGGAAAGGTGGACCTTATCTATCTTATTCACAAACGGTTGATTTTTAATATATTTCATCTTATTGGTGCTAATCAGTCCTAATAAATTACTAAAGAATTCACTGATTCAAAGAACTTTTATTAAATCCTTACTATGTGCCAGTCCTGGGGAACAGGGAGGTGAATAAGCTGACATCCTGTTTTTAAGGATGGCACAGTGTCAAAGGGAATAGAGACAACTAAACCCACAAGTCACAGAGCCACATGATGATTGAGTGTGTGCCAAGGTTAAAGGAGTGTCACCTGGGCGTGTCTAACCATCAGGAGGGAGTGGGGTAAGGCTGGAATGGGGGCAGGGAAGGCTTCCCAGTGGAGGCTGCTATTTAGCTGGGTTTTAAAAGTTAAGAAGAAACATTTTTAGATCTTGATTCTGTTTCTTCCCCGTTTTGTATCATTTGTAAGTCTCATGAATCTGCTTCCTATGTTGGCTAGTCAGGGTGTGGCGAAAACAAATTTGGGCTATAGGGCCTGGCCTCAGATAATATATTGTCCAGGCAGCTGTCAGAGCAATCATTTAAAACCATCAGCTAGATCACATCATACCTCAGCTCAAATCCCTCCAAGACTTCCCATCTAATTAGGAATAACATCCAAAGGGCACACACCAACCCCCAACCCCAGCAAAAAACAAAAAAAAAACCCCAAAAAAACCCCAACATTATTTGAAATACCTTCTCCCTGCTCCATCTCATCTCTTCCCACTTTCCTTCTGTCTCCCTCCTTTTATCCCAATCACTGGAAACGCCATGCTCCCACCTCTGGGCCATCACACTTGCTGTTTACTGTGCCTGGAATTCTCCTCCCTCAGATACAGTCTCTCGATTGACATAAGACTTCTCTCGAAGAGAAGCCTTCCCTGATCACCCAATCTAAACAGCCTCCTTCCCCGGCCATCACTCTCCATCGTCCTGACTGCTTTATGTTCTATAGGGCATCTCCCAGTCCTGCGACACAGTACATTGTTTATTGTCTGTCTCCCTGGGTCCTCTCAAAATGCAACTTCCATGCGAACAGACGTGGGCAAGGGCATGCTGTATTCTTGCTTTATCCCCAGGGTTTAGAGGAAGACCTGGCATATAACGGGTTCTCAACAGCCATTTGTTGAAAGAATGACATAATAGAGAATGCAGTTGGAGCACTTCTTCATTTAACACAGGATGCAGGCCTGCCTGGTGACACAATTGGCAAGACCCTGCAGTCACTTGGAAAGATCACGGGGATGGCTGGGACTAATCTCATCACTGGTCAGGGTTCGGATTCAATCACTGCGCTTATGATGGGGCTTGAACTTGACCACAGAGCTAGGGAGATAGAGAAAAATAGACATCTTACGAAGAATTTCCTCTAATCACAATTGTCACAGTCAACCAAAAGCTGACGATATGTTTATTTTTCTGTACAAAAATCCAGCCTCATGGATCTGATCATTTCCCACTCTCCACTCTTGTTTATTCAGACCATTTTTCTAGGAAAGTGAATTTGTGCCCAAGGGAGAAAGCCAAAGCTCTTTAATTTTAGCTTCTCTCTCTTCATTAAAACCCATTTTCAGTGTAACCCTATAAAGTGTTTCGTTGTAGTGAGTGTTTTTTGTTTTGTTTTGTTTTATTTTTTTAGTATAAAAGTCCCCTTTATTTAGGTAATTACGTGTTACCAATCAGTACATTTATTTGAATGATTGGATACAGTGTGTGGTAAAAATTCCGCTGCTCGAGGAAATCAATTTCGCATTTCTCCCGTTTAGGTGTCTGGTTCAAAGCAGAAATTCTTGGCTACAGAGATTTGAAAACCATAGTGAAGGAATGCATTCACTTTTGGCCTGTTTCTGCTTTTGCGTGTTGGGTATTAACTGAGTCATGTGAAGGAACAGAACAGAGGAGAAAGAGAGGCTGTATATCGGGAAACATTTCTCAGCCTGCGTTAGCAGATCGGGAACACAGGTCCCCAGAGATCAGTGAAAAGCTCATTGTTCGGTCATTTGCAGCCAGACTGGTCCAGACACTTGAGATTTTTACTGTAGGGGAATAATCCGGCCTGGATCCCTCAAGGTGCAGGGGAAAGGGTGGGAGGGGGAGGCAAAGATGATGGTAACAGGCTGTTCCCTTTTGTAATGGGTATTGATTCATGCCAAGGCAACACCCAAAGCAATTCCAGTCCATACCAAAAAAAAGCAACACAATGGTCATGCCAACAATCAGCCAGCAATTTAGAAGTCAAAGCTGATGATTGGAAGCCTGGGTATTCGTTTGTAGACTCCTTAATGCCATCTCCCCAAACACTAGCGTGAAGCACAGTATTTCCTCTGTGGCCCACCCACTGCTGTTGGAACAGCTTTGACTGTAGCAGTAAGAGGAGAAGCTCGTCTCCCTCACGGGTCCCTGAGCATGCCTATCTTCGTGTGTCCTCTTCAACCTAGGCAATTTCCTTTTGCAGACAAATAAGAACAACATTCTTGAGGTGAGATGTACAAGGCTACAGAGAATGAAGGGAGTAAAGATATCTAGAGCCACGAAGCACCAGATGCTTTTAGAACAGAGAAACAGTCGCCGCAGGGCCCCTTTGGGTGGAAATATCCATTTTATTCCTACTTACTGAATCCCCCACTTTCTGAAAGAAGATGCATGGGTAAACTCTTCCAAGTTCAAAGAGCTCAGTGAAAATCTCTATTGCCCATGACTGTTTAGAATGAAGCCTAAATATCATTGTTCTGTCCTCTAGCATACAAAACCATCCATTCAGAATGACTGATTCCACCATAACAGAAATGTTTCCTAGAACCTAGAGGTCCTAGTCCGTTCGGGCTGCTAGAACAGAATGCCACAGACTGGGTTGTTTATCAACAACAGACACTTATTTTTTACAGTTTGAGAGGCTGGTAGTCTCAGATCAGTGTGCCAGCATGGTCAGGCTCTGGTGAGGACACTTTCCCAGGCCATAGATGGCTGACGTCTCACTATGTCCTCACATGGTGGAGCAGGGGAGAGAGCTCTGTGGGGTCTCTATTATAAGGGCACTAATCCCACTCATGAGGGCTCCACCCTCAGGACCTAATCACCTCCCAAAGGCCCCACCTCCTAATACCATCACACTGAGGGTTAGGTTTCAGAAACAGGTGACTTTTGTGGGGACATAAACATTCATAAACCCCAACACTAGACTTACCCTCAATTCATGTCTGCCCATGAATTTGCACTTGAAGATTGATTTTTACAGCATACTGAATCATATATTGGTATCTGATTTTTCTCACACCTCTCAAGAAGTAAGAATTTTGAATTTCAACTGTGTTCAGTCAGTTTCTTCTTTTTACCTGGACACAAGTTCTACAAGGAGCAAGATACTTTTAAAATAGCCACCAAATATCCTCTGCTGGAGAAAAGCATCAGGAAAAGAGCCTAGCTATTACCATTAGGCTATCTTCTTTTAAAAATGAGGATAACATGATTATGAATGCAAAGACTCCATAAATTCCATATCTCGGGAGAAACTGCCAGTACCGAAGAGAAGGCTGTCATTTCATAATAACGTACAGAAAGCGAATGCAATTAGGTCTCTAAATTCTAAAGCAGTTGGCAGTGCTGGATGTTCAAGGAATTTAAGTTCTTTTGGAACATGTAAGTTAAACCAGTGATAGTAAGAAATAAAATTGATTTTTCCCCCCCTGGTATCATTTTTAGAGTCCATTTCCAGAATTTAACTGAATTGCACTTAGGATTTAAAATTACAGCTCAATGATCTATTTTAAAAAGTAGAAGTTCCGCTGGAATAAAAAGAATGGTTGTACTTAGCATATCTTTATTGGATTTCACAATTGATATTTTTTTTTCTCTTAAAAAAGAAACTGTGAATTCTTGTCCACATATTTGCACAAGTACCTGGATTGGCATTTATATCTTGGGCTGAGCCAAAT
>NW_017731740.1:1131380-1140810 GCF_001890085.2 Hipposideros armiger | reverse complement strand
TGAGATTCAAGAAAATACACAAATTCTCTAAAGAAATGCATCATTTGAGTGGAAAACCATGACTTGAACCAAAGTCTGTCTACCTCTAGAGTCCATGGGATTTCCATGCTTTTCAGTCAACGATAGATGGCTTATACGATGGTGGTCCCATACGATTATAATGAAGCTGAACATTTCTTATTGCCTAGTGACGTTGTAGCTGTCATAACACCTTAGCTTAACGCCTTCCTCATGGGTTTTTGGTGATGCAGGTGTAAACAAACCTAGTGTGCTGCCAGCCGTATAAAAGTATAGCACATAGAATTATGGACAGTACCTAATACTTGATAATGATAATAAATGACTATGTTGCTGGTTTATGTATATCTCTAATCGTTATTTTAGAATGTACATTTTCTACTGATAACAAAAAGTTTGCTGTAAAACAGTATGCCGTATTACACCTCAGACATCCCATGTTTACTGCTGTCTCTTGGTTGCATCATTTTCTCTTGTGCTTGATTTAATCTCCTTTTCTATGGTAACATGCTGTACAGGCTTATAGCCTAGGAGCAATGGGCTGTGCCATAGAGCCTGGGTGTGTTGTGGGCTACACCGTCTAGGTGTGTGTACGTGCGCTCGATGATGTTTGCATAACGACAAACTCGCCTAAAGATGTGTTTCTCAGAATGTACCCTTGTTGTTAAATAGCCCACGACTCTTAAGTATAAGACAGACGTGTATACCCAGGAAAGCTTCATGGAAAGGTCAGCATATGCTTAGGGAAAAGTCAAGAGCTTCACTAGTTTCCTTGTTTCAGGCAAGACATTCGAGATAGTTTTAAATCACCAAGGGGTGGCAGAGTGGCAAGGATGGCCCAGAACTAGAGTCTGAGCCCCTAACTTGGCTCCTTGGCCCAGTCACCCGCTCGCTTTGGGTGAACTGAAGATGGCTCTTCATTGTAAATGAGGGGGCGAACCCAAGATGCTTCGGTTGCTTTGAGTCCCAAAGACCTAAGGCTCTATGTTCCACTTTGATTAAAAAAAAAAAAAAACCAAAACAAAAATCTTTCCTATTTTGTTATACTCTCATCACTTTATGCAGCACGCTCATGTGTTAACTGAGCTTTCCCCTTAAATAAACCATTCTGACATTTCTTTGTGATCCATTTAATAAATGCGGCAAATGACTAGACAGGCACCAATCACATTTTTGCCTGAGCTAGCTGAAGCAGTCTTTGGTTTTCAGCATGCTGGGAAGGTTCCTGACAGCCAATGAGAGACTGAGGAAGTCCTCTAGGGGCGACGTTTTTGCAAACCTTTTGGTGAGGAACGCTCTTTATCCCTGGAAAGCATCAAATGCTTGCCATGCCCAGGAGCTACCTGTCTTTAGAGACAGGGAAGCATAACACTCATTTTGATAACAGCAAACCTCAGGTGGGTTGTACAGGGGCTCCTTCTCTCTGATTACAGAGGTGCTTCCAGAAAGATCTGAAATAATTGACCCTATGGAGAATGTACTTAACGAAGCAGAAAGTGACAAGGTAAAACAATAGCTAGAAAATAAAAAACAATTTTAGGTTCACTCTATAATCAATGAAAGCCAAAACTACAACCCCTCCCCCCACCACCACCTCCCCCACACCCTTAGAATCCCAACAAAGCCTTTCAATGTCCTACTTATATTTAGGGTGTTGTCCCTTTAAATGAGGTCATGGAGAAGGAAGGATGTCTTTCAGGTTTAGATCTGCTTCAGATTGAGTAACCAATTGTCAGTTTTTTTACACGCACGCTGCTTTTTGGCTAAATACGGTAGTGATATTCATTATCCTTTGTGAGAGAGTGTGCTAAGGCCCTTTGGGCATCAGTGCTCAAAAATTAATATTTATGATGAAGATTAACCTCCCTGGCGGTCTGATTATGTCAGTAATTTTGTACCCAAAGCGGTACATTGTTTTGCATGGAAATTTGTTGGTTTATATTGTAGGCCTGTAATTCTTAGGAATTACTCACTTAAATCTATCCGAACAAGAGTCTAGTAGGCATCCCACGTATGATAAAGTTTGAAACACAAAATCATAAATTATAATATAATAAATAATTATAAAAAATAATATAATTTTATTCAATAATGTAATCAAATAAAAAACACTGCAATTTGTCATCGGCCGGCGTTCTCGTCGGCAATCACAGGAGGACACCAGGATCGCAGGGAGCAGGTAAGGGACTTCTCTGGGACACTGCAGTGTAATCCCTAACCCCGAGCCCACTCGGGGTTACCACTTCTGGCAGTGAAAATGAACCCCGAGCCACACTCGGGATTACCGCCAGGGTAGTTAATAAAACTGAAATTTAAAAAAAAAAAGGACTTAAAATTAAAAATTAAAAAGCTCTTCAATCTGTAAATCCATTCCCAGTGAAAGGGAGAGCAGTTAGCGCTACGCATGTTCTGAAACATTTATCAGTAGGCAAATCTCTTAATTGTAACCGTTATATTATACTACGAATGAGCCACTAATCTCTCAATTTCACTCTCCTCTGTTTCTCATTTAAGTATACTCTTGTTTTCCCCCACCCCCATATGTCTAGTTCTTCAGTTAAAGAAGGGAAAAAAACCCTCTTGTGAAATAATTTACCTTTCCTTGGTATCCTTGTATACTTACAGCCTTTCTGTGTATCCTTTTTGTTAAAAATAAAAGAAACCGGGCCGGCCGAGTGGCGCGATGGTTAAGAACTGGCTTGGGACGCCAGAGGTCCCCGGTTCGGATCCCACATATGAGGGCCAGTGACACTGCCCTCTNGAGCTCTGAGCAACAGCGGTTCGAGTCCAGCCCGAGCTGAGCAGCCGCTGAGCTGCCAACAGGTAGCAGGATGGCTCAGCTAAAAACAAAAAAAAAAAGAACTATCATGTGATCCATCAACTCCACTTTGGGGGTACTTATCCAAAGAACATGAAAACACTAACTTGAAAAGATATCTGCACCTTCCTGTTCACTGCAGTATTATTGATAATAGCCAAGACATGGAAGTAACCTAACTGTCCATTCATGGATGAATGGGTAAAGAAGAGATGGTACATATATACAATGAAATATTACTCAGCCATAAAAAAGAATGAAATATTGCCATTTATGACAATGTGGATGGAAACTTGAGGACATTATGCTAAGTGAAATAAGTCAGACAGAGAAACACAAATACTGTATGATCTCACTTATATGTAAAATCTAAAAGTAAATAAATAAGTAAATAAATAGATAAATAACTGAACTTATAGATACAGAGAACAGGTTGGTGATTGCCAGAGGTGGGGGGTAGAGGGTGGGGTGAAATGGGTGAAGGGGGTCAAAAGGTACAAACTTCCAGTTATAAGATAAATAAGTCCTGGGGATATGATATATAGCATGGTGACTACAGTTAACAATACTGTATTTTATATTTGAAAGTTGCTAAAAGAGTAGATCTTAAAAGTTCTCATCGTCACAAGAAAAAAATGTGTAGCTCTGTATGGTAGTGGGTGCTAACTAGACTTCTTGTGGTGGTCATTTCACAATACATATACAAATATTGAATCATTATTGTTGTAGACCTGAAACTAATATAC
Organism: Hipposideros armiger; assembly: GCF_001890085.2. Classification (NCBI taxonomy): domain Eukaryota; kingdom Metazoa; phylum Chordata; class Mammalia; order Chiroptera; family Hipposideridae; genus Hipposideros; species Hipposideros armiger. The sequence continues at coordinate 1,137,228 of NW_017731740.1, read as the reverse complement.
TGTGATATGTCAATTATACCTCAGTTAAAAAGAAGAAACAATAAGGCAAGTGGCTCCCCTTTTTCCCCCCACAGAATTGTAAAGAAGTGGTCCCTAACCCAAACTGTGCTGTCCCCTAGGAAAATCTTTTCATCTGGTCCCCCCTGACTAACTTTAAGTTTGCAAAAGCAGCAGTCTGGCCCTTTGCCCTTGGTATATCCCTTTTTTGGCACACAAAAGGTGCTCAATAAACATTTGTTTAGTGAAAGTTGAATAAATGTATTAATTTTAACTAAGAATCAATCCTTTCTTCCCTAGGTCTTTTCTTCTTCAAGCTAAGCAGCTCCATTTTATTTTATTTTTTCCTGTTTCTCTGTTTCTCATACAGCATGGTTTCCAGAACCTTTATCACCTGAAAACCTCTTCTGGGCAAACTCAAAGCTCTGTTTGGCTGGTGACTCTACAGAGGCTACACCGCACTCCAGATGGAGCAGACTGGTCAGTCTGGTTCTTTCTTTCCACCAGTTGGGTCCCATGTTTCTGTGAATGAGACTTAAGATTGCATCGCCTTCCTTAACCTCCAGGCACCACTCTTGGGTCATCTTGAACTTAAACTCATCTAAGACTGCCATGTATTTCTAGAAGAGACTGCTCTCAAGCAACTTACAGTCTATCTGAAGAAATTAAGAACACCACATAAAATGATAGTGGATGACACATTGTAATATACGGGTGTGGGACTACTCAAACAAGTAATTGCTTTGCTTCACTGTAAAATAGTAAAAACCAGTTTTTACTATTGGGTTGTGGCAAAAGTAATGATTCATTTTTGCAACAAAAAACAGAAAAAATACGTCATGACTTTTCTGACAGCCCAAAACATATAGAGTGAAGGGTTTCTAAATTATATACATGATAGAAGTCACACTCTAAATGTAACTATGTACCGATACAGAACATAGCAATAGGGAATAAGGTGTTTTTATTGAAACTCAGATTTGTCTACATTTAAGTTTTACCCTCCCGGTTTTTTGATGTAAAGAGAAATTGCATTGTTTTTTTGATATTTGGTTAATCGTGGCCAATGTACGAGGCCTAACAATTAAGTTCACAAACTCACCCTAGAAAATTGCTACATACCCCAATGCTGAATATCACTATGGTCACCTTCGAAGTACTCCCCTTGGGAAGCTATGCACCAATGCGTGTCTAGTCCACCCTTCAAAGCAATTTTGGAACTCTTTTTCTGGAATGGACATCAGAGCTGTCATCGTGTTACCCTTGATGTCTTGAGTGTCATCAAAATGTCTTCCTTTCAATATTTCCTTTATCTTCGGGTCAAGAAAGAAGTCACTGGGGGCCAGATCAGGTGAGTAGGGAAGGTGTTCCAATACAGTTATTTGTTTACTGGCTAAAAACTCCCTCACAGACAGTGCCGTGTGAGCTGGTGCACTGTCGTGATGCAAGAGCCATGAATTGTTGGCGGAAAATTTAGGTTGTTTTCATCGAACTTTTTCACACAGCCTTTTCAGCACTTTCAAATAGTAAACTTAATTAAGTGTTTGTCCACTTAGTACAAATTCATAATGAATAATCCCTTTGCTATAAAAATGGGTTAGCAATAGCATTGCAACAATTTCGCGAACTTAATTATCAGGCGTTGTATGTCACCTGTGTCCTGTATCTCTTCCCTGGAGGCACTTGGGGCACAGAGAGAAAGGACCTGGCATCCCCAAAGATTTGGGCAACAGACGAGTTGGCCAGGGAGGCGTAGGCCGGTGGTGAGACAGACAAGGAAAAAAGCTTATTCTACCATCAGGCAAGCCGAGACCTGGGAATAACTGAGCAAAATATAGAAACATCACCAGTGTAACTGTGTGGGGAAATGTAATATCCTTGACAGCTCAATAACTATTATGCAGAAAATAGTAACAGCCAGAATCATCCAAGGTTGTAAAGAAACATTAAAACCGTTATGAATGAAGATCTAAAAGACGTGATCAAAAAAAGCCCTACAGGATTTGGCAAGCACCTATATATGGGGTTAATTAAATTTTCACACTGTAGAAGGAAATAGATGAGTTTTATGCTTAAAAAACATGGATAGTGACAGCATTGAGGGTGGTGAGAATATGGAAGGGGGCCTAGAAGAGGGCTGGAAAGAGCAGAGTTTTAGGGACATATTTACCTTATTTCTCTAGCAGTCACATGATTGCTAGAACAAGGAAGAGACTCCACAGTAAGGCATAGGTACTCTACCTTCTAATTGTGCTACCCAGCCAAACAGAGAGAACTCTTCATTTCAACTTCAACATGTGGATGATAGAACTTGGAAAAAAGTCTGAATTTTTTCCCTCAGTAACTATCTAGGGATCCACTTCATTCAATTGCTGGATAGACAGACTAATTTTATAGCCGGAACAACAGGGTTCTAAATGTGTCCTTGCCATCCATTCTAAAACGTTTTTTTTTTTTAAATTAGAGGAGTTGACTGTTCTTTAACGTTCATCAACCAAAGTACAGAGGAAAACAAACTTTGCCTAGTAATCCCACTTAACGTCTGTGTTGGTAACTATTAACACTTCCTCAGAGTATAAGCTTTTCCCTACACATTTGCTGAAATAAAGTGGTCATTCCCTTTGCTGTCAATCATTTGCAGACATTTTTACACGTACAGCATGAGACTAGAATGCTAAACAGTATTTTGGCTTTCTTCCAGATAAACCAAAAATGGATCACATGACAATTACATTGTAAAAAATAAATATCAGGTAATGAAGAGAGCTGTGTAAATTCAAGACTGGAACAGCAGCTCTCATTCTAGAAGTGATACCGATTGATGGATGATATTCCAGAAAGTCTCAGGATCATCTGCANAAAGAAAGAAAGAAAGAAAGAAAGAAAGAAAGAAAGAAAAAGAAAAAAAGAAAGGAAGGGTGGAATTAAAAACATACAGACTCTCTCTAGAAGACTAGCAGTTAGTTTTTTATTTTAATGGTTCCATTTCATTTCTTTTTATATTCAGTGATAAATGGAAATTATATGTTCTCCTTAATAGCCTGTTCAGTGATTTCACAGAGCGCTAAGGCTGGCTGATGGCCATGCTGAGGATGTGTGGTAGTGTCACAGGGCAGGAGATGGGGGACTGCTGGGAATCACTGCCCATCCCCTTTCAATCCACCCCAGGGTGAGCTGGACCCTCAGTCACTCCGAAGGCCCAGTGGGTATATGTCATGAAGGACTTTCCCCATTTCCCCTTTACTCTTCGTCTGCCTTTTCAGAGATGTGTGACAGGATAATAAGAAACAGGAGGCCTACTTAGAATAAAGTTACATGGAATTTTTAATTTGGTAGGGCCTCTAGTTTGCTCCAAACATGATTGAGCATTTGGTGGCATATTAGGAATTGGTCCGAGAGTAACTGGACATGCTTGGGATCCTTGTCTTCTTGTGCCAAGCCATCTTGTTATTCTCACGTTTGATTTCCTTACTATTTGTAGAAGTGTTTGGCTGCAGAGCAAGCTAAAAATTATTTGTGGGATGGCAACCAGCAGCAATCTTTTTCTTTTTAAGTGACGTTACCACTTGACATACAAAATGTAAAATTTCCGTAACCACATAGTAACAGTAACAGCCCCATGTTTCACAATTTGTCCAGTCTCTTTTCTCTCCACATGGAATGACTCGCAGGTAGTCTAGGAGACTGCCTTATGTGTTCTCCAGGATGAGCTCTGGCCAAAGACTGTCCTGAGCTCCAGGTAAAGGTGTTTTGCCTTGGCATTCTCTCTGCCCATGTCTTGGGTCACTTAAGGTTTCTCAGGATTGAGGCACCCTTATGGTTTTGGACGGTCAAGTCTGGGAGAGAAGTGTCATCATTTACCAAATTTATGAAGATGAGAACCAAAGTCACCCATGGAAGGAGAACCCAGAACTGGAGTAACAGCTGGCATTTAGCCTAATTTTCCCACCTGAATATAAAGAGGGGCGGGGACTGGAGCTCCCCAGGGTTGGAGGCCTCGTTTCTGCTATTGGATCTAAAGCATTCCCAAATGTGTACTTTTGCAAACTTTTTATAATGTTTGGTATCTAAATTCTCAGCAGGCAAATGGCAGTAAGGTGTAGTGGTAAAGAGACAGGATCTGGGGTCAGCCTCTGTGGGTCTGCGTCTGGGCTGTGCTATTGACCAGCTCTAGGATGGGGCAAAATTAAGTTAAATCCTCTGTGCCTCAGTTTGCTCATCCAATAAATGGGGACAACGCCTGCATTATAAGGGTGTTGTGTGAATTAAATAAGAGATTCCATGAAAATCACATAGACTAGAGCCTGGTCTGTAATAATCATGCAATAAATACTAGTGATAAGGATTATAATAATTATTATTCCATGCCAGAACATACAGTGAGAATCCTTTTCTCCAATAGTTTGAATTTTCAGAGAGAAGAGATATGTAATGATAATGTAGCATTTTCAACTTAGTAAGAAGACAGAGATGACTATGAGTGCACAGAATTATGTGTTTGTGGAGAGCTTCCGGCCAAATTCCAACAGGCTAAGTCAGGTATTCACAGGGCTGGATTCAATGCCACCTCCCTTACTCATTACAGCCTGTTTTAATCAGGGGCAGTGCACTGGATTTGGTGGCTTGTGTGGCTCTGGCTGAGGCCTGTACTATAGAGGTGATGAGTGACAAGAGTGCAGCTTCCTGCCACTCTCCAACTTCTCCATTAAGTATTTGATAATGCTGGTCAATGCTAGATAAACTGCTGGGGTTACTGGTTCTGTGTGAATCTTCCAAGGAATCAGAAAGGAAGCCATCAGTTCCGCCAGCCAGTAGGTGCCTGTGGAGGCAGATAAGACAGCCTGTGGGCTGTTTCTTTCCGCGAGGTAGTTTCTTCGTAGGGTGTAGATGATTCTCTCTAACCTACTGTAAAATCCAGTCCCAAGCAAAGAGCGTCACTACTCGCCTTTCCCAAAAGGACTGGGGGAAAGAGACAGATGACGGGTTTCAGCTTTAGGGGAAAATGTTTGAGCGAAAGAACAGCTACATAGGAATGTCACAGTTTAGAATAACAGGGTACATGGGCCCTTTCATTGCCGTTGACGCCCAGAGCAGTGGTCCGTCATCTAATCCCTACTGGTCCTGGGAAAACATTTTAAAATTTTAACTTTAGACCTCAGATGTGATGGAGCCATGTAGAGGCCGGGGGGAGAGGAGGTTCAAAGATAATTCAGTCCATCAGCATGTTGCCAGGAAAGGCGCTGAGTCTGGAGAGACTGGTGAGCGGCTGGAGCCCCCACAGCAAGACTGGACCTCAGGTCACTTGATCGCCTACTCAGGCCTTTCATAAAACCCACTGTCCCCACATAGCCTTCAGGACCATAGCCTTCAGGCTCCAGCCACCTGGGCGCTTCACTCCCGGACTGACCAAATCCATGTGCCTTCCCTACACATCGCTGCAGCCCTGAGGACTCTTTACAAGGATGCTGCCCCCTGATTGGTTCCTCCGCACCCCTCAGATCTCAGGGCTCAGAGTCCATCACATCATCACCCAGGAAGGGCTTTCCTGACCCTGAGTATTGGCTGGATGTGCCTTCCCTCTGCGTCTAAAGCCCCCATGATGCCCCTGCCATCACCACACACATCTCATACTTGGTTATAAATACCTCTTCCTGAGGGAGGGGAAAAAGCAGTTACACAGGAACATAAAGATCCAGAATTAAGAAGCAGTAAGGCAAACCCTCGCGCACTGCTGGTGAGACTATAAACTGGTGCAGCCACTATGGAAAACCCGTATGCAGGCTCCTCAAAAAATTAAACATAGAACTATCATGTGGGCCGGCCGAGTGGCTCAGTTGGTTAAGAGCTCGCT